>NW_026068028.1:3102756-3110799 GCF_014885135.2 Alexandromys fortis | reverse complement strand
CAGTCCAGCTGGCTTTGGTGAGCTCCCAATAGATCAGCCCCACTGTCTCAGTGGGTGGGTGCACCCCCCGTGGTCCTGACATCCTTGCTCGTGTTCTCCCTCCATCTGCTTCTCATTGGGACCTTGGGAGCTCAGTCCAGTGCTCCAGTGTGGGTCTCTGTCTCTATCTCCATCCATCACCAGATGAAGGTTCCCAGTGATGTCTCTCCTGGTGCCTGGACCGGAACTCCTTGCTGCTAGGTGTCTCGTAAACAAAGGACCTACCTAGCTTGCTCAGGAATTTTGTTCTTAAGAGAGTGAGGGAGAAACAGAAGATGGTGCATCAAGAAAACTTTCAAGAAGCTTCTAATTTGGTGGGAAAGACCCAATAATTAGGCATAAGAAGAAGATACAGGAGAAAAAAGAGAGTGGGTAGTGACGTCCTTTAGTGTGTGGAGGGGGATGAGACCTGCTGCTGCAGAAGGGGAAGTGGGCCTTGCTGGAGCCCAGAGAGACTGATCTCAGTGAGAATCAAGGAGGCAGAACTCACAGGCATCTCTGCAGAGAGCAACATATAGCAGTATCCCGGAGAACTCTTTTCCGGTGTTCTATTTCCTCAGGGAGGAGGTGTAAAGGAAGAATGGCTGATGGCGTGGGGAGAGAGGCGATGTAGTAGAGTCTTGGAGTTGAGCAGGAGCCAGAGTAAGCAAGGTGAGTGTGAGGGCCGCTTGGGGGCATACACGCACCTAGCATGAACTCTCAATGAATGGCTCCTCATGTGGATGAGCGTCACTATACTTATAGGCTGGGGTCATTATAAAGTGAACATAGAAATGTATTTTAATTACAAGCACTGGAAAAACCAAAACATCACATGTGATTACTGGGATGGCTTCTAAGTGATGGACAGGTAGTGTCCCAGTTGTCTTATCAGCCGCTATGATAAAATGCCCCAACGAAAGCGAGCAAGGGGAGAAAGGGCTTATTTTAGTTCCACGTCCGAGGTTACAGTCCATTGCGGCAGGACAGTCACTGTGGAAGGAACTTGAAGCAGCTAGTCACATCCACAGTTCAGAGGGGAGGGAGAGTTTGTTGTCTGCCACCTTTGGTAAGAAGTCATGTGACAGCAACAGGGCTGTGGGTGTCCCATCTGTGTCCCCTCGGTAGACACTCCCCTGCACTGTGGCAGGGCTGCTTTGGGCCCTGTCTTCCTGCCCGAGGGAAGTCTCTGGCCATGTGTGCACATTTGGTCCTTGCGATGTCAAGCGTTGGAACCTAGACTAGATTCGACTCAACAGAGGATGGAGTTTGAGGAGCAATACTTCAACCTTCTCGCCTCCAATGAGACAGTCCCGACTTGCGTCCCGCAATCTCAGAAAGGGTCCCTGGTGAGCCTCGTCTCTAACAGTACCCACTCTGCTGCCTTTACTCCCTTCTTGCCTCATCTCGTCCAGTCCCGTGCCACGCTTTAGTATCTTCTGGGGCCGCTTCCCACACCTGAAAGGGCAGGAAACCGGGCAAG
The DNA here is from genome assembly GCF_014885135.2 of Alexandromys fortis. Classification (NCBI taxonomy): domain Eukaryota; kingdom Metazoa; phylum Chordata; class Mammalia; order Rodentia; family Cricetidae; genus Alexandromys; species Alexandromys fortis. The sequence goes on along the minus strand of NW_026068028.1, from coordinate 3,109,298 downwards.
ATTCATGATCCAGAGTGAAAATGTCAGTGACCCGTACTTAGCCCAGCTCAGGCAACTCTCTCTGCCGATGCTGCGTCTGTAGATCCAACTACTCTCAAACTGGAGACAGAAGACAGCTGTGCCTGTGTTGAACATGTATGGAATTCTCCTCCTGGTCATTACTCCCTAAACAATATGGAGGACAAGCATGCATGCTGTATTTATACTGTATTGGGTATTAGAAGTAACCAAGATGTAAGAGCCAGAAGTGTGGGTGAAAACATTGTTTTCCATATATAGCAGGGCAGATGAACTCACAGAGACCATGACGGCATGCACAAGACCTGAACAAGCTGAAGACAGATGAAATCCCAGCACAGGGAAAGGAGGGGAGCTATGAAATCCCACCCCTAGTCATGAAGCTGTTCACAACCGACACCTTCTGGGAAAGGGGAAAAAAAATCAGTTCTCTTCACTGGAGAGATAGTGGATACAGTGACCACCCACCAGGTCAGGCCTCATGCTCTCTGGAGGAGTCAGACAACACAAACTGGGTCCTGTGGATTTTTTTTTTTAAAGAGAAAAGGACACAGCAAATAAACTTAGGTTGGTAGAGGAGGTGGAAGATCTGGGAAGATTTGGGGAGGGGAATAAATATGATCAAAGTACATTGTCTGAAATTTACAAAGAATAAATAAAGTCATCATTTTACCAAGTTACCTAGAGATGGGTTAGGCTTGCTTGAGGTTTTGGAAGGATCTGTGCAGGCTCTGACAATACACTACTTAATTTAGGGGGCAGGGCTCAGAACGAGTCCTTACAAATTTAAACAAAAATGGGACTCGAACATTCATAGATTTGGATATCCTGTGGCTTCTAGGAGCAGGTCCCTGTAGCTACTGAGGAATGGCTAAGCATCAAATGCACTCTGGCCTTTCCCCTTTCTCCCCTCCCCTCCTCTCCATCCTCTTTCCTCTCCTCCCCTTCTTCCTCTCCCTAATATAACCTCCTAGTTTGTTTTAAAGATTCGCTCTGGGGTGTTTGTCTGTAGTTTCAAGATGACAGCCCAGAAGGTACCACACTCAGGCCCACTCGGGCAATCTGAGAGAGGAGCCCTTGACGGGGATCCACAGCGAGCTGCTGAGGGCAGCCGGAAGGGCTTCCAGCGGCATGGCGTGTGGGCGCCGCTGCTTCATTGAGTTTCAAACTGACACTTCTTGTCAAGGGGCTGCTTCATTGGTCTCCGCTGACCATTTTGGCACGAAGCCCAGCGGAAACAATGGTGCTCTTTTCTCCGAACAGTCCTTTGGGTCACCTCGGAGAAGATCAGGGCCGGGGATTGAGGGCGGAGAGAGCAATTAGGGAGGAGGAGGAGGAGGAGATGTGGGCTTTCAAAGGTCAGCCGGAGTATGATTAGCGATTGCCCGGAGATTTATTCCGAGTGCCTTTCCTAACTGGAAAAACAACAATAAAAAGGAAGAAAAAAAAAAAAAAAACCACCCAAGCCCACAAGTGGGGTAGAAGTTGAAGAACACTTTAATTCATAAGGAAAAGGGCTTGAATAATTGATGCTGCCGCCCTGCCAAAGATAATTTCAGCCTGCTCCCTCTATCTCACAGAGACATTTAGCATTGATTGAGATCAAAGTATCAGGAACCCCTGCTGCTAGGCTGAAAGGCAAAACTCGCCGCGGCCTTCCTCTGCTCTGATAATGTCGTCTTTATGTAGTTAATAAACTGTACACTTCAGTCAAACTATATCATTACAGAAGACTTAGGGAGCTAATAATTTAAAAGCAAAGAATTGCCTCTGTTCCTCACTTTGAACTAAACAACATTCTGTTGAATGAGAGGGACATCAAAGTCTTGTCACTATTACCAGTGTGGCTCTAGCAGAAGGCCCCACAGAGTGGGTACTTCAGTCATCAAGGGGAAAAGCAAGAGAAAGAAAGGGGGGGGGGAGAGATTAAAGACATTGTCTTCTCCACCCAAAGGCGGTACCAGGTGTTTTGATTATTATGATTTGTACCGGGCAAGCATCAGGTGGCTCTCGTATCAATGAGTGTCCTTGTCCAGCTGATGCCCGTGAACCAGGTCAGACAGTTCGCTTTTCACCTTGGCCCTGCTCTGAACTTTGTCCTGATGATATCTGTTCGCCTCCAACCTGCCAGCCCTGCAAGTCACCCTGGCTTCCCCGGGGCCTCTTTAGGTGGCTTGGCTTCTCTCTGTGCTGGGTCATGGATCGGCACACTCCCCTTTCAGCGTTGGATTACTATCGGTCATTTCGTGGCTTCCTCCCAAGCTCCGATTTTGCTGGATAAAGATATCTGAAGCCTGTGCGTCTGAGGGTGTTTTAAGCAGGGTGTGGTGGGACCGATAACTCCGTGTTATAGCATCTCGTCCTCAAGCTGCTGGGCTGTATTGTTTGACACGAAGGACAAGGGACATCGTTGTAGCCTTATACACTTCATATTCTGAGGGTGGAGTCACTCACTCAAGACAGGGATTTTCATGCAAATGGTTTGAGAGCAACTCTGGGCAAGAGACCTCTATAGAGGCCAAGGAAGTTGAATAAACAGAGGACCCGACTAAGAGAGGCCTCCAGTGATGTCAGATCTTTCCCCGGATGCATGGGAGCTTTGCAATGAATGGTGATCCCCTAGGAAGGGGGCTGTCTTACATACTCTGTACCAATCATCTGAAGCCTGTGGTTACTAGGGTGTGTGTGTGTGTGTGTGTGTGTGTGTGTATGTGTGCACGCATGTGTGCACGCATGTGTGACATTCCAGATATGTCCTACCTATTCTTTAGGCCAATGACAGTTTTTAAGACAACACTGGGGCAGCCCTGAGCCTTTTGCAGACAGCACACACAACAGCTGGGAGATGGTGTGTCAGCCTGCAGAAGGGATCTGGGCCGGGTGGTGCTGAGGGCAAAGCGAATTATTTACCAGATGACTAGAAGTTTGCAAAGTGTAAACGTGAACTTTTATCTCGAGGAAAGCATGTAGTCATAAGACGTTCTGCTGTCTCCTGGCAACGGCGGTACGCTCCTGTTGTCCCAGAATTCAGGAGGTAGAGGCAGTAGAATAAAGAAATTCAAAACTAGTCTCAGCAATGTGGTGAATTGAAGGCTATGAGCTGGTCCAATTCTGTCTCAAGAATAAAATAAAACAGGTTCTGTTGCTTTTATTCTCTGCCTTAGCCGTCTCCATCATCCTGGGTCCATCATGTTCTTTCTGGACACTTTCCATACACAATCTTGCTGAGTTCTTTCAGACCGAAGCCCAGTGACATTCTGAATGGCTGGAGCAGGGATGTTTATTGCTGTGTTGTTTATAGCCATAGACCTTTGGGAACAAGTATTTCTCCAACACCGTGCACAGCAAAGTAAATGCTGTCTCTGCAGAAGGGCATGGGTATGCAGTTAATAAAGATTCTGGGATGACACAGGGATGGATCCATAATGCATTGCTGGAGGGAATAGGTAAGGTCGTTACTGTAATCTATGGAGAAAAAAACTGGAGACTCAAAAAAGTCAAACAACTGATCCAGGGTGGAGAGTCAGGAGGTGTGAGATTTGGAGTCCTGTGATCTTTCTGTTTCATCCACTGTCTATCAGCCGAACTTTATCTGCTAAGCACAAACTAGCCGAAGCAACTGGGGAAGGGGTTAGCGGCTGGAAATGAGCAGAGCTGGCCCTGCCGATAAACAACAGAATGCACACAAAGGGCCGGTCAGCGTGAGGCTGGAGGACACAGCTGTCTGTAGGGCGGGAAAGACAGCCGTGCCTGATGGATGACATTGATGTCGCAATGAAAGGACCATTTTTTTCCTGAAAGAATGGAAGTGTCGTTAAAAGGCAAAGGCACACGAATCACAGCAACATTGATGTGCCCAGTGTACTTTCTGAACAGGCAGTATTTTTTAAAGGGACATTTGAATTGAAGTCTGACATAGATTAAAGAGAGAGAGAGAGAGAGAGAGAGAGAGAGAGAGAGAGAGAGAGAGAGCACAGAGCAACCGGAGTACAGCTTGGTGGGTTCTCCACAAAGAGAACTCTCTCTTGTAAGGAGTTCCCAGCCCTTTTGGGTCCTCAGCCAATAATATTTCCCTTTAAAAAGTAGCCATGACCCTGACGTCTAATACTTTAGAGTAGTGGTGTGGGAGAATTGTCTGTATTCTGTCAATCATGTTTTAAATAAATGCTGATTGGCCAGGCAGGAAGTATAGGCGGGATGATGAGAACAGGAGAATTCTGGGAAGAAGGAAGCCCATTCCTCCCAGTCCTGCCCAGATCACGGAAGAAGCAGGATGTGACCTTCCCAGCTGAAAAGGGTATTGAGCCATGTGGCTAACATAGATAAGAACAATGGGTTAATATAAGTTACAAGAGTTAATAATAAGCCTGAGCTAATGGGCCAATCAGTTTATCACTAATATAGACTCTCTGTGTGATTTTCTTTGGGGGCTTACTGGCTGTGGGAACTGGGTAGGACATAAACCCCAACAAGCCCAGCCCTCATGTTACGGAATGGCACCAAGGTGTGGAAACAGCATCTGCATAAAGCCTGAGACAGCTTGGGAAGTAATTCTAGAACAAAATAACAGCGTAACGCATGGTTTCTTGGTAGCAGCAATTTCTCAGATCTGCTCTGCTTGCAAGAGGCAAGTGCTCTCATTGTTTGTCTTTCCATAGCAGCCCCCATCCCATCGGTCACACCTTTCTATTTCTCTCTTAAGCCTCGATTTCAGCAAGTGTATAAAACTGTAAATGAGCATGTGCATTTCCAATCCACCAGCATATTGTCCTTTATCACTGTATGTTCTTGGCAGAGTTGTCAAAAATCATTTGGGAGGGCGAGGCAAGCATATCATCATGAGTTCAAGGTCAGCCTAGACTACATAGTGAGTTCCACATGAGCCTGAGCTGCAGTGTGAGTCCCTGTTTCTGGCTATGACAAACAATGCTGCTATGAACATAGTTGAGCACATGTCCTGTGGCATGATTGCGGTTCCTTTGGATATATACCCCAAAGTGGAATTACTGGGTCTTGAGGAAGGTTGTTTCCTAATTTTCTGAAAAATCGCCACACTGATGTCCAAAGGGACTGTACCAGCTTGCACTCCCACCAGCAATGCAGGAGTGTTCCCTTTACCCCACAACCTCCCCAGCATAAGCTGTCATCAGTGGTTTTGATCTTGGCCATTCTTACAGGTGTAAGATGGAATCTCAGAATTGTTTTAATTTGCATTTCTCTGATGACTAAGGACGTTGAGCATTTCCTTAAGTGTCTTTCAGCCATTTTAGATTCCTCTGTTGAGAGTTCTCTGTATTCCATTTCTTTATTGGATTATCTATTCTTTTGATGACCAATTTCTTGAGTTCTTTGTATATTTTGGAGATCAGACCTCTGTCTGATATGGGGTTGGTGAAGATCTTTTCCCATTCTGTAGGCTGTCGCTTTGTCTTGTTGACCGTGTCCTTTGTTTTATAGAAGCTTTTCAGTTTCAGGAAGTCCCATTTATTAATTGTCTCTCTCAGTGTCTGTGCTGCTGGGGTTATATTTGGGAAGTGGTCTCATGTGGATGGCTTAATCTTATGCGGGTCTTATGCATGTATCCACAGTTGCTGTGAGTTCATGAAGTGCATCAGTCTTGCCCTGTTTAAAAGAGTGCACTCCCCAGCACTCCTCCCCATCCTCTGGCTCTTATATTCTTTCTGTCCCCTCTTCTAAGATGTTCCCTGAGTATTGGGGGTGCAGTGGGGGCATTGATGTGTTTCATTTAGGACTGAGTACTCAACAGTCACTTATTCTCAGAACTTTGCCCATTTATGGGTTTGTTTTAGCTGTTGTCTGCAGCAAAAAGAAATTCCTCTCTTCATGATTGAGGGCAGCACTAATATATTGGTATGACCATACATGTCTACTTACTTAGCTTTTTTATTCACATGTTTGTCTGTAGGAGTGTATGCTACATATGTGTACATTCCTGTGCTGGCCAGAGGAGGGAGCTGGAGTTACAGGTGTTTGTGACCCAATCAATGTGGGTACTGGAAAGAAAACTTGGGCCATTTGGAAAAAAAAAGGAAATTCTCTTAACGAGTGAGCCATCTCTCTAGCCTGTAAACATACATATTTAAAAGACAGTTTGACACGTTTGTTTATAAGAACAACAGTAATAAGTGTTTCCTTTGGGACTATAACCTCCCTAGTCATGGTTTGTTGGCCAGGTTTATAGTACTAGGCCTCATCTACCTTATCTAATAGGCCTCAGAATCAATCAGAAGCCATATGGTTATCCTCATAACAACCACACCATTATTGCATCAGTTGGCCACACATTGCTTGGAAGGTTGGTATTGTAGCATGCAAGGTCCATGCACTTGTTTTTATTGTCATCTTGATACAACCTAACACCATTTAGGAAGAGGAAATCTCAATTACGGAATTGCTTGTGGCCTTGTCTATGGAAAAATGTCTTAGATAATTATTGTGGGAGGGCCCAGCACACTATGGGTGGAACTATTCCTCAGGCAAGTAGTTCTGAGTTAAATATATAT
>NW_026068028.1:3038460-3102697 GCF_014885135.2 Alexandromys fortis | reverse complement strand
TATATATAGCTAATATTGAGCTAGAGCTAGCAAGCCAGTAAGCAGCGTTCCTCCACAGTCTCTTGTAGTGGTTTGGATGAGGAATGTGACCCATAGGCTCAGGTTTTGAACATCAGGTTGGTGATGCTCTTGCGGGGTGTTATGGAACCTTTAGAAAGTCCAGTCTTGCTGGAGGAAGCACATCACCATGGGAGAGCTTGGAAAGTTTATATCATTGCTCTACTTCTAGGTCCCCTCTCTGTTTCTCATTATATAGGTGAAGATGTTGTCTTCCTGCTCCAGCTGCCTGCTGCCATGCCCTCCCTGCCTTTATTCTCTCCTTCTCCCTGACCCCATCTCCCTGTCCCCCTGTCTCCCTCCCCCTGTCCTTCTCCCTCTCTCTCTCCCTTTCTCTCTCTGGAACTGTAAACCAGAATAAACTTTTCCTTCTATGAAACCATAGTATTTTAGCACAGCAACGAAAACGTAACTAAGATATCTCTACTTCAGTTCCTGACTCCGGCTGGGTTCCTGCCACGACATCCCTCAGTGATAGACTATAATTTGTCTTTTCCTGTCCAGGTTGCTTTTGCTCACAGTGTTTATTGCAGCAACATATAGAAAACTAGAACGGTCCACCCCTGGATGCGACCATTGATAACTTAGCTTTCCTACCAGGATTTATAGCACCTCCGGCACTGTGGAAGCTAAGAAGTCTCCAGGTCAGTTCCAGCTTGATTTCCTCTATGTCCTGCAACCCAAAATGTGCGTTATCTTCAGCAGCAGGGCCTTGTCATCTAGTGATGGTGGGCCACTAAGCATACTGTTTGCTTACAGTGGTTTTCTAGTAGATTCTGAGATCAATGAGTATGGAATTAGCAGTTTTGCTCTTTTTAATCCAGATTGCTCTGACTAGTCAGGATTTTTTCTGGTTATGATCAGATTCTACAGTTGCTTTCCCCCCCCCATTTCTATGGAAAATGCTATTGGAATTTTGACAGGGAGTGACTTGGATCTAGAGACTTCTTTAGGTGACAATATGTACGTGGCAACAATATTAAGTGTTCCAGGCTGTCAACATGGACGGTTTTTCTATTTCTCTGTGTCATCTTTAACTTCCTCTGTCAATTTTCAGTACATAGAACTTTTCACCTTCCTGGCAGACTCTGTGTGTGTGTGTGTGTGTGTGTGTGTGTGTGTGTGTGTGTATTTGAAGGCAAAGCCACATGTGTGCTAAGGAATCCTTTTACCACTGAGTTAGAGCCCCAGCTCTCTCCACTCACAGTGCTCCTAAGTCCTGATGGCTTTTGTGAAGGCAAACCTACACAGGGAGAATTGGAAAGAAACAGGTAGAACATGTAAGTGATGCGCCTTCTGGATGGGTGCGTCATCTTCCCTTTCTCATCCTTATAATTACTCCCTGTTCATTCTTGATCAACCATCACCACTCATTTGACCTAACCAATCAGAACACTCCTTCCTGTTTTCCCCTTGTAGTTACTGGTTCAGGAATGGACACCTGACACAAGCCAGGCCTATAGAGTCAGTGGTGAGACTTCAGCTGAGAGCCACTGGGAAAGACTCCTAAACTTTTCACCACGGTCATTGGCTGAGAGGACCAAATGCTCGGTGCTATTTGCTATTCGGCATCTTTTCAGGGCTGTGTGCTTAACACCCCACCTGAGGAGGCCAAGCTGAGAGGAGCAAACTTGGGGGAGGGGCAGACAGAGTTTTCTCTTTAACTTTTTTTAAAAACTGTATTTTATTTTGTGTATGTGTGTATTTTGCCTGCATTTAAATCTGTGTAGCCCTTGGAGGTCTGGAGCCCAAGGAGGTCAGAATACTGAAGGTATTGAATCCCCTAGAATTGGGGATCTAAGGGCTACACAAATTTAAATGCAGGCAAAAGACGCACATACACAAAATAAAATACAGTTTTTTTTTTTAAAGTTAAGCTTCTGTGCTGTTCATAGATTTTATTTCAGCTATACATGGACAGACCCAAATTTATCCCTGGGCTTTTGGTTTATGTATAGCGACAAATTCTTACGGGGCTTCAGGTAAGCTGTTAGTCTCTGATAAGCAAAGTGTTCTGATTAATACGCCTTGTTGACACATAAACATGAACATGAAGACATCTAATCAGAAGTTGCAAAGTTCTCCTTGGAATTTTTTTCAAGGCTCTAAGCCCATGGAATCCTTGCAGAAAGTGTATGTTCCTCCTCTGAGTGCACAAAGTGAATCAGGACTGGGCCCTAAAGAAAGAGAGTTATGGTTTAGCGAGATTTCAGATGGTGCGTCCTGGGTTGATTCTGCTTCGTTTCTGACAGTTACTTCTGGCCAATTTTATCATTCCATTGTCTTAGAGCATTTCAGGCTGCTGCAAGAAAATACTACACACGGTGGCTTGTAAATATCACTACGTCCCACAGTTCCGGATGCTTTGCAAATGATAGCACCAGCAGATAAGGTGTCAACCCTACTGTCTGCTTCCTGGATGGTGGTCTCAAGTCTGTCCTCCGATGGTGGAGGCGGAAGGGGCAGAGTTGTTGTTTGAGGATTCAGCAGGGCTCCACACTCACGATCTAATCCATGTGGGATGCCCCTCTTTATGCTGTGATTACCATTAATGAATAAAGAAACTGCTTTGGACCTAAAGCAGGGCAGAACTTAGGTAGGCGGGGAAAACTAAACTGAATGCTGGGAGGAAGGAGGCAGAGACGAGAGAGAAGCCATGTAGCCCCACCAGAGACAGACGCCAGAACTTTAGCCAGTAAGCCACAGCCACGTGATGATGCACAGATGAAAAGAAACGGGTTAAATTAATATGTAAGAGTTAGCCAATAAGAAGCGAGAGCTAATGAGCCAAGCAGTGATTTAATTAATACAGTTTCTGTGTGAATATTTCAGGGCTAGGTGGCCAGGAGCTAACTAGCGGCCTCCTTCAACTCTAATCATTTTGCAAAGGCCCTGCCTACTAAGGCACACTGGTAGGTAGGTTCACCATGGGAATGGGAAGGTAGGGCTAGCAGACTGCGAGCCCGGGAAGGACAGAAAATAGTTGTCTAGTTGAATGGTGTTTTCTTCCATCCATCCATGCACCTATGCATGGCATGTATCCATCCATCCATCCATCCATCCATCCATCCATCCATCCATCCATCCATTTAAGGGCTAAATATAAGGTTTCCTAAGAAACACGGTTAGGCTACAAGGTCAAGCTAAAAGGGCACTTTTCTGTGTAGAAGATCAGGTCCATCCAGGTGCCCCCTTTATCGTTCGCAAAGTGATGGGATCCAGCTGAGTTACTGAAGCACATTCCTTTGAACACCATTACTTGATGAGTCCAATCAGTTTCAGAATGGAGAAAACCCGCAGAGGGTGGCCTGGTTCAGTTGTCCCCTAAAAATCCAAATTTCGGCGTTTTCTTAAAGACCCGCCATTCTCTTCACTCCCGGGGTGGCACCTGAATCACTAGCGCTGTGGTGGCTGATGGTCCTGGACCAAGAGGATCCTGGGTAGAGCCTCCAGGGATAGGCAGCTGATGTAACTGAGACCAGAAGGAGCGTGGTAATGAGCACTCTGGGTGCCCACCGGAGCGTGGGAGGAAGGGAGAAAGGTGAAAGGGCACAGGACAGCTGCCTGGGATTTCCATCCTCAACAGCTAATCTTCAACAACTTGCATGGATTTAGAGTTACCTAGGAGACACACCTGGGGGTGGGCCCACGAGAATGTCTCCAGAGAGGCTTAACTGAAGAGGGAAGATGGAGCCTGAACGTGTGCTCTGCTACCTCATAGGCTGGGGTCCTGGTGCTGAATAAAGGGGGGGGGGGAGGGAAGGAGAAAGCAAACAGCATCAGCGTTCCTCTCTGGCTGTTTCCTGACTACAGAGGCAATGCGACCAGCTGCCAACTGCCCCTGCAGCCATGCCTTCCCACCAGGATGCCAGGATAGAGAGAATCCCCTCAAACTATGAACCCAAACCTACACTTCCTTCAAGCTGATTTTTGTCAGGAAGGTGACGTAATAATGAGAAAGTATCCAGTCTCTGCTGCTCTGCCTCACTCTCGCTTTCTCCCCTGCCTCCATTGTTCCTCTTCCTTTTTCTCCCTCCCTCCTTCTTTCTGTTTCTTTCTCCCCCCTCTCTCCCTGGCCTCTCCTGCTTCCTCCCTCCTTCCTCTCTTCCATTTCCCAGCAGTTGGAAAGACAACACAGCTCTGTGTGGACTTCTAAAGGAACCGGGCCTTGCAGAACGTGGTTTCCAAGAGATGCCCCCACCCCCAGCTTGTGAAATACAGCTTCCCTGAGTGCTCCCAGGCTGCTCTACCCAGGAGCTGTTTCCCTGGCTTCTCCCTTCCAGAGAGGAAATGGCAGGCGTGTTTCTGCTCTGCTCAGGACTAGGGATTATGGATCTTAAACTCTCTCCTCCAAGCCATGTTCAAGTTTGTGACTTAAAAGGGAAATGTTTCATTTTCGGCCAAATGTATCCCCCTCTTTCCCCCTTGCTGGAAGGAGAACAAAGCAATTCAAATCAGAAAACACAGGGAACTCCCCACACACTGTCCACAGGGACCGGGCTCCCAACTGGATCCCACGGCATTTGATTGAAGTAGAGCTGAACCCCTCCGCGTTTGTTCAAATGTCATTTAAATAGAAATGTTTCAAATCTCTGCCAAGGGACTGCCCAGGGGGTGACATGGGATGGAGCCGGCCCTCTCTGCTCTGCAGGCAGCTGTAGGCCCCGACTGCAGGGGCGGGACCCAGGCCAGGTGGACTCAAGGGGTGCATGGGGAAAACAAAGTGGTGGGAAAAGAGGGGAGAGGGGAGAAAAAGAGTGAAGGAAAGGAGGCAGAGGGAAAGATCCCTGGGCGATTTTTACCCTGAGGATGGCAGCTACAGATGAGGTAATGAGATGTTTGTATTCTGACCCCCCCGCCCCTGTGTGTGTGTTTCTATACCACCCCTAATGCTTTTCCTTTCTTTCTTAAAAACATATAATATACAGACATTCAAAACCAGGTTTGGTGACCAAACCCCATTGAGGCTCACTCACATCATGAACAGGCTAATGTAACTGCTTAGCTAATTTTCATTGTTGTTGTTACCGGCTGCTTGCCAGGGCTCTGCCGGGGCAGATGTATAGGATTTGCTTTGCAGTTGGGGCTGGGGGGGTACAAGTGTTGGTTTTCAGATCCCACATGATCAAGGTGGCCATGGGGTCTGGGATCTGAGACACCACCAGAACTTGTCTTTGGGAATCATCATCCAGATTTGGCAGCGAGTACCCTTCAGATGTCCAACAGGAAGGTGTCCGGTCACTCACCCGTTGTTCCCCAAGTTGCAACCATTGATTATTTTCTTGTTTTGTCGTTCACATAATGCCAAGTGGGTGTGGTGGCCGATCTATAATCTCAACACTCAGGAATTGGAGACGGGGTTCCCCAGAGAAGATGGGCTAGCCAGATTAGCTGTATTAGTGAGCTCCAGCCTCAACTGAAGACCTTGTCTCAATGAATAAAATGGGGAACAGTCTAGAAAGAAACATGATACTGACCTCTGGCCTCCATACACATGTATACACACACATACACACACACACACCTCCACATATGCAAACACACATACATACATACCACTTACACATAATACATAAAATAATTGCTATCAACACATTCACTAAAGTAGTTATTTTGAAGGGGTTAATAGTTTTGGCTCTCTACATGATCAGAAGAGGTGGCAGGTGGGGGATTAACTTGATTGTGTTTATTGGGATGGGAAAACCCAACCACTGTGGGTGGCACATTCCCTAGGCAGGGCATCCTGAACTGTATGAGAAGGAAGAAAGTGAGGTGAGCCCAAGCAAGCATGGATGACTGCATTGCTCTCTGCTGCTGACTGAGGATGTAATGCCCGCCTTCCTGCAACGAAGGACTGTAACCTGGAGCTGTTGGCCAAATAAACCCTTTCTCCTTTAAGTTGGTGTTTGGGTCTTTTATCACCACACTATAAAGGAAATTAAGATAAGAGTGGAGGTTGTCCCTTCATTTCTGGGGGTCCATGTGCATGGGATCAGGTTAAACTGCTGCACTAGGAATATCACAAGACAGCTGCAGTAGGTCTGCCTGGTTGCAGAAGAACTGAACACTGTAAATGGAGACTGCTCTCTTGTTCCCAGCTGCTCAGACCCGAATAATGACACGGAAACTGTGTCAATTTCAACACTGCTTGGCAGATGACTCAGGCGTATTTCTAGCTAACTCTTGCATCTTAAATTAACCCATTTCTATTAATCTGTCTCCCTGACTCTGCCTTCTTTCCTTTTCTATCTCTGCTTGGATTTCCCGTTTTTCTATATTCTGTCCTGTCATAGGTCAAAGCAGCTTCTTTATTAGTCAATGGTAATAAAAACATATTCACAGCATACAGAGGGGAATCCCACCTCAGAATGCCAACCAGTATGCAGCATAGAGAACCTCTGTCTGCAGGCTTGATTTATATCAAACCACTATCTGGTGACCACATTTAATACCTTTCTCTCCCAGCCTTTTCCCATGGGAAGACTCTAAAGCAGTGGTCTTCCATATTTCTCCAGATGAGAACAGGTTTTGAATTACCAGAAGGTTCCTGTGGCATCTTACAGATTGGTAGATGGACTTACTTATTACTATATCTACTTGTACTTGAAAACCATCGTGTGCTTATGTAATAAAGTCAGACCGGCACAAAACACTCACCTACTGTGCTGACTCACATAGAGGCACTTTTGCCATTCACCGGTCTCTATGAGTCAGGGCCCCGTTGGCGTTCATTAGCCTCTGTGGGACCATTGCCTTGCAGGACAATTGAATTTCAAATATCCATCAACTGCGGAATTAAAAAGATATAGTAATGTCTATAATGAAATAAATTTAAGTCATAGAAAGAAAAAGAAATGAGGGCCGAGGAGATGGCTCAGTGGGTAAAATGCATGCCATTCGAATGTGAGGTCCTGGGTTTAGATCCCCAGAACTTACATAAAAGTGCATGTGCCTCTATGGGGAGTGTGGGAGGAGCCAGGAGAACCCCTCAAAGCTCATGAGCCTGTAAGCTAGACTGGTGTAAACAGTGGTAAACAAAAGACCCTGCGTCAAAAAGACAAGGACACTATCCTGGAGGTTGTCCTCTGCTCCGTGGAAGGTGTATGCCAGCACTCAAACACAAACATGCACATACACACACACACACAGAGTGAGACAGACAGACAGACAGACAGACAGACAGAGACAGAGAGAGGGAAAGAGTACTTTTGTACTACTTGGTGAACCTTGAAAACATTATAAAAAGTTAAAAAAAAAAAACAGACACAACCAACTGCGTTTATAGGGAAGGTCAAGAGTAGGCAAATCCCTGGGAACTTAAAGGGGATTGGTAGTTTCCAAGGACCGTGGGGTTGTGGATGAGGTAGGATGACGTCTAATAGATATGGGATGTCTTTTGGGAGCAATAAAAAGGTCCTGTCATTATCAGAAATCTCAGCACCTCCTGAATGCACTCCACAGGGAACTGTACACTTTCAACAGCTGAATTAGATGGAACGTGAATTATGGATTGGTTTTAAGAAGCCATGGAGAGGGATTTGGGCTGTGACTTTAGACCATCAGCAGGGCCTAAGAAGAGCTTAAGAAGCATCAAGACTCGGTCTTGTTCTCTCTAGCATCTTCCTTAATCATCCCATTTAGACAGAACCTGCCCAGATTTGTCAGTAGCGTTCTTGGCCCAGACTCATTCTTTGCCATCTCTTTCCTGGCTGGGTGGCTTTCGTGTTTCTAGACATCGTTTAGAGAAATCCTCACCCCCTTTTCTGTGTTTACACGTGTGTGCACATGTACATGCGTGCACGCACATGCGCATGCACACACAAGTGCACGTTTGTGTTAGAATGCAGGTGCACACATGCCACGACACGGAGGACAACCTCCTGTGTCAGTCCTTGTCTTCCACGCTTGCCAGACACAGACAGGGTCTCCTGTTCACTACCGTGTATGCCAGGCTAGCTCCCAGGCTCATGATCTGCCTCCTGTTTCTTCCCCCCATTTTGCCAGAAGAACACATTCTGCTTTTTTTTTTCTGTGTGAAGAGAAAGAATGCGAGTCCCAGAAGCTCTGGCTGGGTTTAGGTCCTGTCTGTTCGCCAGAGGACTTTGCTCTCCTGAACTCCCCTATCCACACCTGTGACAACGGTCGGGGGAGGGCTCAGCGCCAAGTTCCAGGCAGGTGGCACCTGTGCCCTGTTAGCGCCTTTCTTTTCTCTCCTCCTTTTCTTCCAGGTGGTGAGAGTCTGGAGTCCACGAGAGAACGCGGGTATCAGGGAAAGCTGCTTGAAGATGTAACATTCATCTCCTCCACTCCCTCACTCAGGGTGTGGTTACAGCCAGATCCCCTGGGTCTAGATTCTGCCTGCTGACAGTCCTCTGCGGGTTTTCCAAATTCTAGTCTCAGTCCTATTGCTGTGGTAAAACCCTCAGAGCAAAGGCAACCTAGGAGAGAAAAGGGCTTATCTGGTGTATTAGTGAGGATTTATATTGCCGTGGAGAGACACCATGACCATGGCGACTCTTAGAAAGGAAAACATTTCATTGGGATGGCTTGCTTACAGTGTGGAGGTTTGGTCCATCATCATCGTGTTGGGACGTGGCCGAGTGCAAGCAGACACGGTGCTGGAGCTGAGCGTCCTACATCTTGCAGGCAACAGGAAATGGTCTGGAAGTCACATTGAGGGAAGCTTGAGCAAGAGGCCTCGAAGACTATCCCCGCAGTGACACACTTTCTCCAGCAAAGGCCACAGCTCCTAACAGTGCCATTCCTTGTGAGATTATGGAGATCAATTACATTAAAACTACCACATCTGGCTAACAACTCCAGGTTTTCATCTATCACAGCAGAGAAGTCAACGCCAGGAGCCGCAAGTAACCAACTGTCTCACATAAACCGCCAAAAGCAAAGATAAATGTGTGAAGGCCCTGTGCTTGCTTGCTCTCTCCTCCCTGATACAGTTCAAGACCCTTGCCTAGGGAATGGTGTGCCCACAGTGGGCTGGGTCTTCCCACATCAATTAAAAATCAAGATGATCCCCTACCGATGGCTAGATCTAGAAATCTCCTCAATCATGGTTTTCTTTTCAATTGCTTTTAGGTTGAGTCAAGTTGATGCTGAAAAGCCAACCCTCATGCCAGGTAACAGCAGGTGTTCAGGTGCCTCCACCCTGTTACCTTTCCTTCTCCTTGAAGTGAGAATTGCTTGCAAGACTCCTGGGTACCTTCATCAATGTGTGGGTGTCACTTGAATTATCTGGGGACTTCCCTGACACTCCTTCCTTGTTCAGAGAGAGAGGGAAAGAGAGAGAGAGAGAGAGAGAGAGAGAGAGAGAGAGAGAGAGAGAGAGAGAACTTAGCAGAGGCAGAAATAAAGTGAAACACTTTCTTCCAGAATTTAGTCTCTTTGTCCTCTCTCCTTGCTCTGACCTACAAGCTGACTTTTATTCTTTTGGTCTCTCAAATGCAGAGTAACTCTTCCTAACACTTGTCAAGAGGTGAAGTGAGACCTCCCTTCAAACACTCTGTCTGCCTTTGCCAAGAAGGCAAGTCTGTCACCAAATAATTCATGTTAATATTCCAAATATGTACTGCTCAGAGACAAAGTAATGTCTTCTGCTTTTAAGCCGGGTTCGGGTGACCTCTGGGATTTAAGATTTTCAATGAAATGTCACGTGACAATGTAACTGTATTGAGAGGAAAGCGAACTCCATAGATGCCCGGGCTCTATTGTAAATGGGATGGGGGGGATGTAGCTCAGGGCCAAGTACTTTATCCATTGCATCTGTGATTTCTGCTTTGCCTAAGCAGATCAAAATGAAGTGTGTGTGTGTGTGTGTGTGTGTGTGTGTGTGTGTGGGCACGTACATACCACCATACATCTGTGGAGGTCAGAGGATAATTTTGAAAGTCCGTCCACTTTGAGACAGTTTGACATTGTATGACAAGCTAGAGGGCTTGCATGCTTCTGGAGAGTCCCCTAAACTTGTCCCCATCCTACCGTAGAAGTATTGGAATTCTAGTTGCAGGGTATCACACTCAGCTTTGTGGGTTCTGGGGAGCCACACCAACTTTAAGTGGGCTCTTGGGACTTGAACTCGGATCCTCACTGTTGCACAGAAAGTGTTTTACCCAAAACCATCTCTCTAGCTCCAACATGAAGGACACTCATACACCCTGAATGAAGACGAAGGGTTTTTCATTTCCTAACACAGAAGCATGCCCAAGGAGGGGCTTTTCTGGTCTCTCTCCATCTCTCCCATCCAACTTAGTAGCCCAATGTTATCTCAGTCCAGCTACCACCGGAAGGGAACCTCATTACAGCCAGGTCCGGGAAATCTTGCAAGAATGACGAGTCTCCGCTCTTAGCTACAAAGCAGTGGTGAACGGACCCCTTCACGGACAAAGCAGAAATCACAAATGCAGTGGATAATGGTTAAATTACTTGGTCCAGAGCTATATCTTCTCATTCCATTTGCAATAGAGTCAGGGCATCTATAAAGGGACATTCGCCAGGGACCCCTTCAGGCCGGGGAGCTCTGAGGTTGCTGCGTAGGGTGCAGTCCCTCCAGACGCCAGGAGGGGGGTGTCTTGTGCTGCAGAAGTCCATGCAGTTGGGTAGCTTGTCATAGCGGCTCTCCTGTCTTCTCTTGGCTGGACCGACTCCATCCTGACAAATGTGTGGCATTTGCTCCCTGACAGCCACAATAATCAGTTTGCCACAATAATCAACTCTGCCCTAGGCTGCGCCACCCAGGTCTTTTTGACTTAGAAGTCAGCCGAACTGTGAGATGTCTTGAAATGGGTTCACTCATCACCCTGCCGGGCCATGGGCATAGGATGGGGGCGCGTTTACACAGATGCCGGCATCCTGGCACTCTGAGCAGGTGTCCGCTAACCCCTCTCAGACCACCCTCCTGGGAAAGAGCCCCCTCCCTGGTTTTGAGGGATGATAGGTCAGTCTTTGGAGTGGTCTGTAGGGGAAGTATGCTACCTGCCTGTCATCCACCAGCTAGCGGGCCTGGGAGGTCCTGAGCAGATGCTGGGGACAGAACACCGGCTTTGGTTGACACGGAGAACTTTATACAACACTGCCCTGATTTGTCGTGACGACCCTGAGGTACTCCGGTGCGTCTCAGTTACACACAGGAAACAGGCTCAGATCGATGGCAGGCCTTGCCAAAGGTCACCAAAGCAGCAGGTGGCAGAGAGGTGGCCTGCTCGGAGGCTTGCTGAGCCCTGGCCCATGCTGGTGAATCTGCCCCACCTGCACAAACAGTTGGACCCGTGGAGGCTGGAGAAATATCCAGCCCCCATAAATGCTTTTTTTTTTAAAAAATAAAATAAAATAAAAAAGGACTTTTCCCTATGTACTTCTACTACTGTTGTCTTTTTAGTTTCTTCCGACAGATCCCTTTACTGGCACGAGCAGGAGAGACACTGGACCTGAATATCAACCATTTTAGGCAGCTCCCTTCAGGGAGTCCCTCCTTCAGCAACCCCTGTTCTCCACCCTCACACACTAGGCTTCATGAATTTCATTTAAACCCTGAAGGGAGGGAACTTGTCTTTAGCAGACAGAAATGTGATCAAATGATTATTACCCTTTAGAATACGCAGGGAGGTTGCTACTGCCACTTGGTTCTAAGTCTTGGTGCTTCTAGAAGCTTCCATCTGTTTGCCTTTCATATGGAGTGGGGGGAGGATGTCCGAAGACTCCTCGAGATGTGATATTTAACTGTCCAATGTTTGTGGACGATCAGCAAGATGATTCAGCAGGCAAAGGCAATGGTCACCAAGGCTGATGATGACTTGAGTCCAGTCCCCAGGTCCCACGTGGTCAAAGGAGAGAACAAACTCCCCAAAGTTATCCTCTGACCGCAACAAACGTGCCAGGGTTCATGTGGACGCAGTACACTGTAAATAACTAAATAAAATGTAATTTTTAAAAAGTGTGGAAAATTATGTTCAGTCTAAGGTATCTTCATTTTCTTTTAATTATAGTAAAACGCACATTGTAGTAATATATATATATTGTGTAACCCTCACCATTATAACCATTCATGGCCGTGCAATTCCACAGTGGTAAGCACATACATGTCATTATACACGCATCTCCCTCAGCTACCCACAGAAGTCTCCTCATCCAGCATAACGGACTCTCTGTGCCCAGTAAACACTGCACCCTGCTTTCCCGCTTTCCCACCCCCCCATGCTAAGCCCTCCGATAGCCACCACTCTCCTCTCCGTCTATTAGAATCAGACTGCACGGATCTCGTGTGCATAGAGTCAGACTCGTCTTTTTTGTGACTGGCTTATTTCATTCAGCAGAATGTCTTCAATATTTATCCATGTTGTAACCTGTGTCTGGATTTCCTTCCTGTTCGAGACTGAGTAGTATCCCACCGTGTGTCTGTATCTTATTTTGGTAGCCGCTCAACTCTTTCTTTCTTTTATAGTTTTGAGACAGAGTCCTACTCTGTAACTAGCTCAGGGTGGCTTCAAACTCACTAAATAGCCCAAGCTGATTTCAAAGTCACAGCAATCCTTCTGCCCAAGGTTCCAAATGAGCTTGGACTATAGGAATAACCTGCCATGCCTTGCTTACCTTTTTTTTTTAAATGAAATATATTGTTGTTTGCTTAATTAAATGCTTTATTAATGCTGTAATATAGGCTTGGAATCCATAATCTTATCTTTAAGGACCAGGTAGTAAATACTTTAGGTTTCACAGCCGGTTTGGCTTCTGTGGTAGTCAAACAACTGAGCAACTGCAATGTGATACCATAGCTACCCCCGGACTATATGCAAATGAATGGGTAGGGCTGCATAACAATAAAAATTTATTTACAAAAGATGGCAGTGGGCTGGAGTCAGCCCAAGGTCAGTGATCTTCAGAGCCGGTGGAGGAAATAAAAGCAGTGAATGGTGTGAACACAAGCTTTAGTGTGTGTGTGTGTGGGGGGGGGTGAGGTTTTCTTCAGTTCATTGAGAATATGCCTCGCTGGTTGTGACAGAGACATGTAATCACAGTACTCAGAATGCTGAGGCAAGAATAGCCTAGGCTACATGGTAAGACACCCCTACCCCCAATGCCTTAAAACACTAAACAAGCAAGCGTTCTGCTTCTCAGTGGGCCATGTATTACCTGGGGCTCTTGAGTGGCCTACTCCATCCAGGACCACTCACCTGGTCCTCAGGACCCAGAACGAAGTCTGACTCCTCTGGCTGAATTTCTCCAACAAGACTGACTGAGTGAGTCTTCAGGGGCCCAGCCCCTCCATTTCAAGTTGGCCCTTAGTTGAGGGCCTTAGTTCTTATATCATCCCAGGTGGGGTCATGTGGTGAGGGAGGTCATTGAATGTCCAGACGATGTGAGTATCTGAAGCCTGCTGTCACTCCTTCCCAATACGATCTTTGCACTTGCTTGCAAACTCTCCATTTCCTTCTCGGGAGGTGGTTTTACTCAAGAGCCTTGACATTTACCTGTCCCAGAGAAACTGACTCTAAGCCAAGATTTTAGACCTTTGCATTTGATGCCTGATATCTCAGAATAGGAAATGAGAATTTGGACACCGGATAAATTATACGACCTCCAAGACAAGGTTCTAAAGGGTGATTTTTCTCTTATCATTCTATTTAGAGTCTAAAGACATTTTTAAAAATGACTTTTTTGAGGAATAATTTATATACAATAAACTACACATAAAGTCTACAATTAGACAAATTTTGACAATGTATACCTTATATGAGTGCACTTATGCAAGCATATGTGCCTTAAAACTCAATGTATTAACTCTGTCTATCTATCTATCTATCTATCTATCTATCTATCTATCTATCTATCTATCTTTCTTTCTATCTAATATATTCATCCATCCATCTTTCACCTATCATCACTGATCAATATCTATCCATCTATCATCCATCACTGATCAATATCTATCATCTAGTTCTCATTTATCTCTCATCTATCTATCTATCTATCTATCTATCTATCTATCTATCTATCTATCTATCTATCTATCTATCTCCATCCACCCATACTTGAGAACTCAGCACGCTAGTCAGAATAATCAAGTATTTACCTTCTAAAGTTTTCAAGCTGCACAAGCCACAGAATCCCAGTTTTTCTGTGTGTCTCTGTCATTTCTTCATTCCTTTTTCATCTGAGTCAGGTTTCCTGAATACAGCGCCTCTGTTCTGGAGACTCCGTTGAAAGCCAGGTTTCACCTTTACAGTTTTACACACAGTTCATCCAGGGGCTCCATGCAGAGAAATGGACTCTGACACATTGACTTTCTGAAGCCATGACCCAAGTTTCCTTGCTCTTGCATCTTGCATGCCTCCAAAGCCAGTACCTGGTGGATGCCATCAAGATCTTCTGCCAGCTTGAGATGCAGCTTGGTTGGTCCCTTGGAAGACAGTTGTAGCAGCCTTTGAGAGTCTTCCTGGGAGAATCTGAGAAAACATTTCCTGCTTGAACAAAACAAACCGAAGGTGTTGTCTGTTTAGGTATTCTCTTTGTAAATGAAGTTTTATTTTTTCAAGTGATTTATACCTGGAACTTTCGGTGGATGAGGTCTTTCTTTTTCCTATATCCCAGTGCAGTGTGAGATGAAAAATTAATTGCACTAATTTCTAACAATTATGCTGCTTCGCTTGAACCAGCACTGTGCCTGCAACTTTAACCTTGTTCACACATTTTTCCTCACCAAACTGCCCAATTTCCACATCTCTCTGATTTACTTTCTCATTTGAATTCTCACTATACGTAAAATTCATTAAATTCGCTGAGCAGTAACCATGCCACTGCCTGGATGTTACGCTGTGTTGAAATTTCTTCTGCCAAATAACTTTTCCTATTGCATTTTATTTCAGCTTTACCCAGACTTTAAGGATATGTGCAGAACATTGCCAGATTGTTTTCCCAGAGTGCGGCACAAATGGCCAGTAGTCCAAATCCCCATCAGAGACTTGGTTTCCCTTTGAAACCTCAAGAGCTTGGCCTTTGCTTCCTGCATTTCTCTTGATGTTCTAGTCCTCCATACTCCCACTGGAGTGACTCACCAAGCTCTGCTTCTAGCTTATTAGGACTTCACTAGCCTTTCTCTCCAAACTCTTCCACATTCTTGTCCCAAACCAATTCCAAAGGCCCAGGAACCACGTGGCGAGGTGTATCCTAGCAACTACCTCAGTTCTCAGTATCATTTTTGGGCTACTAGTTTTCTTGTCATGGAGGTCAAACGTATAACAAAAACAATACATTGGAGGAAAGATGTACGGAGTATATTCCATCATGGAGGGAGGAGTGGCAGTGGGTAGTTCCGTGGTGTTAGGAACATGTGGCAGCTGTTTACATGAAGCTAGTAGCCAGAACAGCAGGGAGTCTAGGTTGGAACCAGGGCTGGATCATAATTCACAAAGCTTACTTTATATCAACTGCTTCCTCCAGCTCGACCCCACCTCCTAAAGGTTCACAATCTCCCCAATAGCTCAACCAACTGGTTGCTCAAACACATAGGGCTGTGGGAGAAATTTTGCATTTAAACCATAACTACAATTGATCAATATTTGCAAAAGAGGTATCGAATCTCTGATTACAATGATGATTGTATTGAATCTCTGATCACAATGATGATTTGTCCATTTCGTCTTATACTTCTGTTAGATTTTGCTTCATGTATTTTGAATCTCTGTTATTAGGAGAATAAGCATTCTGAATTGTTATATCTTCTTGGCATAGTAGTTGATCCTTTTATCATTAAAAAAATGGTCATGTTTGTCCCTGGTTTATGGCTTATAAGACATCATTCTGGTTGCCTAAGTCTGCTTAGACCATTGAGATGACAGGTGACCCGGATGAGTCTGAGTCATTGTGGGAGGTTGAGTGACAGCGGTACCCAGTCTACTCTGATGGACTCTACAACCTACCATCTCCCTTCTACACTGTGTGCTTTCGTCAAGGATGGAATTGGTAGAGGCCACATGCTTAGCCAGCTAGAGTGAGAATTAGGGGTCCAGGATCTGAGATATCATGGTTTATCACCAGACATGTGTCCTAACGTGGTGAAGACTCAGGGTGGCAAAGAAATCATGGTGACCTTGTCTAAACTCTAAATATAGATTTTAAGAGACAAATTTGGAAGCATGGGCCCAGACGGTTCAGTATGTTCTAAGATGGTGTTGAAAAGAATCTACTGTACAGGGGCGATGTCCTGGGTTTACAGTTTCCTGGCTAATTCCATCATAAAGTTAATTGCCTTTGCTTTGGCTTTGAAGCCCAAAGACTCCCTTGGCACAAGACTCCCTCCTACACACACACACACCCAGACTCCTGGCAGGAAGTAATGACTCAATATCCAAGTACCAGGGCTCCTTGATTCATTCTCCAAACGGTTACTTCTGCCTGGCCAGGAGCTGGACTCTCCCTCTGCAGGGGGTGATGTCAGGATGAGCCATTCTGCCAACTCCACACTGGTGCCTTCCGAAGCCAATGCTTGGGCGTTGTTACTTCCAACCCCTCTTCTGAGAGCACTGGGGTTTCCAGCCTGTTGCCTCCTCCCTCAAGTCCACCCTCCGTGTAGTAGGAATTCTGCCAACTCTTCCAGATGGCTTAACCTGTGTTATTGCTACCTTCGGACTCCATCTCATTCTCTCCACAACGCAGAGAGCCGGGCAATAGTACACATTATTTCTCTATGGAGGGAGATGCTAAGAGTTGCTGAGGATAAGGGAGCTGTGTAAGGACCCGCAGCAAGGAAGTCTACGGCCAGGCTACAAATCTGAGTCATTTGGTTCTAGGTAGAGGGCTGGTTCCATTACTCTCTACAAGTTTGTATTCATTTCCTAGGCCCGCCATAACAAACCACCACAAGGCTTAAACCAACAAGAATTTATTCTTTCAGTGCTCTGGAGGCCAGACGCCCAAAAATCAAAGCACTGGCAAATTAAACCAAGGAGACTCTGTTCCACACATCTCTCCAAGCCTCTGGTGACCACTGGCCCTTGCGCATTGGCTCATAGAGGCATTTTGGTAATCCCTCTCTCTGTCTAAACACGAGCCTTTTCATGGTCTTTGACAATAATGAAGGAATTTGAACTACTGGGGGCTCGATGGAAAGGTGATCTAAAGTAGAAGGAAGACTTTGAGTCCAGAGCTTCTGGGTGGCGGTCCAGGCCGGTTAATCCTGCTTGTTATACTTAAGCTTCCCCATGTATAAATGGAAGACAGCAATGATCTTCCTACAAGGCTCTGTCAGACTTAAGTCTATGTGAAGCGCTTCATCCAGTACCCAGCAAGAACCCAATTAACATTATTTATCAACATCTACAATTGGTCCTAGGCCACGCATGGCACTTTCTATGGTAACAACACCTCTGTCTATGGGCTCAGATTTTACTCCTAGCCCATTCGCTCTTCAAATTTCAGCCACTCCGGTTTCTTGGTGGTGCCTGCTTGTGCCCACGGATTTTCAACTATGGTTTTCTTTACTTGGCCAGCTCCCCTGGGCATCTCTGCCTGTCCTGCTGCTCAGTTTATTCTCTTCTCTTAAAGATTGCTCCATTTGAGACTTCTCATGCTATCCCTACTTAAAAGGCCACCTTTGTCCTTTTATGTTTCTTTCAGCTCCATGAATCATCTTTATCTTAAGACTCATCATTGATACATATGTTTATCTATCTGATTATTTATGCATGTCTCCTTCCTTTAGGACACAAGCTCCCTGGGACGGTGGCTCATCACCCAATCTTTCAAGCCTGCAATACTGACTAGCAGATAGAGGTTATTTTGATAACTTTTTGTTGGTTGAAGGAAGGAAGGAAGGAAGGAATCTTATTGATCTAGTCCACTTGGTAGTGAGGTCTATATCTACAATGATGTCTTATCACCCCCCCCCCCGTGTGTGTGCATAGTCATGTGTGTGCAGGTACACAAATGTGTCAATGTAGATGTAGGTGAGAGGTCAACCTTGAGTGCCATCCTCAGGTGCCATCTATCTTTGCTGTTTTTTTTTTTAAAGATAGATTTCTCATTTACATGGGGCTCACCCACTAGACTAAACTGGCTGTGGAGTGAGCCTCAGGATCCACCTGCCTCCACTTGCCCAATGCTTGGATTCAACGCATGCCACCACACCAATGTGGGTTCCAGATATTGAACTCAGGTCCTGGTCCAAAGACAAGTACTTTGCACCTCCTGGGTCCTTATTTTGAGGAAGTGGTTTAACAGGTGTTCAGCAAAGCACAGCCATGCGGGGGCTTGCTGGATGCCCTGCCAGTGGAGACTAAGGGGGAGGCAACCGTGGGCATCAACTACACATGCATTGTGACACGGTACCTGTGTCCCTCTCCCCATTTACCTTTACAGCTGGAGAAGTGGGCTCAGAGATGGTTGCCCGTGACCACATGGTTTATAATGGGGAGCTAGAGCTCCGTTTTTACCACCTCAAGCTGGGGTGTCCTTGAACTTTGATTTCCAGGATAGGAAAATATGGGTAGAGATGGAATTTGCCCCCCATCAAAGGTCTTCATGAGAATTCCTCCCACCTTGGCTGCCAGAAAGGGGTCTTGCCCTCTGGAATTCTCGGCAAGCGTCATGAGATGTGCCCAGACCCTCCTGTCACTGACCTCGAAAAGGGTCCTCAGAAACCCTTTTTATCTAAAATCCCCTGCGGCTTGCGGGCACCCACATCTTAAATCCTGTCGGCAGAGCCCGCTCATATTTGACATTCTTTCTCCAAGTTCCCGACCCCAGCATTCTGCAGCAAAGCTGCCTTCTGTGTTCCCACCTCTGTGTTTAGGGAGCACTATGGAGGGAGGGGCAGAAGCACCTACCTCTGTGTTTAGGGAGCACTAGGGAGGGAGGAGCAAAGCACCCACCTCTGTGTTTAGGGAGCACAGGGTGGGGAGGGCAGGGGCATCACAGATAGGGAGACT
Source organism: Alexandromys fortis (assembly GCF_014885135.2). NCBI lineage: Eukaryota > Metazoa > Chordata > Mammalia > Rodentia > Cricetidae > Alexandromys > Alexandromys fortis. The sequence goes on along the minus strand of NW_026068028.1, from coordinate 3,083,708 downwards.
TCAGCCACTCAACTGGAGACAGGAGCAGAGATTCTTCTGCAGCTTGTTGAAGAAAGCCCATCTCCAGGAACATTCCTGAAGTTTCCATGAGGTGTTCGGGGGGAGGGAGGGTTCCTTATAGAGATGTCTTCAGTAAGAAGCCACAGGATTGTGGCTCAGAATATTCTAGTCCAACCTCAGGGGCAATTGGTTCATCTCTTAGGCCTGTAGTCATTTTCTCGTTATGGGTGGGTCTGCTCTCAGACCTCAGGACCCCCATCGTGGGTTTCTGAGTCCATCCAGTGTAGCTTGGCACTCCACCAGAGAAAGGAAGAACTCAGGACCAGCGGACAACTCATTCCTTCATGCCCATCTGGAATGCCTGTCTCACTTTCTCTGTACATTCGTGCCCAGACCTGGGTTCAGATCTTACCTCTACTCTGAAGTCTTCTCAGGTTGGAGCCGTTCTGGAGAGATTCTGTATTGTCAGTGGGCACACTGCTGGGCAACCTGACTGAAAAGGCATAGCACCCATTTCTGGGTTCCCTTCTCTTCCCTGCACCGTCCTGAGCCTGCATCTCACCAACAAAGTATCAGTATTTTCTTAATTGCTGCAGACTTTGCTTTCTAGGAGGCCTCGTCTAAAATAGTGGTCAAGTGACATTAGCAACCAACGAGCTTTTCCCCTACTCCCTGCTTGGAAGGAGGGGGTCACAGTGAACTTAGTCTTGTTAAAGGCTCTGAGAAATTCTGCTCTGGGAAACAAAGCTCAAACCTATCTTTAAACACAGCACAGACAAACATTCATTGAATGCTCACTCTATAGGAAGTATGATCCTGGGCTCCTAACACATACCAGCTTTGTTAAAAACTCCCCCTATAATCATCTGGGGTAAGAATGGCTGTTTTTCCACTTTGCAAGCAGGGAAACTGAGTCACAGGGTTCCTCAGTAACTTGTGACACAGAGAGCAAGGGTTGGGGGCTTCTTTATTTTTATTGAGAAAAGATCTCACAATGAGAGCTCAGCTTGGGGTCTTTCTGCTTGAGCCTCTCTCCTGAGGGCTGGGACGACAGGCGTGTGCTACAGTGTAAGGGAAGAGAGCATCTAATCTGCGAGTCTGGCTTCAGACTCAGCTAGTGAGCACCTCACTTGACCTCGGAAATGCCCTTTTTTATGATGGTTGCTTTAAATCGGGTCACCTGTTAATATCGACTGAGCCGGCTCTACTGGAAATGGTTTGTTCTAAGTTTATCTCGGTTTCCTGCAGAGCTGGCCGTGCAACAGGCATTGATCTTTCTGCTTTTGTTTACCCGATTTCTTTATGAGCTAACAATTTTACACTATGATCAATATTTGCAGGAATGAGAGGAGGGAACAGTTTGTGTGTGTGTGTGTGTAAATCCTGGTACTCTAGTATCATACCCTCCTGCCAAGGTCAGAGGACAACTTTACGGAGTGTTAGTCAGTCAGGAGTCTCCTGCCACCATTTAGGAATCAGGAACGCAATTCAGGACTTCAGGCTGTCATGACAAAGTGCTCTTACCTGCCAAGCCACCTGGCCCCTCATCTTAACAAAATAACCCTAGATAGACATTCAATTCCATTTCTTGGTTGTGCTTCCCAGCTGAAAGTGAGAGACTCTTTTCTGGTACGTGTCTGGTCATCAGCTGCTTGACTTCTGAGTACAGCCACGGCCAAGAAAGACGATGTGACGAGAAAACATGGTGCCTTATCTCCCAGAGTGTAGCTGCTGTGTATAGTTATATAGGCTGCGGGCTTTCCAACCGCAAGCTGTCCTGTTCCCACTGCTCTCCATCAAACGGTTGCCCTGCACAGGAGCCACAGTATATGGCAATTGCCAAGTTGAAGTTGGGTGGGGTGGTGTGAGGGTAATTGCAGGACTGTAATCATTACGGACACAATCTGGCTTATCTGAGTGGCTCTGGGTGTAGCCCTGTGCCATATCACGAAGCACCAGGAAGTTCTGACAGTGGCGCCTGGAAGCCTGCCCTGTCTGAGGCGGGTTCTTGAGGGAGTGTCTGCAGAGGCATCGCCCTGCCTTCAGGGCCCTGATCATCCTCTAGCATGGTGGGGAGCATTGACTTCCCTGGTGACATGGATAACCCTTATCACTCCTCGTGGAGAGTCTGTCCTGTGCACATCTCATCTCTACCCGCAAGAGGACAATAGCACCGTTCACTCTGAAGCATGAGCACCCGAACTGTCCCTACGGTTCCCAGGGATTGAAGCTGTTCAGGCATGAAAGGCAATGCTATAGAGGTTAGCACCCTCTGCTCTGTGGCCAGTAGTCACACGTGGGTCAGGTCTGGTCCAGCCTGAGATGAGTGTTCTAAGAACAAAACACACACAGACTTTGGCCAGTCAGTCTGAAGATATATGTAATTCGTCCCAGAGACAATGTTAAAGCATTGATTCCACATTGAGACACTATTTTTGCATCTACTGGACTAATTCAAGTATTCTACAAGGCTCATTTCATCTATTTCTATTGTTTTGTGTGTTGAGGTGTGTTTAGGTGGGGATGTGTGGGCATGCATGTTCCTGTGTGTGTGTGTGTGTGTGTGTGTGTGTGTGTGTGTGTGCATGCACATGTGCACACCTGAAGAGGCCAGAGTTGGATTCCCTGGAGTTGGAGTCAGCGGCATTTATGAACTACAACTACTCCACATGGTTGGTGGGAACCAAACTTATGCAGATGTGAGGAACTGAGCTCAGGTCCTCTGCAAGAGCAGCACATGATTGTTACCATTGTGTAATAGCTTCAATCCCACCTTGTCTTTTTACCCTTTTGAGTCAGGGTCTCTCATTGGCTCAAAACATCATATGGAAAAGAAAGAGCAGAAGGTTATCCTTATGAAAGTGTGTTTGTGAGTGTGTGTGCATGTGTGTGCATATGTGCATGTGTGTGTGTGTATAACTCATCACATTGGAAATTGACCTGCCTCTGTCTCAGCCGGACTGGATTGTAAGTCCATACCATCGTGTCCAGACTTTCGTTTCTATGTGGGTCTGGGGCATGGAACCCATGTCCTCATTCTTTCAAGATGATACTTCATTGAGGCATCCTTCCAATTCTTTTTTACTTTGTTTTAATGTGGCACAGGAAGGTTCAGATGACACCTACATGCTCCTACATGGTGAACAATAGCCTTGCTGGACAGGTTGTTGTGTCCCCACTTCCATTCAGCCTCTGAGTATTTTTCTGGCAGCACTCTACTGACAAACCTTAGTCCCCATCCCCATTTCCTTCCCAGAAGTACCCCCCGTGTCTGAAATTTCATCCTATTCAAAACACCAGGGAGGAGCAGTCAAACAGGCCGTTCCCTCCAAACTGACTGGACACCATGTAGGCCTGCCCTATGGGCACCCAAATTTCTGTGACAGCTGGTTACACAGTCCTACTGTGTGACTTCCCTAGAGCTGCCCCCATGAGGTGTTCAGCCCTGCTCTTGGCTTCTGTCTCTTCCTCTGGAAAACTCTGGGTTCAGTGCTTGGATTCCATTAAACCTCCATTGAAAAGAGGCATCCATTGCGCTCTCCTGATGCACCAAGGAAGCCTGGTTGGGTCCTCACCACTTAGTACAAGCAGCCTGCAGCCAGGGCTCTGGCCTTTGGAGACCTACCTTCTCCTCCTCTTCCAATCATATGGGTCCCTATTCTCTCATTGTTCCACCCATTCTCTCGTTTCTACCTGTCAAACCCATGAAGGCCTTTTAAAGTCCCTCCTCAGAGGCAGAAAGATTGTGAGAGCCAGAGACGATGGATGAGCAGTGTCTTCCAACCATAAGACTGATGTCCATATGAACTCTTGGAGACTGTGGCAGTATATACAAGGCCTGCATAGTTGAGGTCCCAACACTGAGTGGTGGATGCAAACATGGATTCCCAGCTCTACCTGAGAAGCTAAATGCAATTAATACCTCTGGATTATGGGAAAACCAGTTTTCTCAAATGGAGTCTCAGTGGACAATATTAACCATAGCCCAAGGCAGGCCCCATGGCAGGGAGTATTTGGTCAAGACAAAATGATATTTTTGTAGGCCTGGGGGGATGGGTCAGCAGTTAAAGGCTGGGCTCACAACCAAAAATATAAGAGTTCAGTTCCCAGCACCCATGGCTATCCCTCCAGGTACCAAAAAAAATTACATTTTTGTAGACTTTTTGTCTAATTTTGCTTTGTTTGGGATTTTTTTTTGTCTTTGGTCTTGCGCTTGTTTGTTTTGGTTTCCGTTTTTGCTGTGTATGTTTGTTTCTTGTTTATTTGTTGGTTGGTTGGTTTTAAATATAGACAGAGAGAAAAAGAGTGTAAGGTTTGGTGGGTGGGAGAAGGGGAGGGTCCTGGAGAAGCTGGGAGAGGGAAAACACACGATCAAAATATATTGCATAAAAATATTTTTTTCAATAAAAAACCAAAATCTCTCCTCCTCCTAGAAGCCTTTCCAGTTGCCATGGTGACTTAGACAACTGTATTTGAGAATGTCTTGAGGAAAATCACGAGTGCTGGTTTTCCTTTGCTCCCCATGTCTTTGTGAAGGGTCTTTCTGTGTTCTAGATCTGTGAAGAGCTGTGCAAAGTCTCAGTAATGGGACTGCTTTTTTTATTGATTTTATTGAGCTCTATATTTTTCTCTGCTCCTCTCCCTGCCTCTCCCCTCTCCTTCAGCCCTCTCCCATGGTCCCCATGCTTCCAATTTACTCAGGAGATCTTGTCTTTTTCTATTTCTCATGTAGATTAGATCTATGTATGTCTCTCTTAGGGTACTCTTTGTTGTCTAGGTTCTCTGGGATTATGATTTGTAGGCTGATTTTTCTTTATTTTATGTTTAAAACCATTTATGAGTGAGTACATATGATAATTGTCTTTCTGGGTGTGGGTTACCTCACTCAATATGATGTTTTCTAGTCCATCCATTTGCCTGCAAATTTCAAGATGTCATTATTTTTTTATGCTGTGTAGTTCTCCATCGTGTAAATGTACCACATTTTCCTTATCCATTCTTCAGTTGAGGAGCATTTAGGTTGTTTCCAGGTTCTGGCTATGACAAACAATGCTGCTATAAATGTAGTTGAGCACATGTCCTTGTGGTACGATTGAGCATCCTTTTGATATATACCCAAAAGTGGTATTGCTGGGTCTTGAGGAAGTTTGTTTCCTAATTTTATGAGAAATCACCACACTGACATCCAAAGGGGCTGTACCAGCTTGCATTCCTACCAGAAATGCAGAGTGTTTCCTTTACCCTACATCCTCTCCAGCATAAGTTGTCATCAGTGTTTTTGATCTTGGCCATTCTTACAGGTTAAGATGGAATCTCAGAGTTGTTTTGATTTTCATTTCTCTGATGGCTAAGGATGTTGAGCCTTTCCTTAAGAGTCTTTCAGTCATTTTAGATTCCTCTGTTGGTAGTTCTTTGTTTAGGTCTGTACCCCATTTGTCATTGGAATATTTGTTCTTTTGATGACCAATTTCTTGAGTTCTTTGTATATTTTGGAGATCAGACCTCTGTCTGGTGTGGGGTTGGTGAAGATCTTTTCAATGGGACTGATGTCTATGGCTACATTTCCCACCATTAGACAGGCTGCTCAGACAGTGGTGGCCATCCTGATTTTTAGCTCGCCATTACTTCTCAGCACTGCCCATGGTACTGCTTGGAGCCATGATGGTTACCAGTTGATGAATGAATAATGGAGCCCCAAGAAGACGAATGAATCAGATTGGAGGTGGTTCAAGATGGCTAGGCAAGGGTGGATTCTCTTTAGACACAGTAGTCTATCACCCCTGAGTATAACCTGCCTTGGCTCTGATGTCTTCCTCTGGGGATAGAGAGGAATAATGGGGCTATGGGGGTGGGGTATTTGTTCTTTGTCAAGGCATCCGGGAGACTACCTTCTTGTCTATTTTGTTTTAGTGAGTTTGGTTCCTAGGATGTGGTTGTTTCCCTTTTCCCGATAGTTCAGTATTCAAACTGCAAAATCTTATCAGTTAACCGGAACAGTGGGACATCAGTTAACCAGAACGATGGGACATCAGTTAACTGGAATGGTGAGGCTCACTTCTCTGCATCAGAGGCACAGGATGAAAAAGCTATAAACTGTCATCAAGGGGAAGGAGACAGACAGCAGGCCCTGGAAGATTGATCTTCCCATTCAGAGCACAGCCCACATCAGGGCGACCTGCCCTGAACCATCTTGTTCCTCCATCTGCATTCCAGAAAAGTCATTCTTTGTTCATCTGGCTGTAAATGGTTCTGCCCAGGGCCTTCTGGACATTTTGGGCCAAGCTATGATCAACTTTATACAGTGGTTGGTGCTTTGCCATCAAAGCTATCCCATTCCTTTGACTTTTGTCTTTATGGCAGGATGGGAGGAAAGACAAAGGTCTTTTTAGCTTGGGTGGAGAACAGGGAAGAACAAAGAGGAAGGTTTATAAAATCGCTCTCTGTACCAGGGTTAAAGGACCTCGGTAGGTTCCACGGTCTTCGGGGTTCTCTGCTTAGGATAGCCAGTAGGTGGCTCTGTTACACAGTTAGGTGACATGAACCAGGCAGGAGGCAGGCTCTGAAACCTGTCACAGGCTGCCTGAGAACTGTTTGGGGGGGGGGGGGGGGCTCCTTCTGCCTTCTTGGGAGAAGACAGGGGGGACATTTTAGAGATCAGAGGAGGAGTGAAGACTGGCGAAGTGTGGAAGGACAGACAGAGGGACGGACAGGAGTGCACAGTGGAGAAGAGCCAGCAAGTTAAGGAGGTCCCAAGAGTAGGCCATTTCTGTATGGAACTGGGGAAGGTCAAAGGTCCAGAGGAAAGCACAGGTCTCAGGATGGCGGGGTCTGGGTCTCCTTCCCCATCCTAACTGCACTATCCGTGGGACCCTGGGGAAGGCAGCAGTCTCTCCACTTCCTTCTTAGTCTGTGAACTGAACAGCTAATGCCTTCCACAGGGTTGTCGGGCCACTTAAATGCTAGTCCAGGAGACCCGTACCTCCCACCACACAGATGGTAGAACTGTCACTTGCTATGGATCCTTGTTGAACCTTAATCCACACGGACGAAGAAGAGTGCACTGTGCTATAACGTGTGTCCTGTGACCACAGGAGCTTGGTTACTTCATACACAGGGGACCAGGTCATCAGGAGACATGGGCTACAAACCTGTGTGGCCTCCACCACTCACTAAAAAAGACACTGGGGAACTCTGAAGGCAGGTTCTCCTCCTGGCAAGATGTGTGGGTGGGAGCATCCTCTAGGGGAGCACAGGGGCCTTAGCATCTGAACTCTAACCATGCCACTGGCCACGTGACTGTAGGGCAAGTGACCTTAACCCCTTTAATGCTTACTGTTTGCCATGAAAAAGTTATAAGCCGTGGGTGAGTCAGCTTGGGTAGTGCCAAGTGGAGCATGACATCACCGTGAGACAGGAGGAAGGAAGTGAACAGCCTTGTTAAGATCTCATTATCACAACCAAGTTCATTTTAATTTACCTGCATTTCCAGGGAGGTCACAGCAGGTCAAAACTAGGAAAGGAGTTTAATTCACATGCACACCAGCATCAGCATCACCACCACCACCACCATCACTACTACCACCACCACACTACCACCTCCCACCACCACTACCACCCTACCACTACCACGACCACTATCTACCACCACCCACCAACTACCACCACCCCCACTACCACCACCACCACTACCCAACCCCCCACCCACCCCCACTACCACCACCACCTATCACTACCCGCCAACTACTGCCACCCCCACTACCACCCACTATCACCACCAACCAACCACCACCACCTTCCTCAGAGTTATTACTCATGGGGAGTAGGAGAAGGTAGAGACTTATCTCTTGACTTTAAGTCAAATATTTCTCAAATTTATCATAACTCAAGACAGTGGGTAAAGGTTGGTTGCCTGAGTCAGCTCCCCAGCCTCCACGTAAAGATGGAGAGACAACCACATCAAGTTGTCCTCTATACACCATGACACACACCCTCTGCCCATCATGAACACACACACACACACACAAGCAACAACAATAATACTAAATGAAATAAAAATTTAAAAATCATTGTCACTCTATTCTGACATAATCCCCTACAGAATTTCTCCAAACAGTTGTCAAAGGAACGGACCCGGATTCTAGAAACAGAATTTTATAGATAACTAAATTTGGGAAGTGTTGAGTCAGAAACCGACCAGAGGTTTTTTTTTTTCATCTATTAATCATTATTATTTTACTGTGGAAATGATGAGAGCTCTCACTAGTTTATAGGTTTGGTGGTGCTCATGAAGGCCAGTGTAGTGAAAACTCAAAAACCTTTAAGTTACATTGTGTTTGTGTGTGTGTGTGTGTGTGTGCACGTGTGTGTGTACAGGTAGGCATTGCTATGACACACCTTGAGTGGAGGCTAGAGGAAAACCTATAGGAGTTGCTCCTCTCCTTATACCATATGGATCCTGGGGACCACACTCCTGTTGTCAGGCTTGGTGGCAAGTGACTTTACTTCCTGAGCCGTCTCCTCGTTCTGAGAAGTCCTTCTATTTTGTTGCTTTGGAGATGGGGTCTCACTGTGAGGCCCTCAGTGGCCTGGAGCTCTTTGTGTAGAGCAGGCTGGCTTTGAACCCACAGAGATCTATCTGTCTCTGCCCCGCAAGTGCTGGAACTGAAGGTGTGCACCACCACACTCCACCTGAACTGCCTTTCTTAGAGAAACTAACTGTGCCTCCTTGTTTTCTTACATGCTTCCCAGAGCTAGCAGTTGGGGAATATGGTTTGGGTTGCCAATACAATCATTATATGAAAGAAAGTTTTCACTTGGTATATCTGCATGGTAGTCAAGTGTGAGCTATCTGGACATGCTACGTTATCAAGTTCATAAATAACCCTGTCAGTATAATACATGCCCCTGAAGCCATGCTGATTAATCTATACATATTTAACATAGATCCACACCAAGTGACAGTTCTTACATCTGCCTGGTGGGAACACAAATGATTTTACTTCCTGCTTGGGCTTATCTGCACTCCAGGACTGTTCCCAATGAACACACATGTCTACACTCCCGAGGAGATCACTCTTATTGCGTAATCGGTGATGAAGCATCTACTTGAAAGAGTGCTTCTTCTCTGGGGATTAGCTGCTGGGCCCGTCTAATGCCTTAAAACAAAAGGATGGGGGGATGTGCTCATCAGATCTTCACACGATACTAAATTTGGTGGGGTGGCTCACACTCAGCGAGCCAAGAATAAAATTCAAAACAACCGTGACAAATTGAAAACATGGCCCTACAGAAACCGGATGAAATTCAATAGGACAATTATAAGGTGACATACAGCTAAAAGCAGCCACCATATGTCAGGGATGAAAACAGGTCCAGCTTCCAGTGATCGGTCAGCAACCAGCAGGTGAGTCCCTCCCAGATTCTGAGCCAAAATTTGGCAGAGGCACCCTAAAGAGACTGGTGAAGATCGTGTCCACATGCTGAGGACAGATGAGCAAGATTATGTCAGGGAGCCTCATTTCTGAGTTGGAAAACTAACTAGAATATTCCGGAGCCTACTAGAATAGTCTTGTATGAGGCATGACTTTCAGTTCATTTAGGGAAAAGAGCCCTGAAACAGAGCAGCCTTCCTGTTCCAGGACTGCCATTGTGTGACCTTACCATGTTAAGGATGTCATCTGCTCCTTGTCAGGCTAGGAGAACATGTAGTGTCTCATCCATGTGTTGGTGGCACTTTGGGACCTCCAGTGTGGGGCAGAAAAGTTAGAACTTCTGGGACGCTTTACTGGTTTATGGCGTCAGTCAAGTAGATACTTGAAATCTGAACCAGCCCCAGGAAGCCTGTCCTAGACAATCCGGGGCATCTGGTGGTAGTCAACGAAGCGCCTTGCCTGCTTCAAAGCTAGCTGGATTCCGCACACATGAAAGGGCCACGATGTGCCATGAGACCCAAGTCATCCCCTTCGCCGGTCCCATGTCAGTTAGCTCCTCATTACAATGCTGAGTGCAGTCTGTGTCACCCCCTCCTGAAAAGTCTTGAAGAGGCTGGAGTGGATCCAGGCAAGAGCCACAGACACGCTCAAAGAGATGGAAACTGGGCCCCGTCCATGTAGAAAGGCTGGAGGAATGAGAATTATTCTGCCTTGGGAAGAAAAACATAGGGAAAGTCTGAATAAGGCATACCCAAGTTGAAGAACATAGCAACATAGCTACTTAACGCAGGCCTGCAGTCCAGCTGTGACCTGGCCAGGAGTCACCCGGAAGTAATAAACAATAGATTGCACGGATTGTACTTTCTATAGAAGTGGGCTTGTAACTTTCCTGCCTTTCGTATGAAGGAGCTGCGGTCTAACACGGGAGTTAGGCCGTTGCTGGAGTTCACCACTTGCAGGTGGTAGACAGGGCTTCTAGCTTAGGTAGTTTCAAGGTATTTCAGCCATAGCTCCATAGTAAATGTCCTTCATGGGACCAAGTCCTTGAAAAAGCCTTTCTCATCTCCTGGTGCACTGAATGACCCCTGAGGATGTCATTAATAGAACTTTTGTTTTGTTTTGTTTTCAATTTTTGGAGACAGGTAGCCCTGGCTGACCTTGTATTTGCCATATAGTCAAGGATGGCCTTGAACTCCTGATCCTCCTGCCTCTACCTCTCAAGTGCTGGGATTACAAGTGTGTGCCACCATATCTGGCTTGAGAACCCGCTAAATGACAAAGACCCTGACCCACACCAGACTTAATTTCAATAGTTCATCCTATGTAATATCACATGGCTACCCCTCCCACCCCTATATCCTATCAGGGTTTTGAGCTGGGTTCCATCACCTGTCCCCATTCATATACTGAAGTCTTAACCTCTGAGTCCCCAAGTTATAGCCGTATTTGAAGAGGAAGTCTTTGAAGAGACATTTAGTGGTGGTCCCTGGGTTGGGTCCTCACTGGGTGTGGCAGGTATCTTTGTAAGAAAAGAAAAGTACATTAGGGCATGGGGACCGTCACAAAGACTGCTTGAAGCCAGAAAGGGAAGATGAACAGCTAAACCCAGGAGTGAGGCCTCAGAAGAAGCCAGCCTTGCCCAGGCTTGACCTTGAACTTCTAGCCCTAGAGCTATAAGACAGTCTGCTTCTGTAGTTAAAAGCACCCAGCCTCTGTTGGCTTGCCAGGGAAGCCTCAAGAAATCTACAAGCTTCTTAATTTCCTAGGGGTGTAAGGACAAGATCCCAACCTGGGACCCTGGAGCACCTTTCCCAGAACCAACAACAGAGAACCTGGCAAGGCACTCTTGAGGAGCCTGTCTGGAAAAGCTCAACCAGCCCCATCGGGGACTAAAAGGGTAGACCGGAGAGTGAAAACATATATCTACCCCATCTTGAACATTCCTATAGATCAGAGAACACGATGGCTATTGTCAGAGCAGGGGACGTGTGGAATCAGGCTTTTGTAATCGGATCTCTATTTTAATATATAAAATTTAGCAATACATTAACAGAAACTGGGGATTAAGTTCTATGGACTCAGCCCATGTGGAGGAAGAAGAAAGTACCCCTAGACGTGAGGGGCTCTGAAGGGCTTTCAGATATGACCCTTTGTAGAATGCTGGTTTCTAGCAGGGAAGCAGCATTGGGAAGGCACCATAGGTCTTACTTAGCTTGTGAGTCTTGTCTCAGAGCAGTTGCAATGTCTCTGATTTCTGCCCATCAAGGGTATGGTCTGAGTACACTTTAACAATGGCTCTCATCTTTGGCAGGTGCTATGGGGACCAAGTACTTTACTTGAGGGTTGGCAGCTTCCAGAGTATCCCGTTTTACCTGGGAATAAATGGAAGCCCACAGAAGCGGAGCAAGCGGTAGCGGCCAACACGTCTTCATTCCAGGTCAGTCCTTACTCTAAAGCTCCTACCTTTCCCAGATACGTGACTGTTTTCTTCCAATCCTCTTGCCTTCCTTTTGCTTTTGAACATTTCTTGTACTTAGTCTAGTACTCAGTACCTTGTCTGAATGGTCAATTCTGTTGGATCAGATGATAGGCACAGCATCTAAAGGACCTACCTCCCCATTGGGCAAAGACATCATTGAGTGCTATTCTAAGCGTGTGTGTGTGTGTGTGTGTGTGTGTGTGTGTGTGTGATGATTCTGGCCCTATGGGTGTGGGGAATGGATCTAACACAGACCGTCTGAGTACCACAGTGCACATCACCAGACAAGCAAGGCAGAGAATACCCGAGACACCACTAGATCTCCAACATTTGATGGGGATCAAATGGCCAGCATTTGATCCAGAAGGTGTCAAGGAAGTATTTATGAATCAAAGCAGTCAAGAAATGGTTAAAGTTGTAAAAACATGTTTGGTTTAATAAAGTATACTTGTTTCTTGTAGCTTTGACAACAAAACAATGGTGCCAGGGTAGCTCAGACAACTAAAATTTAGCTTCTTAGGGTTTTGGAAGCTGGGAGTCACGGTCAAGCAGGATGGGTGACCTCCTGTAGGACAGCAGATGCTGCCTTCTCAATGCAGCCATTGGACTCCTCCCTGTGTGCAGAGAGGGCAAGGGGGGGCGGGGCAGGAAGGGAAGAAAGAGGAGGAAGCCAGAGCTCTGGAAAACAGATTGAATTTTTTAATAAACATACTAATCTTACAGGGTCAGAGTCCATCTCATTTGATCTTAATTATCATCTTAATTACTTAGGTTCCAAACACAGCCACTCTGTGGGCTAGGACTTCAACATGAGGATTTAGAAACACCCTCTGCCCCTAACAAAGTTGTCTGTCTAAACGGATTCCTTTAATAAAAAAAAAAAGGGTTCATCCAAACTCCTTGCTATTTGTATATCTATTCAGATTTCTTTAAACTACAATTTAAAAATTGTATTTATGTGTATCCATGTGTAGCATGAGTGTGCAGTACCCAGGGAGACCAGAAGAGGGCACTGAGTTACCAGCAGTTGTAAGACACCAGAGGGTGTTGGGAATCTAATCCCAGTCCTTTGTAAGAGTAGCCAATGCTTTTAACCTCTGTGCAGTCTCTCCAGTTCCTACACAGGATCCTTTCTGGTGCGGAACACCACACTACTGGGCTCTGGGAGATGGGTTCCAGAAAGGCTAGTGTATGTTAACACTGCCTGACTTTCCAAACCCTCAGGGCTGGAGTTTGGAAAGACTCACTGTGGAGAAACTAGAAGTAGAGCGGCAGAAGAGGTTAGGACTTGGAGAGGAATATCCAGAGGCTGTTTAGGCTCGGGGAGATGCAATGATGGGGAGACCAGGTTTTGGGAAGGTACGGGTAGGGTTTGGAGCTGTTCTCAGGACAAGCTTTAGGAAACATAGCCAAGGCGTGTTCTCCCTGAGCGGAGAGGCGTCTTTGTAAGGCTGTAGCAAACCCACGAGTGACTGGGTGGTTTAAATACTGGCATGCATTTCTCAGTTTCGAAGGTTGTGAAGTTCTCCAAAGTCCTTAATCCCTGGCCTGGGGAGATGACTCTGTTGGTATAGCGCTTGCTTTACAAACACAAGGATCTGAGTTTGATCCTCAACTTACACTTAAAAACAAGCAATTAGACAACAAATGGAAACCTCACAAAACTAGACACACCTGTAATCCCAGCACAGGGGAGGCAGAGGCAGGCAGGTGGATTGTAGGGCTTGTAGCCCCAGTAGAATTCAAGGCCAGTGAGGGACCCTGTCAAAAACAAAAGAAAACAAAACAACAGCAACAAAAAAACAACCAAACAAAAAGATGGAGGAGCTTTGGAGATGTAGATTGGTTGAGAGCACTTAACGTTGCATGCACGAAGCCTTAGGTTCAACACCCAGCATGGAGGGACAAAAGGTGAGCAGAACCTAAGGGATAACAATGGGGCTTGTCCTCTGGCCTCCATACACACGTGCACACCTACACACACCAAATGCTTGTGCACACACAGGACGAGGGCTCTATTCTTGTATTTTCTCATCGCAAAGCACTACTCTGCCCTCTCCCCAAATACCATCACATCACAGATTAGCCTCCAGTGTGGGATTCCGAGGGGAGGACAGACACAAGCCTGCAGTCTAGGCCGAGGGTGAAAAGATCCTAGTTCCAGTTTTCTCAAGGAGTGGGGAGAAAGGCAGAACTTGAGGGGCAGGCTTAGACATCCACAAGGACCCGTTGAGTTGTGCGGCTCCCCAGGTGGAGGGTAGGAGGCAGAGAACCATGCAGGAAGGGGCCCCGTTCCTGAGAAAATGCCAAGCCTGTAGAAGTCAAGTTTAGTTTCGCCCGTGGCTGCGTGGAGCCTGTGCAGCAGAGGTGAACCGCTCCACTCTGAGCTCTGCCTCCTCCTACCTGCTGTAGAGTTCCTGGAAAGGCTTAGCAGGATGAAGATTCAGCATCATGGTCTCCAATTATGTATCAGAGCCCCAGTGTCTTGGATGCTGCAAGGCCCATTGCTGGCTGCTGCTTTCTCCATGATGAAGCCACTTGGGTCCAGCCTGGTTCCACCTAGATCACTGATGCTGGCCCAGTCTGGTTGACCTATCCTTGCCCACTCTGACCTCAGCTCTCTTTTTCCCAGAATAAACGTGTATGTCTGTGTGTTGTACATACATGTTCATGTGGCTGTGCACACATATGGGCTAGGGTGTGTGTGCTTGTACTCTGTGTGTGTGGTTGTGTGGAGGTCAAAGGTGGACGTCGAGTGTCTTCATCAAACATCCTCATCGTTTTTGTTTGCTTTTTTTTTTTTTTTTTTTGAGATCTTGTCATTCATTGAACCTGGAGCTTATCACGTCTTCCAGGCTTCCAGGTAGCCCGCCTGTCTTCACTCCGAACCCCTCAGCACCGGGGCTACAGATATGCCTCACGCCCATTTTTACATGCATGCCAGGGATCTAGATTCGGTGCTCACACTTGCTTGGCAGGCACTTTACACACTAAGCCATCTCCCCAGCCCCTGGTCTAAACTTTATGTCATTTCTCCACTTCTTTGTAAGGTCCCTCCCAACTGTTGATGTACATTTCTGTGCTTCTAAAGCAACGGTTCTCAGCCTGTGAGTTGCAATCTCTTGGGGGAGGTCACATATCAGGTATCAAGCAATATCAGATATTTACATTACGATTCATAACAATAGGGAAATTACAGTTATGAAGTAACACTGAAGATAATGTTATGGTTGAGGGGAGGCAGTCACCACAACATGAGGAACCATATTGGTGTTAGGAAGGCTTAGGACTATTCTAAAGGGGTCCGGGAACCTGAAAGGCCTAAGTACTTGGCAGAGAGCAAATGACAGTCTCCCCTTGCTTTCTCCAAAGCCCAATCCTGCCAGGCCCCTGGCCTTGTGGCAGAGTCAGTTTGGAATATTTTTGTTCCATTCATGGGGGCTCTAATGGAATCAAGACTCGGCTATTTATATTTACAGATGGCCCACACGTTAGTGGAACATCAAATGAGCCACATGTTGCCAGGACAGAGGAAAATTAGCAAACACGCCTAATAGGAAATCAAAGAGCCCCTTGCACCCCAATGTTTTCTGGGCCAGGATGGGCTGGAGTCTGAACGTTGCTGCTGATAAGGGACTCCAGTCTGTGTGACGCATGGCGCTTTCTGCAGCAGCGGCACAACTAGGCGAGCTTATTGCGGCTTGTTTTGCTTGGGGAAAAAAAATGCAGTCATTGTCTGTGCCTATTGTTCCTTCTGAGACGATGCGGGGGATGAACAGCGGGCGTTTCATCTCCAATTATTTTCAGCCAAGGGGGGAAAACAGATGGTAAATAGCACTGAAAAAAATTTTTTTTTTAGAATTAATATTAATAAAAGATGTTCTGGAGGTAGATGGAATCCCTAGGAAACAAAGCCAAACTGGTGTTGGGACTGGGGAAGGGGAAGGGCTGGGACACCGAGAGGTAGTAGCTGCAGAGGTATGTGTGGCCAGGCCAGATGCTCCCCCGAGGGACCCCCAGGTGTTGAGGATAGTGTGGGTGGTGATGGCCCTTTTGGAAGCCCAGCATCTGGTACAGAGCCGAAGTCCTAATACCACGTGGCGCCTGTGGAGGCTCTGAGCACCCGGGGGGAGGAAGGCAATGGGGCCAGGCCAAGGGCTGCCCGCTCTCACTTAAGAGGCACGCTGGCGCCGCTGGTCCCCTCACAGCCGGGTGTGGCCCAGATGGCTCTTTGGTGCAGCTGCAGCTCAGAGAGGAGGCAGGCGGGTGTTCTCACCTCCCGGGCCACGCTAGCTAGCCGCTTGTCCCTGACCAGCTCGGCCAGTCCCAGGGTCCATCTGTCAGCAAAGGCTATAGAGTGTCCAGCAGATGCCCAGCTGTCCTGGGAAGTCTTGGATTCCGCATTCAAGAAGAGAAAGAGTTCCGGCTCCTTCCAAACGTGAGGGATCCACAGGGGAAGAAGGCTGACGCCATGAGTTCTGTAGAGAGAGGAGGCTTGCGCTTGCGCTTGCGCTCCGGCATGTTCACAGATGAATACAAGCTCTTGGGCACTCACTCTGTACTTGGGGTTTATTCTGAGCCTAGAGGACACTGGGGGGGGGGCAGAAAGATGAGGCTGGCCTGCGGAGAACTGATTCTGAAACACAGGGGAGAAGTAACTGTCAAAGGCACACGCAAATGTCTGAAGCCACCATTTACCAGGGCCTCTGCAGCGTCTCCTAACATCTGTTTTCCTTCAGCCCCGAGCTCAAGGAGGCATGAGCTTGGAGGAGAAGCTGGGAAGAGAGTATGTGTTATAATCAAGAACTTCAGGCATCAATATTGCCCAGCGAAAGCTACTGTAGCGCAGAGATTCTCACAGGGGACCGTTCTGTGGTCTTGACAATTCATTCTTGTTTTCTTCTTTGCTTCGGGGGTTAGGAGGCTTAAGGGCAAAGCATGATTTGCTTACAGCAACCAACACCAAAACACTTTGTGAAATACCAAGCATGTCCTTGTGAAATAGCCTTATTTCCCAGTTATAGTATTTCTTCTCATAAACATTTCATCTTTTGCAGGGTGGTGATGGTGCATGCCTTTAATCCCAGCAATCGGGAGGCAGAGGCAGACGGATCTCTGGGAGTTCGAGGCCAGCCTGGTCTACAAGAGCTAGTTCCAGGACAGGTACCAAAGCTACAGAGAAACCCTGTCTCGAAAAAAACCAATACAAAAAAAATCATCTTTCTCAGGTAATACATTTTATCCTATCTTATCCTATAACTACAATCTTTTGGTGAACTTTTTTTTGGACAAGTGTGTGAGCCTGGCATGGTGCCAGCCCAGTCAGCAGATAACCTTGGGTGTGGGGGTCCTAACTTCCACCTTGTTTGAGACAGGGTTACTTGCTGTTTGCCGTTGGGTGTACCAGACTAATTGGCCCTTTGGGAACTCTCCTGTCTCTGTCTTCCTTCCATCTTGCCCATAGAAACATTGGGTGGGATTACAGATGTGCACTGTTGTGTCTGCCTTTATGTGGGTTCAGGGGATCTGAACTCAGATCTTTGTGCTGGGATCAGAGGCACATGCAACCACTCTTGCTTCTGTTGTTGGTTGTCTTGTTTGTTTGTTTGTTTTTAAAATGTGATTGTGGAGGGGAGGATTCAAACTCAGGTCCTCATGATTGCACATCAAGAGCTCTTACCCACTGAGCCACCTCCCCAGCCAAAAATCCCTTCTGAAAACCATGGCAGGGGACAATACACAGAGCAGCGCAGACATTGGCAGGATTCAGTCAAGGCCTAAAATTCATCTTTGCTTTATCTGACTGAGAGCGGATGGCAAACACAGATGCCACTTAGGATACTGCTTGGGGACAACCAGGGTACTAATAGAGTAGACTGTAGACTAAAGAAAGCACTGGCATATTGGGAATTTCCTAAACTTGCTAATTTTTTGTGCTATGTATGAGAATGGGGCCTTGAGAGGCATCTCAGTGGGTAAGACCTCCTCCTGTTCAAGCATGAGGACCTGGGTTTAAAGCTTAGCATCCTCATTCAAAAAAAATGTGTCTGGGGAGTAGAGATAGGTGGATAGTGAGAGTTTGCCAAGCAGTCAGCCTGACCCAACAGTGAGTTTCTGGTCTAGGGAGAGATCCTATGTCAAGGTAATATGATTGACAGAGGAAGGGTCTCTCATCCTGAGTCTGTCCTGGCCCCCACCAGCAAGCGAGAATACAGGTGCACACTACACACACACACACACACACACACACACACACACACACACATCATTCGTATCGTGTGCTCATGCACACACACACACACACCACACAAACACACAGATGTCTTTGCTCTTTGCAAATGTGTGTCAAAATATGCAACGGTAGCAAAGAGACACAATGCATGTAACCTACTTTCCAATGTTCCAAGAGGGTATGGGTATCTATCTTTTCTTGCATGTGCATATGTGTATGTGTAGAGATGTGTACAGGGTACATGTGTGTGTATAATCATGGCTGCATGTGAGGATCTGGGGACAATCTTGTGTGTTGTATATTCTTTCTTGGGTATATTCCAGCTCTTATTGGTTGCTTTGTTTATTTGACAGGGTCTTTCACTGGCCTGGAACTTGTCAATTGGGCTAAGCTAGCTGGCCAGGGTCCCCCAAGGATCCTTCTGTCTGTCTCCCCAGCCCTGGGGTTATAAGTATGCACCACCATGCCCAGCATTTTTGTGTG
This sequence comes from Alexandromys fortis, assembly GCF_014885135.2. Taxonomy (NCBI): domain Eukaryota; kingdom Metazoa; phylum Chordata; class Mammalia; order Rodentia; family Cricetidae; genus Alexandromys; species Alexandromys fortis. The sequence goes on along the minus strand of NW_026068028.1, from coordinate 3,065,083 downwards.
AGTTCTGGGGATCAAACTTAGGTCCCTGTGCTTGTAAAGCAAGCACTTAACCCACTGAACTGTCACCTCAGCCTGGTCACTCACTCAATCATCTGCCTACGTACCCTCTATCTAACAATGAATAGGAATAAAATGAAAGACGATAATCCATACTTTAAAAAGTAGAAATATTTATGTTTCTGTCTTAGTTTGCGGTTTCTATTGCTACGAAGAGACACCATGACCATGACAACTTTTATAAGGAAAAACATTTAATTGGGACTGACTTACGGTTTCAGAAGTTCAGCCCATTATCATCACGGTGAGAAGCATGGCAGCATGCAGGCAGACATGGTGCTGGAGAAAGAGCTGGGAGTTCTACATGTTGACCTGCAGGCAACAGGAAGTAAATTGAGACACTGGGCGTGGTTTGAGACTTCAAAGCCCACCTCCGTGGTGACATACTTCTTCCAACAAGACCACACCAACGTTTCCCTCAGCCTCCACTTCTTGTTGTGTATCATTCACCCAACCTTTGACTTCAAAAAAGGAGAAGGAGAGGTTCCCAGCAAGCAGAATCACCTGCCAGAATCAGGGGTCAATGCTTCCCACTGGCTTCTGCTGGGCCATGAGTCCCTCCAGCCCAGCACCCCTTCTCTCTCACACTTTGCCTTGTCTCATCCTTCCATTCCACTTAAGGGGTGCTCTGGGGTCCTCACCACCAACTGCTGCTCTAGACAACTCCAGAAGGGGCTCTAAACTCTGACTGCCCTACTCTTTATTTCTCAAGGTGACCAGAGGACAACCCAGAGCCACCCTTCCTGGAAAGCACAGACACGCTCACCCAGCTACCCAGCAGAACACACAGTTCTGGCCAATGATCCTTTTCTCCCAAGGAACCACTGTTTCAGACCCCAGGACACCTCTTCCCCCCACACCCAGGCCTTCTGAGCTGCTTGAAGGAAAAAGCAGCCTTGGGGGCCTCTTTCCTCTGCAAACATCGGATGGAGGTCTCTTGCCCACACTGGCTACGGGAATGGGGGCTGTGCTTGGAGTCTTCTGATGGGTGTTTTCTCTCAGTCAGGAAAAGATCAGCAGCGCTGCCTTGTTTAGTCCCAGAAATCCTATGTGCGTAAGGCAGAAGGGGAATGTGCCCCCTAGTTTATACATCTGTGGAGGGGTGGGCAGGCACAGGGAGGGAGGTAAGAAAATGGCTGCCAGCAGCAGACATTGTGAATTAAAGGGCAGGAGTTCCGAGAAGTCAGGGACTTTCCTGGCACCACCTCTCAGAGGAGAGTGGCCCTTTATCCCTCGGCTCATTATTTTGCTTTTTTCCAGCACTCTTCTTCGAGCCCTTTCATCCGTGCAGTTCAAAGTGTTTTCCCAATTTGAGCTCTTTAATCCGGGCAGTCGCTGTGTGACGCAGGTGATGGTGGGGATAAGGCCAGGAGCAGGGGCCACTGAGCCCCAGCACAAGGGAAGTTAGCCAGGAACATGGTCAAGGTGACCTCGGCCATCACACAGGCTACTCTTGGAGGCCAGGCTGCGGTGGGGCTTCTGGGACAAGGAGAGGCCCTTGAGGGGAGGGAGGGAGGGAGAGAGGGAGGGAGGGAGGGAGAGAGAGAGATTGCAATTCTCTGTGTGTTTGTGTCTCTCTGAGTCTGTCTCTGTGTGTGTGTGTGTTTGTATGTGTCTCTGTGTGTATGTGTGTGCGCGTGCTGTGTCTGTCTGTGTGTTTCTGTGTGTGTCTACATGTGTGTGGGTTGGAGGTGGGGTGGATACCCAGAACTCTGGGCTGCCCTGGGTCCTAGACCATATAAGTGAAGCCTTTCATCTTGATTTCGGCATGACCTTCCAGCCTAGTGCTTAACTCTCAGCTTTGCCTATTTTTCTACCCAACGGTCTCAGTCTCTTGCACTATTTTCAAGCCACCCCATTCTTCTGCTTCATGAAGTTGGAGGCCCAGGTTCGAGTCTATCCCTGCCGTCTGCAGACCGACAGATCGAAAGTGGGTACCTTATGTAGTCTCTGAGGTAGAAGACACCTGCTTTTGTCAGGTGGCCTGTTTTGACCCTGGATGATCTTGTCCCTGCCTTACTCTTGAATATATTTGGGGTCACTTTTCTTGGGGCTTCCTGCTCTCAGCCTTAAGGCTGGTGCCTGCTATCTGGCAGCTGGTTTTCTTTTTTTTCCCCTGGCAGGTAAAATGTCTGCAGCCAGTTCAGGCCTTGAGAAGGTCACCAGTGTGTGTGACCTGAAGACTCCTGGCTTTTGAGAGTGAAAGAGTTAGAACCTCTTGCTTTCAAATCCCATGGTGCTAACCTGTGACCACCACCTCCAGAGCAGTGACCACATACTGAGCACTGACGGCAGCCCGCTGCTGTGTCCACCCCGCCCAAACCTCAAAGACCGGCTAGCTTGCTCTCACTTCATAGATGAAGACCCCGAGGCTCAGGAGGTTTAAGAAACACACGAGGCCTCGTTTCTGGAATGTAGTACTGGGTGGTTTTGTGTGTCAATTTGACACAAACTAGAGTCATCAGAGAGGAAGGAGCCTCAGCTGAGGAAAAGTCTCCATGAGATCCAGCTGTAAGGCATTTTTGATCATTATCAAAAAGTGATCAATAGGGGAGGGCCCAGCCCACTGTGCATAGTGCCATCCCTGGGCTGCTGGTCCTGGGTTCTATAAGAAAGCAGGCTGAGCAAGCCATGGGAAGCAAGCCAGTAAGTAGCACCCCTTCATGGCCTCTGCATCAGTTCCTGCCTCCAGGATCCTGCCCTACTTGAGTTCCTGTCGTGACTTCCTTCAGTGATATGCAGTTATGTGGAAGTGTGAGCCGAATAAACCCTTTCCTCCCCAGCTTGCTTTTTGGTCCTGGTGTTCGGTTGAAGCAATAGAAACCCTAACTAGGACAGATGGAGTCATATGAATCTTCCCAGACACACATATGAATCTTCCCTCTTAAGTCTAAGATACTTCACAGAACCCGCAGCATGGTTCCAGGGTGGTTTATCTATTCATTTAAAAATGTTAAGTAGGAATGGTGGTTCTTGCTGCAGTCTCAGGGCTTGGAAGGTGCAGGCAGAAGGATCAGGAATTTAAGGCCATCCTTGGCTACAAGGAAAGTTTGAGGGCAGCCTGGACTATATGAGACCCTGTTTAAACAAACAAACAAACAAACAAGAAGATAAAAAGTGTTTGTTCTCATATGCCCACATGCACCCAGGACTTACTCTGGGCCATGGGGGAAAGTGGTGTATAAGATGGTATATAGGCATGGCCAAGTGATGTGGGATTTCCCTCTGTATGCTGTGATTACCATTAATGAATAAACAAACTGCTTTGGACCTATAGCAGGGCAGAACAGAGTTAGGCTGGGAAAACTAAACTGAATGCTGGGAAAAAGAAGGGCAGAGTCAGAGAGAAGCCATGGAGCTGCTGCTGGAGACGATGTGCTGAAACTTTGCTGGTAGGCCACGACCTTGTGGTGATGCACAGATTAACAGATATGGGTTAAATTAAGATGTAAGAGTTAGCCAATGAGAAGCTAAAGCTAAAAGGCCAAACGGTGATTTAAATAATACAGTTTCTGTATGATTATTTCGGAACTTAGTGGCTGGGAACTAACTAGCGGCCTCCTTACAACAGCCAAGGCTCAAACAGATCAAGGTGAATGCCCACAGAGGCGAGACAGATATCTAACAAGTTTCCCTCTGAGGAGGCAGCAGTTGGGCTGACACCTGGAAGGGAGAAGCAGCCAAAAGAAGCAGAATCCTGGTACCACACGACAAAGCTATAGTGGCCAGATTGAGCCTAGCAAGGCATGAGCCAGGAAGTGGCCCAGAGTGGCTGGGACAGAGTAAAAATACCAAAGAGACCTTGTGAAGGAAGCTGGGGGAAAATGTCGGGGTCTTACTTTCCTGGAGAGGCTCCAGCAGGGAGTTGAACACAGACTGATTCTTGCTCCAGGGAGATGATGCTGGTTGCTGTGGAGAGATGGACACACACACAGAGGCAGAGGCCAGAGAGTGATACAAGGTAGGTTTGTGTGTCTTATGTTGGAGAGAATTCAAGGCCATAGACGGAGAGATAAATGAACTCCACTTACTTAGCTGAGCAGGCAGTTGACATGGGACACAGACCATAGAAAGCCACAGGGATGGGCTCACCTTGCATGGATGAAAGTCAGACTTGTCCCTATGACTATGCACAGCAGTTAGTGTAGGCAACAACCGTCCACCCTGGAGTCCCTGCCGGCCATCATTCTTGTCAGTGGGTCCCTTTGCCTTCACCATGGGCCAGGGAGTTGAAGACCTGTGTGCACTGCCACCCCCTTTACCATGGGCCCGTTTAGAAGATGATGAACCCCCTTATGACACAGTCAGGGAGGAGCATAATTGCTAATGTCCCTTGGGATTTCCACATGCCAGCATTCTTAAAATAATTTTTAATGTTTATTTTGTGTGACTGCATACATACATGCCACAATGCACATGTGGAGACCAGAGGCCAACTTGTAGAAGTCAGTTCTCTCCCTTCCCCATGTGGGTCCAGGGAATTGGACTCAGGTTGCCAAGCTTAGCAGCTACATGCCATCTGGCTGGTTCCAGCATTCTTTTTTGTTGGTGGTACTGGGAAGCCCGAACCAGAAATCTTCATTGGTGTGGGAGGTCCTTCTGTCTATGTGTTGCTTTTTTTTTTCGGTTAATGAATAAAGAACTTCTTTGAGCCTATGGCAGAGCAGGGCAGTGCAAATTCAGAGAGAAGCAATGGAGCCTGCCAGAAACAGATGCTGGGAACTTTAGCTGGTAAGCTACAGCAACATGTTGATACACAGATTAATAGAAATGGGTTAAATTAATATGTAAGAGTTAGCCAATAAGAAGCTGGAGCTAATGGGCCAAGCAGTGGTTTAATTAATACAGTTTTTGTGTGGTTATTTTGGGTCTAAGCTAGCCGCACAGCCAGGAACCAACAAGCAGCTGCTTTCTCATCCGATACTTCATGTGTTATAATAGGTTCTACCACTGAGGTACATCCCCTGCCTTTGAGGGTTTTGCTAAGTTGCCCACGTTGTCTTTGAATTCATGATCCTTCTGCCTCAGTCTCTGGAGTCCCTGGGTGAGAGACATGCACCACCATGATTGGCTTCCATCATTCCTGTAGGCACTTCCCATACACAAACCCTCATCTGGTCTTCCATCAAGCCTAGAAGGCAGCCGCTCTTGCCTTCTCTAGTTCTCAACAATGAAACTGAGCCCCAAAGCAGGTCAACAACTTCCAGAGGCCCCTTGGATAGACACAAAGTCGGGGCTGTGTGCTGTTGAATCTTCTTCCTCTCTGCTGCTCAGACAGTATCCCCAGGTCCTTCAAGTTTAGGTTCCGGGCAGCAGTGCACAGCAGCCTACACTGTCTCTTACCCCTATGGGCTCCCGAGGGAAATGTTGACACTTCAAAAAGCGGACAGCCCCTGTGTGCAACAGAGCCAAGCAGAATCCCGGGGGTGCCTGTCAAGACAGCCTCTTACTCTGAGGGACCAACACTGAGAAAGCCAGGCCCTTCTGTGGGAAAATCAAGGATGGTAGTCACTGGCTCCGCTGCTGTAAGAAACCTATACTTACGCATGATTAAATATGCTTTCTGGAAAGGAAGCACCCCATGGTTTAATCGAACGTGGGGCACCCTCTCCCTCACAAACACTGTGGCAGTGGTTTCTGTGGTCTGTGCTCTTCTGAACCTGACCCAAGTCTGTTAGGCCGAGTTCCAAAGTTGTTTGAGTTTTGTTGTTGTTGTTGTTGTTGTTTTTCACCCAAGCAGAAACCCAGACGGTGGTGGCTCTGTCTCTGAGCATGTGTGCTCTTCAGGGCTGGGGTGGTAGACCCTGCTTCCTCACCCGCCCCTGGCCCCTCTTTGTGCCTCTGTTCTCTATGGACTAGCCTCCCCTTCAGCCTTTTTGCGTCTCTGGAATGTAACATTTGCTTTCTCCATGGAGACTCGCTGAGAAGAACAGAGTTTTCCCAGGTAAGAAAAAAGAATATGTCTGTCCTTTCATCATGCCAGGCAATAGAAGGAATTGCAGGGGCTTGGTAAAAACGCACCCTTTGCCTACCAGCCCACGCCTGATGCAACTCAGAAACAGTGATAATGGTTGCCAACGTCGTTTTCCCTGTTTTCCAGAACACTTCGTTTTCTGATGATATGGGCACTACACACTCACAGACAGACCTGTGTGGGAGACGACATGGTGAGGAGGGAGAGGGAGGGAGAAAGAAGGGGGGGGGAGAGAGAGAAAGAGAGAGAGAGAGAGAGAGAGAGAGAGAGAGAGAGAGAGAGAGAGCACCACTCATATCTGCTTCAGGGTTGTGTAATTAACACCCCACAAAGGATAGTTCTGTGCACAGAAAACACTGGCCTGGATACCAGTGACCGAAGAAGCAGAGGATTTCATCCCTCTTTGGAGGAGAGATCTTTTAGATCTTATAAGTGACTGGCGATCGCTTGGATGGATTAGGCTGACTCTGAACTGTTCAAGAGAAATGCTCTTTTTTTCCCCCTGGCTCCCAGACCTTGCCTCCCCACCCCCAACGTGATAAGAGATCTATAAACTCACTGAAACTCTTTTCCCTCCTTCTTGGCTTCGGGCTTTGAAGCAGAGTTGCAGGAAGACCTTCAGAAGAGATGAAAATATCTTGCCAGTTGATAAAGGAGTAAGGGCCCCGCTGAAATCCACTCAGTAATGGGGATTAGTGGAAGCTGAGTAGGTAGGTCTGACTGGAAGACTGAGTTGAAAAAAAAAATGAGGTTTGGATGCTATCAAAATGAACCCCCCAAACAGCCTTCCTTCATTTACCAACCTCAATCCCAGGGGCAGGAGTACTCAGTAAGGTGCTCAGGACATCCATTTTCAAATCCAGAAAGTCCTCCAGTTTTTGGGACAACTCATGTAACTTCTGTTTCAGCCAGGCATGGCCCATGTGGAGAGCTTGCTGGCATGCAGGTTCTGAGCTCTGTCGCCACGGTCTGACTCACATAGTTCAGCTTGTCCTACGGTGTTCCGGTTTAAACGTGAGATATCACCTGCAGGCTCATGCGTTTGAACGTTTGGTTCCCAGCTGGTGGTATTACTTTGGGCGGGTGTGGAAGCTTTGGGAGGTAGAGACAAGCTAGGGGAGGTGGAAGTAGATCTTAGAAGGGGCGGTCCTTCCCCCTGTTTATTTCAACTTGATACAATCTAGGATCATCTGGGAAGAGATGAATAACTAAATGGAGAAAATGCCCCTACAAGATTTTTGACTATGGGGGCGTCTGCGAGACATTTTCTTGACTAATGATTGATGTGGGAGGGTCCAGCCCATTCTAGATGGTGCTGCCCCTGGGCAGGTGTCTCTGGCTGCTTTATAAGAAAGCAAATTGAATAGACCATGGAGGACAAGCCAGTAAGCAGCATCCCTCCATGGTCTCTGCTTCAGTTCCTGCCTAAGGTTCCCGCTCTGTCTTCTCTTTGTAATAGGCTGTAACCACAAACTGAAATACACCCCACTCCCGAGCTGCTTTTGGTCATGGTGTTTATCACAGCAACAGAAAGCAAACTGGGACACCCTGTTTCCTGCCCATCTGTGCATTCTGGTCTGCTGAGATGTGAGCGTGGAAGCTTCATGCTTCTGCAGCCCAGCATCCCTACAGTGATGGGTTAGCACCCTTCAAATTAAGGCAAAGCCAACCCCCCTACCTTAGGTTATTAGGCTATTTCTTTTCATCCTCCTCCTGCTTCCTTCTTCCTCCTCTTCCTCTTCTTTCTCCTCCTCCCTGCTTCTCCTTTTCTTCCATAGCAGAGATTACAGAGACTGGCCTTGAGTTCCTGACTCTCCTTCCTCTCCCTTCCTGTGCTGGGATAATAGGTATGCACCACCAAGCCCAATTCTTAAATAGCATCATCCCATGTGTTGGGTCACAGTATAGCTGGTTCTTCATTGAGCCCCAGGGGTTCTCTTGCATTTGCCTCCCCAGCATTGGAATTTTAAGTGTGGGACACCACAGCTGACTTCTTTTTCAAAACTTCAGTTCTGAGGAGAGAATTCAGGTCAAGACTAGCCCTTTACCAAGGGAGCCAGCTATCTGTACCCATTCTCCTTTTGCTTGGCTTGGTCAGGACCATTCTCTCCACTAGTCACAGGGTTGTTAAGATACTCCAGACTTGGAAGACAAAAAGCAAACTTGTTAGAATGGTGTGCAGAGTAAAAGTCAACCATTCCAAGCAAGGCAGAGACTCGGAGGGAAAGAAGCCTAGGATTAGATGTGATGCTTGACAGGCATTCTCTTGTGTACTAACTATTGCAGGATGGGGCTTGGGCAAGGGCAGGCATCTGAATTCTAGGATTCCATTGCTTCCTCCCTGGAGAACCTGCTTCCATAAGTTTAGAGTGGAGTCTGGGAATCTCTACTTTGCTAGCTGGGTACACAGGACTGGGCAGGGCTGGTGTACGCCTGGGGGTAGAGACCGTTACTGTTTCTGCCTCTGTTTCTTACTCCTCCCACTCTAGCATTGCACACGATTGGTTCTCTGTGGCCGGGAGCTGGGATGCACAGCCCACGACTTTTGGCAGCATCCCTGAAGACACTAGAGGACCACTCGGAGTTGTGATGATGAAGTGTATCTCCTGATATCGCTCGGCTTCTCTAGGAGGCAAACGGTCCTCCAGTTGAAACATCAGGTGTGTTCTAAATTGTGAGTCAGTGGACAGAAGACGCTATAGTCAATAGTACAGAAGGGTCCACAGCCCAACGTATACAATAACATATGCAGGGGCTTCTGAGGGTGGCCTCTGCTGCTAGGTGCATCTGGGCTGGCTAACTGTATACACGAAAATCAAGGGTAGCTTTTAACTTATCTAAAAGAGATAGCCTGGTCAAAGCCTATTTGAAGACTGCCATGTTTGAAAACTCAACATGACTTAAAACAGAATCCTGTAAGTTCCTTTGCTAAAATACTTTCAGGATGTATTAGGCATAACAATAGCTTGCTACATGAAAACGCCTTTGAAAATCTTTAAAGTGTTCTAAAAGAAAAGGACTTTTTTTTTTTTTTTGGCCAGGCATTAAATTGGATGTGAATATGACAGATCTCAAAGACTGTCAAAATAACGAATTTACATCATAAATGCGGCAGCCTTCTTTGTAAAGGCTCTCCTACCACTCAGGAAGGCATTTAATGGTGAGGAAGTTCAAAATGTCGTCGACTCCCACTGGTACAAGAGGGAAGCGATCCCCAGTAGAGTCGCCGGGCTTTAGATAATGTCCCTGCTTCTTTGTAAGTTAATAAACTGCACTCCTGTCAAATTGCAGATAAATGAAAGAGATGGCACCATTGTGGTCTCCCACATCTTGCTAAGAAAGATATCTCCCAATATTTCGGGAGGACCAGTATGCCAAAAAAAATAAACTTGAAATAAATCCACCCCGCCGTGACTCTCCCGGATCAAAGACGACGGGATTTCCACAAAAGCACTTGTCTGAAGTTTGCCATGCATTCGTTCCGATAGCGGCTCATTAAGGCGCTTCTAATGTGTTTGATTGTTTCAAAGTTGCCCATCTGTATGAGTGCAAGATAGGTACAGGGTTGCACCCAAATGCTGCGAAGGCTTTGTGTCCTAAAGATTCATGTCAGTATAATATTTTCCAGAATAATCAGCAGGTAGAGCCTGGGGAGGGCGCAGCTTCAAACAGCTCTCTTCTTTGAGGGTTGGGTGGACATCTTTCTGAAGTTACCTTTTAAAGAAAAATAAGTCTGAATGTTTTAAAATCTGCTTTCTTTTCTGTTCGACAGCATAGAGCTGGTGGTCTTCCCCCCCCTTTCTTTCTATATTAATAAGAGAGGGTAAAACAGGGCTGACTTAAGTGGGCTGCCAGCCTCTGTAACTGGAGTTTCCAGGATAAGAAACAGTCATTCACTTATACTTGTGGGTTTAACATCTTCTAATGTGAACCCCTCCTTTTTCAGGGTGTTGTTTTTCTTTCTTGAGATGTCATGGGGGGCTTGTGGTTGAGACAACTTGCTGCTTTTCCAGAGGACCTGGATTTAGTTCCCAGCATCCCCTTAGATATCTCCTAACAACCTATAATTTCAGCTCCAGGGGATCTGTCATCCTCTTCTGGCCTCTATGGGTACCTGTGCACACTTGTACCTGTGCACACACATGTACACACGTGTACACACACACACACACAAACACACTTTTTAAAAAAAGATCCTAACATTTGGGAAGAGAGGGCACATGGGAGCTGATTAAACCCAGATCCATGGCTCTGGGTACAGATTTGTTCATCAGCTACTCCAAGCTTACAGGAGCAGATGCTACATTGCCAGTGAACAAGAGACAGGGAGGGGAGACCTTAGGAGAGAACTCACTGTTACCATCCTTTGGAAGGTATGGTGAAAATACCCTGGATTGGAAGAGCACAGAACCCATCCTTGGCCTTGAGGTGGCTCTGAACGCACTCTATACTTACTGAGCATGGAGTATACTGATTCCTTTTTTGACTTGTTTACACAAATTAACATACTTAATCATTAGAGCAACCTCGTGTGTCAACGCTATCATTTGGATAAATGTCCCTTCAAGGCCTATCTTCAAGGAATGACGGGTTCCTATGGTGGCCCTGGGAGGTCTCGCGTACCTTGAAATGATGTAGCCGAGAGGGAGTTTGTTTGACTTTTTATCTGCATGGCTGTGATTAAAATACCCTGGACAAGCAGTTTCTAGAGATTAAGGGTTTGTTTTAATGGATAATTCCAGGTTGTGGTCTGTCATCTGGGGGAATGGAGCAGTTGGCCACAGCACAGCTATAGTCAAGACAGGACCCGTGACCTTTTGAGAACGAAAGGGCACATCAGAGCCTCACTGTCACCCTCAGGGTCCTTAGTATTTGGGGTGCTGAGAGACACCCTATTTGCGAATTTCTTTAATAAACTCTCTAATATGTGGACATCTTTGATCTCCTACCAAAAAAATGTCCTAATTAAATACTGTGTCATTGAAGTAGGAACTCAAGAGAATTACTTTTTCTTTATTGGCCCAAGAATGTCATTATTTCTTAATGGCTTCTGCTTTATTATAATGTAATAACATTAGGTCCTATGTGTTAATTGCTTATGTGTCAAGTACTGCTATAAACATTATATGTGTTTGTGTTATATATATGAAACTGTTCTAGTAAATGTTTTATACACACATAAATACATCTGCACATTTAATTCCCGTGCCATGTATATGATGTTTGGCTGCTATTGACATCAAGTAGACAGCCAAGCTCAAGGGACTGGAGGTATAAGAACGTTAGCTAGAAGACCAAGGACACTCTGCTGCTAAGAAATGGAGTTAAAATGTATCTGAGCAACACGGTGAGCCAGCTGCTTCTTCCTTCCACATTTCCCTCTGTTTTGAGAAACCCAGGGACTTCTCTGGCAGTTCCTCTCCATGTGTTCTTTTTGCCTGGGACCCAATCACAGCAAGTATACAGCAGAACATTCCAGAAAGCCTAGTCTGTGTGCATGTGTGCTTCTTTTAGAATAAATTGTTGGATGCACAAATGTGAACGTTTTAGCGTTGTATCAATAAGCTTTGAGTTGCCCTCCGGACAAGTGGTAACGAGTTTCCACCCACAGACACAGAGTCAAAGCCACAGATGAGGATCACTGAACAGTCTGTGGAAAGAGTCCTGGAGATCCATATGTTGAAGTCACTACCTAAGGGATAGGGGAGGCTACAACATGGGATGGCAAGGCAGGAAGGGGCTGGCATCCGTTCAACTGATGATCACCAAAGAGGAGTGAAGCCCAGTGTGTCACTCTGCCTTCCCGCCTGGATTTTAAAAAACAACTAAACAAACAAAATTATAAAATTCAGAGTGGCTGAAGATGTGAGAAAATGGACAGCCTCATAAGCCAGCGGTGGGTGAAGAGTTGGTGCCAACTGTCTGGAGGGCCGTTCAAGTCATATATAAATAGCGCTAAAATGCTCGCGTTGTTCTCCTAACAGCGTATTCTAAAAGAAGCACACATATACCCAGATTTAGATACAAATACGCTCCTTGCATTATTTATGAGTGAAAAATTTGAAACTCCCTAGACGTCCCTCCAAATTGAACATTGCTTATATGTTGCATAGTAAATGCCAGAAAATTCTATATTCAACTGCGTATGTTGCATATAGAATGTATATTTACATATGTATATTTAGTACGTGACATACTACAAGCCATGGCGCATGACACATGAAAAAAATAACTAGCCCAGGGAACACAATTCCTACTATCATCAAGACAAAAGGCAATCTGCAAATCAGTCGCACGTGGAGTTAATAGTCTGGTGATTAAAATACAAGCATTCACGAAGAAGACGGGAATAGAGGCTGTAGCAGCCGGCTCAGGCTGCTCTCGCAAGATACCGTAGACCCGTGGCTTACACAGCAGGAATTTAGTCTTCCAGAGGAATTGATTCTTACAGAGGCTGGAAAGTCCAAGATTAAGGTGTCAGCTGACTTGTTTCCTGCTGGGGACTTTATTCCCTGAGTAGTATAGCTACCTTCTTGTCTCATGCTCTGTGTGTGTGTGTGCGTGTGCGTGTGCGTGTGTGTGTACGCGCGCGCGCGCGCGCGCGCGTGTGTGGCATGTGCACTCTCAGACAGATCTCTCTCTTCTTTGTTTATTTCTTTTGCTTGGGTTCTTGTTATCATTATAATTTTTCTTTTTTGTTTTGTTTTGTTTTTTCCTGAGACAGAGTTGGGTCTTAGTCTGGCTTCAAACTCACTAAGTGGTTGAGGAAAACCTTGAACTTATAATCCTCCTGCCTCTCTACCTCCTGAGTGCTGGAATTATAGGCATGTGCCACCATGTCTGGTTTATGTGGTGCTGGGCATGAAACCCAGGGCTTCAAGTATGTGCTAAGAAAGTACGTTGCTAACTGAGCTACCTCCAATAGCCCTTATTGTGTGTGTGTGTTCTGTTTGTTTGTTTGTTTGTTTTGAGACGCGGTCTCAGTGTCTAGCCAAGGCTGACTTGGACCTTCCTGAGAGTGTTGGGGTTACAGGCGCGTATTGACCACCACACCCAACTTTCTTCTTTGAAAGTTGCCCAGTCCTATGGGTTAGAATCCCACCCTCTGATCTCATTTACTTTAGATTATTTTTTGCAGCCCGATCTTCAAACACAGTTACATTGAGTAAAAGGGATTCAACATATGAATCTAAGGTCAAGGGGAGACATAAATCAAACTATAAAGATCCCACTGTTATTAGCAATTCTAGCCGGTGACGATGGCCAAGGTTTGGATGGAATTGTATCTTCCACAGCTGGGGTATTTGGACACCTGGTGCCCAGTGGGTGACACTGTGTGGGGTGGGGTCAGACGATGCAGCCCTGCTGGAAGACATGTGTCTCTGGGTGGGCTTTGGGAGTAGATAGTCCTGCCTTATGCCTAGCTTGCTTCCTCGGCTTCCTGCTGCTCGATGTGATGTGATCTCCCAGCTTCCTGCTCGGGCTGCTGTGCCTGCCACTTGCTGCCATGCTTCCCCACCATAGTGTATATTTGCCCCTCTGGATCTGTAAACCAAAATAAGTGTCTTCTCCCATACACCAGTTTTGATCGTGGTGTTTTATCACGGCAACCAGAAAACTAGCTAATCCACAATGCCCATCTGTTGACAGCTGGATCCGTAGTTGGTTTAGCCAGTCACCGGGAGGGGTTGATTGGATCACAAATGCTCTAATTTCATTCGTGGATTAATCCCTCAGTGAATCCAGAGCTGAAGGGACTGTCAGGATGTGGGAGGAAGTCAGGACTGGAGAGGTGCTTCTTGTTACTTTTTGTTTCCTGGCCACTATAAAGTGAATAGCTGTGTCACACCGTGCCCACCTGCCACACCCTCCCACCGGGGTGCTCTGCCTTACCTCAGCACACCTAGCCCACCCTGGTCAGAGGCCTCTCAGACTATGAGCTAAAAAAAAAAAAAAAAAAAAAAAAAAAAAAACAGAACAAAACCTCTTCCTCATTTGAGTTTCTTTTCTTGGATATTTTGTCAGTCACAAAACCATCTGACTGGCAGGAAGATGACGGCAAAGGATTCTTAGGTCCTCTGTTATCAGATCTTTTTATAACGAACACGCTTCTTTGGTGTAATAAGAAACAAAGTGTAATTTCCAAGTGGGTGGCCCAGACAGGGAGTCCCCGCTTGCCTTTCAGGTCCACATTCCTCAAGCAGGAGAGCCAAGAAGAGCATCACTGTGTCAAATCCAAGGACAGTATCAAGGCCAGCCACTTGATATTTGTGCTTCACCAGGTTTGTTTTCTTTCTGAAATCAGCCCTGAGGACTTGAACTAATTTTCAGTACTGTCATCATCACGTGTAGAATGACCCAAGTAGGAGACCTGCACCTCGCCTCCACGTGCTGGTCACTTGGGGGTGCTACTACAGGCAGGCCATTTGCCTTTCTGATTTCAATGGACTCAACGGCTTTCAAGAGGAAATCAAGGGATAGTCTGCCTTATAGGGACTTGAACATAGCATCTCTCTTGCTTGCTACGGTGTCCTTGGTAGCTCACATAGTGCCTGGCAATGGGATAAATGTGTAAGGAAAGAATCACAGTGACCCAGAAGTTTAAACCGTGTAGCCCAAGAGATGGGCCAAGTCACAGTATAGGTGGCAGGCAATGGCTCTCATTGGGTCAGCCAGGGGGACTTCTGGAGGAGGTAGACGTTAGCAACAGTATCTACAGATGTTTCTGAGGACCAAGAGGAGGTGAGAGGACCACTCACCTCAGACCTTGTGGTATGTAATAAGTTTTCGATATATTCTGGATGACTATAGGAAGGAAAATATTGGGCTAGCATGGATGAAAGAAGCTTTCAAATCATAAGGAAACTTCCAGAGATTGAGCAATATCATTACCTCCCTCTCTGCTCCCTGGATCCACAACTAGGTGACACTCTTTAGCATCTTGTGTTGGTGGAACTGCAGAATCAAGACACACAAAGGTTGGGTTTGGAAACTTCCAGGTAGCCAGGTTTGAAGAAAGTACAGTCTTGAGACAGAGGGAGAGTCCTGTATCCTCATTTGAATGAAGCCAGTAGCTAACTGCACATGCCTGCCTTCACTTCATGTAAAGGAAGCAATAAGTACCTTATTTTTCTTATCTTGGGAGTTAGCTAGCATCTGGTGCTGTCTTGGCTTATATGCAATAGCTGAGATAATTCAGATTGCAGATCTAAGAGGTTCCTGAAGACTGCATGTGGGGCAAAGGTCCAGGAGCATGATACTAGAGCCCTGGGCACTACCTATAAGCAGAGAGTAGAACTCAAAAAGCCCCTCTGGAACTGAGAGCTTGTAAACCTGTAGCTCTGACCATGGTCCTAGCAGTCCACATGACCCTAGTGAAGACAGAAGAAAGGCATACTTGAAGAGAATGACTACAGAACAGTTTCATTGAGGGTGCTGATGAAAAGGCACCCGTTGGAGACCACCTGAAACACTCACTGAGTCTAGTCAGACAGACTATCACAGCCAAGGGTTTGATCTGAGCTGCTAAAATGATTCCAAATCAGATGTTAGGGAGAAGAGTCAGAGGACCTGCAAATAAAAGGTGAAAAAGTACAGTGTTGTGGGAATAATCCTTCTGTGTACTGTGAATATGTATTCCTCCCATTGGTTAATAATAAAGCTGAATTGCTCTATAGCCAGGCAGAATAAGGCTTGGGAAAGCCATACGGAGATACAGGGAGAAAGAAGGGTGGAGGCGAGGGAGATGTGAGCCCAGAAGAACAAGATGTGCAAGAGGATAGGTAACGTCACAAAGTCAGGTGGCAGAATGTAGATTAATAAAAGTGGGTTAATTTAAGTTGTAAGAGCTAGTTAGGAATAAGCCTGAACTATAGGCCAAACATTCTATAATTAATATAAGCTTTTGCGTGATTATTTGGGACCAGGTAATCGAGACAAAAGAAAAGCTCCAACTCCATTTATAGTGCACCCCCAATAGCCACCAAGGATAAGGGGACATTGTTTTGTGTGCTTGCTTGGAGAATTGACTACAAATGCCTGTTTCAGTTCCAAAGACCTAAAAACAATGTTTTCAGGATAGTGCTTCTGCTCTTCATGAAGTAAATACACAGATTCCCAAGACCAAGCTGAGCCAAGGTCATTGCAGCTCCATTTCCTTCCGTCCTAATAGTCTGGCACGTCAAGGACATGCGGTGGATGCTAATAACCAAGCTTTATACAACATCTGGCAAAAGCCCTCATAAAATCTGGGGAGATTACACGGCCTGGGAAATGGTGCAATTAGTTAGATTTATAACCAGCTGACAGATTGTACCCAAAGGATGCTGATAAACAGGATATAGAATCTGCTAAATGGAGACCTTCAGGAATGAGACAGACATTGTCAATAAGTAGGCGTGTTTGCCTGATAACAGGGGACAATTGGGAGAGAGGCCAAATGGAGAGCCTATGTATTGACTACCAGATTACATTACATTACACAAGTCCCAGGTAGAATGTGCAGTCTACAACCTACATAACTGTATACAGCTGTTCCAGCTGTTGGGTTGTGGTTCTAGTGTTGACATAACTTCAATTATCCAGGAGAAGCTAAAAAAAAATTACTGTTGGCCACTAATTCAAAGGTTAAAAAAAACAACATAAAATATTATTCAGCACAAACACAGCACATCTGAAAGCCTCTTTTGGCAGCTGGGCCATCAATATGTGAGCTCTGACCCCAGAAAGATTTTCAGTAGCACAGGGCTGTGTCATGTGTCCACTTCTAGTCAACATGTTTATCAATGACTTGGACCAAGATCTAGAAATATGAGGATCAAATTGATTATTGATCCAAAGCCAGGGGGATAGCCGGATGGCCAACCCTGGAGTCTCAGTCACTTCAAGAGATAGAGATGATGGTTGAATTGTGCAAGAAGAGCTCTTGGGTAAACAAACGTTAGATCATGTCCTTGTACAGGGTGTGGGGGGCTAGGGACACATGATTTAACAAGAGCACGTGGTAGAATTTTTGTTGCCCACAGATCAGTGAGCGGCATTGGTGTGATGTGGTTGCCAAGATGGGAGGAAAATTTCAGCCTCACCAAGGGGAGCAGATTCTGTTCTGCTCGGGCCAGCAGCAGCTGGAATTTTGCCCTTGGTTCTGGGAAACATCTGAGATAGATGACAGAGAGATTGGAGCACATTTGAAGGATTGCAGCAAGGAGGGCAAAGAGATTGAATACTATTCAAATGGAGAGCGGACGGCCGAAGATGTTAGGGCTTCTTCCCTTAGAGAGCAGAAGTCCTGGCATGTAATTCCTGGGCTCTGACATTTGGGGAACATCAGATGGATTTCTCAACTAACACGGGAAAAGAGATAAACCAACAAAAGACAGAGTTCAGTCAACCCTTCCAATAGTCCGTGAGCATGTCTCGGATTTGAGGAAGGACACTTGAGCCCTGGAGATAGAAAGTTGGGAGCAGCAGGTGGATCATTTTAGCCAAGACCAGGGTGGAGGAGATCTGACTGTTAATTTGGTAGCCATCGGAGATTAAGTGGATACAGCTCAGAATGGGAGGCAGAGGCTCAGATGGGACTTAGCCATGAGTTTTTTTTTAAGCAACCATTAAAACTAAGCAGCCGTGTGCAAACCTCTAACAGTAGGGCTAGTAAGGACATAGGGTATCAAAGTTTTGGAGGAGGGGGACAAGGCCAGTGGGGACTTAGGGAAAGTCAACGTTATAAACCATAGTTTCGAAAGGGTAGGGTTTATCCTCCAAGGATCTCAGGGGACATCTCATTTTCCTCTACTTCATGGAACTCAGTGAACCACACTTCCACAAGGATGATTTTCTCACCAAGTGACGAGTACCCTCTTCATTCTAAAACCTAAGAAACACATTCTTTCCCCAGAATAGACTATAGATTCTGTCCACAAAGCATTAGAAGACAAAGCTGTTTTCCGATTGCTGGAGGAAAAGTCCATCTAAGTGTCGCAGAGGGAAGAGGGGGATCCCAGAGTGGTAAGTCATTGCCTGTAGTCCTGGAGATCTAAGGCTGCCCCAGGAAACATTATAGACACCCATGAGAGAAAGAGTTGAAGGGCCTCTGGGTGAAGCCCTGAACCCCAGCTACAGAGCAACTTCTGATTCTTCACTGCTTCAGAGCCAACAGTTGAAGACACCAACTGTCTGGCTAGGAAACAAACGGCCTTTCTGATAAAAACTAACACTGAACTTGGCATGATAGCACATACTTGTAATCTCTGTAGCACTCAGGAAGCTGAAGAAGGATTGCCTTGAGTCTAAGGCTGGCTTAGGTTTATACACTGGGGTGGAGGTCAGCCTGGGCTGTAGAGTGAGACCTTTTCTCAAACACACACACAGAGAGAGAGAGAGAGAGAGAGAGAGAGAGAGAGAGAGAGAGAGAGAGAGAAATAGCTTGTAGACCATAAACTTGAACACTGATTCTGCCCATCATAGACAGTTCCTATTAGCAACACAGTGCTGTGTGTTCATAGCAGGCAGGGGTTACCTCCAGGCTAAGGACAATCTCTGTGGCCACACCTTTAAGGTGACGTTCATCCAGAGATTGTCATTACAGTTGTGCACACCAGCATCACCATTATTTTCCTAGATGCAAAACCATCTCATTCCATTTCTGTCCTTAGCACTCAGTCTGGCTTATCATAGTGATAGTTGGCCCCCAGGGTGGTACCCAATTATCCCTGAATTCCTATAGCCACATCCCTGCACATGTCAACTGGGGCTAACTTGAATGAGGATGACTCACTGGTGATCACGATATTATAGAAATAATAAGTGTGACTCTTCAGGCAAGGCCATAAGCATAATCCTTGCTTCGTCTTGGCTTTCTCTCAGTTTACTCTGGCCAAGCCAGTCACTATGCTGTAAAGACACTCAAGCAACCCTCTGGAGAGCACCACGTGGTAAGAAATTGAGGCGTCCTGCAAACCCAGGAGTGAGAGCAGAACCTGAGAATGGATTCAAGTCCTTACTCATAAGCTGTTCTACCTGACCTCATGGACTCTATCTCATGTGGGACCCTGATCCAGGATCACCAAGCCAAGCTCCTCTGGGATTCATGGCCCACAGAAGTCAGAGAAGACAATACTGTATGTTGTGATTTCAGTTGCTCAACTTTGAGGTCATTTGCTACACAGCAAAACACAACTTATGAATCCTCTGTAAGTGCATGATGGGTGGGGCAGATAATGAGCAGACAACAGATGAATAAATGTGATTGCATCTGGCCAATAGCCCAGCAACAACAGATGAATATATATATATATATGATTGCACCTGTACAATAGCCCAGCAACAACAGATGAATATATACATATATATATATATATATGATTGCACCTGTACAATAGCCCAGCAACAACAGATGAATATATCTGATTGCACCTTATAGTAACCATAACAACAGATAAATATATCATCTGATTGCACCTTACAGTAACCATAACAACAGATGTATATATCATCTGATTGCACCTTACAATAACTGCTGTGGCTCAGCTCTATCAAGGGACAAAACTGCCCACGTCATGAACAAAGCGCCTCCCTTCCATTCCATGAATGAGGAAGAAGGCAGGTAGCCAACATGTCTCTCACGCCATCCAAGAAACTTCTTTCCCTGCAAGCTCACTGGGAATGGTATCCCCGCAGCATCCAGATGCCAGAAGTTCATTTCTTCGAACCCCAACCTTACACAGGTTCTTTACCCATTGAGAAATTCTTTTCTTAATTTTTCTACCTGCTGCTTATATTTTTGCTTATATTTTACAAAATAGGGCTCCAAAAAAATTTCTACCATCAACAAAGGAATCCTTATAAATACTCAAGGATCCGTGGACCCCAGTTGGAGGAAATCCGAACAATGGACTGTCCACATGGTAGGATACTGTACAATCATTTGATGGGATATGGCATGGCTTGAAGTCTAATTTTGAATGCTTGTTAGCATGTGAAGGGTCCCAGGTTCCAACCCCAGCACTGTGGGACATAGGAGAGGAAGAGGGGAAGCAGGGTAAGAAATACTGCCGAAAACAACCCATGGCAAGACAGAGAAATAAGTTCATAATAACGCACCCCTGACCCAGACAAGAAGGCAGTTCTGATGGGCACAGGCAGACGACCTAATGGATGATGAACTCCCTACATAAGGACCAGAGTACAGATCCCCAGTACTCAGGTGAAGGCCAGGCAGGTGTGGATCCCTGCACTTGGGGAGGTGGAGACCAAGGATCCATGGACCACACTGGCTAGCAAGACTAACAGATCAGTGAG
Source organism: Alexandromys fortis (assembly GCF_014885135.2). Classification (NCBI taxonomy): domain Eukaryota; kingdom Metazoa; phylum Chordata; class Mammalia; order Rodentia; family Cricetidae; genus Alexandromys; species Alexandromys fortis. The sequence continues at coordinate 3,044,754 of NW_026068028.1, read as the reverse complement.
CTCGCCAGAGACCTTGCCTCAGTAAACAAAGTTGAGAGAGATTAAAGAAGACATTCTATGTCAACCTCTGGCTTCCTGACTCACCCCTTCACCTGCACACACATACACTTATATGTGCAAACATGCATGCATTCACATACCACATACACACACATACAATAAATAGTAAATAAATAAGGAAAACGGCTTCTAAGAGAGCAAATGTATATGCACAAATATATCATATTTTATTTGTTATTGTTTATATTATTAAGTATGTTGTCATCTGTGTAAATATATGAATGATAAGATACACCCCTGCACAGTCAGACATATTGAGAGGGAGCAGCTCATCCTCCAGATGTGTGGATTTTGCATGTGTATATTCAATCAACTGGAGAAAAATGTTTGGGGAAAAAAATAGTGTCTGCACAGGGCATAAAAGGGCCCTTTTTATTATTGTTGTCCCCCCAAAAAATATTATACAGCAATTATTTACACAGCATTCACACTGTATCAGGGATTATGAGTGATGTGAACATGCTTTAAAGTACATACCAGGAAGGGCAGAGGGTATATGCAGATATTACACTATTTATATGAGACTTGAGCTTCCCAGATTTGGGGACCCAGGGGTACAAGGTGTTGTAGAACCAAATACAAGTGTTCAGCAAGGGACACCTGTATCTAAACAATACTTAGGATTTCCTTCCTTAGATAAGATAATATGGCTAATTTTTTAAGAGTAGGGTTTTCAGAGCTTTTTTTCTTTTTTCTTTCTTTTTTTTTTTTTTGCATTCTGCAATACCCAAGTCTGTCCACTGCATGTTTGCATATTGCTTCTAATCAGAATAAACTGCTGAGATTATTTTTCCCAAGTGAGACACATATGGCTGACTGCCCCAGCTCCAGGAGGGATCCTGCTCAGGAAGACTGGAGAAACAAAGGACCACTCGTGCCCCTGATTCTGGCAATCCCCCACAGTCACAGAATAAGGCTGGGCAGGGAGTAGGGGCCTGGCTAGGCTCCCACCGGCATGTGGCCCAAGGGCCACCATCTGGAATGGAAGGTTAGAGCCTTTTCCTTCCAACACAGCAGGAGCGAGATGGACCAGAGGTTGGGGGAGTAGGAAGAATGCTCGGAGACACAAAACTAGGTCACCAGGAAGCTGAGGAAATAAACAAGGGGTTCCTGTGGAGGACAGGGTCGCTTTGATCCCAGGATGGGAATAGGAGAGAGCAACTCTGGGAAGAGTGACCGGGTCTCTGTGACATCCTAGGTCCCTTGCAGGCTGACACAGGGAGATCCTTAGAAACACACAGCGAGAACGGGAAGCAGCCGCTAGCCTCCCACACTCTCCCTCCTCAGCCGAACACATGAGCGCATCTCAGTTCAGACACTGACCCTGGCTGCCTACTCCACTTTCTTTGGCCACTCCAGACCCTGAAAGATGCCCCAACCTGACACCAGCCATGGGGTTAGCCTTCCGTCGGCTCTGCTATGTGGCTGGTTCTCTTTGAAGAGTTTGCGTACATCTTTATCATCCAGAGCAGAATAATCTGTGAGAGACTTTGTTTTCAAATAAGTTTGCAGAATTAAGATAGTAGTAAAGTGTACATAGCATGAAGTTCACGATCTTACCCATGTGTAAGTACACAGTGACTAACCCTCTTCACACCGTCGGGCAAGTAACCACCACCATTCCCCATCTCCTTCCCTCCTTCCATACTGAAATGCTGTCTCCATCAAACACTCCCCGCTTTCCACTCCCTCTAGATTGTGAAAGCTACCACTGTTTTTTTTTTCCTTTTCTCCATGAATTCGGCTACTTAGAGACCTTATGTAAGCAGACTCCTACCACTTGTGGCCTTTGGAGGATGGCTTGTTTAATTTAGAATAATGTCCTCAGGGTTCGCCTATACTGGAGCACGTGTGAGAGCTTCCTTACTTTTCAAGGCTGACCGATATTCTGCTTTAAGTACAGGTGACATCTCGTCTAAGCCTTTGTCTCTCGTTGTACACCTGAGCTGCTTCCACCACTGGGTTATAGCATCGTTTATACCGCTGCTGTGGAAGTGGCTGTGTGTGTGACATTTTGATTTTAGCAAAATGTATTTGTTACCTTTTCCTTTGCTGTTATAAAGTCCTGAGGAAGAAAAATTAAAGAAGGATGGATGGAAGGAAAGAAGGAAAGAAGGAAAGAAGGAAAGAAGGAAGGAAGGAAGAAGGAAGGGAGGGAGGAAGATGGGTGGAAGGAAGGAAAGAGGAGAGGAGGAAGGACAGAAGGAAGGAAGAAAAAAAGAAAGGAAGGAAGGGAGGAAGGGAGGGTTTATTTTGGCTCATAGTTTGAGGGTACAGTCCATCATTGTGGGTTTCTTGGTTTCAGAATTCCATGCTTTCCCACACTGTGGGCATCCCGGTCTCTAGTCTAAGGAAGATCTGGGAAAAGGTTGTCCCTGATCATTCTTCCTTTCTTGGGTAGGGTTCTATTGCAGCAAAGAGACACCATGACCATGGCAACTCTTATAAAGGAGACATTTCACTGGGGCTGGCTTACAGTACAGAGGTTTAGTCCACTATTGTCATGGGAAGAAACACAGCATCATACAAGCAGACAGGATGCTAGAGAGGTAGCTGAGAGTTCTACATCTGGATCCTCAGGCAGCAGAAAGAGAAAGCGCCACTGGGCCTGGCTTGAGCATTGAAACTTGAGGCCACCTACAGTGACACACTTCCTCCAACAATGCCACACCTCCAATAGTTCCACTCTCTGTGAACCATTTTCATTCAAACCACCGCATGTCCTGAATTAGTCTAAAACAAAATCAGTGGTTATGGTTTTGTCTTACTAAGTATTTATTGAAGTAGGCAGAAAAAAATATCAGCCAAAAAAGTCCCCATCTGAATCCACAGAACCCAAACCATGTTGTCTAACACAGGGGAAAGATTGTAGGAATGTCTGAATTAGGGCTTTGAGATGAGATTATCCTGGATGACCTGCATGGCCCCAAATAATCCCACAGGTCCTTAAGGATGAATGCAGGAGGTGGGGAGATGGCCATGCAAGCTTGAGGACTTGAGTTTGACTCCCAGAACCCACATGAAAAAGCCAGGTGTGGTGGTGGACACTTGTAAACCCAGTGCTAGGCAGGCATAGACAGGTGTACCCTCAGACTTGCTGGTTGGTCAAAGCATGAGATTCTTAATCTCAGGGTCGTGTTATTATTATTATTATTATTATTATTATTATTATTATTATTATTATGTAGGCAAGAGATCAATGTCAGGTGTCTACCTCAAATGTTTCTTCACCTTATATTTTGAGACAGGGTTCCTCACTGAACCTGTTACTCACCCATCCAGTTAGTCTGGCTGGCTAGGGAGCCCTAAGAGTCTGCCAGTCTCTTCCTTCCCAGTGTTAGTATTATAGGCTCACACTTATGAGGATGCTGGGGGTTGAATTTAGGTCTTTATGTTTATAAGGCAGGCCCTTCACTGGCTGAGCCGTCCTATCAGGCCCTCGACTCCTTTTTCCTAGCAGATCTACCAAGGACTACCAGATGTACGCTTGCTCGTACCACCCTGTACTATAACAATAGGGTCCTACCTGTCTTCCAAATGGCCTACCAAGACCTCTAGGGCTTACTAGCATGCCATCCACAGTCCTACCTACTGTGAGTGAACAAGAAGGGTTGTCACCATGGGAGTAGGTCTGTCCTACTCCCAAGTTAGGCTTCTGCCACCAGGCCCTCAGGCCTACCTAGTTGTTTGGTGCTAAGAGAAATCTGTCCCAGAGAGTTCAGGTCATTTTGACATCCCAGCGTCTCCATGTGCTGAGCAGAGCTGTGAGCAGGGCGGGTTGCTGCTTGCAAGTAAGTCTCCCTGGTGTGACTGTCACACACAGAAGACCATTATTTTCATTTTTATGTAATCTTGACTTTCTCCAACATACCTGCATCCCATTTGACCCACAAGGGCAGAAGCATGGCTTTTAAAAACACAGGGTTATGCTTATTTTTAAGCAAAGTCCAGAACGGCAGAGAAAGGGACAAAAAAGCCTGCCTCTGTCTATTTTACTCTTCAGGAGCTGGGCTGACAAATCGTCAAACTGAGGGTAATCAGCTCAGACTATCTATTTACTTCTGAGGCTTCCCCAACATAAGGAACCACAGCAGGGCGGGAGTCGTCAAGCAGGCAAAAAAGGAAGAGAAGGAGCTTTGAAATTAACAGACAAGGGTCTGAAGTTTCTGCTCAGGTACCCACAGCGGTGTGACTCTGGGACAAGGCTATGGAGGAGGGGCACCATGCACTCCACTGTCAAAGGGGATGATGCTACAGTGTCGCAGTATGTTAGGATGCAGCGCACAACGGCGCTCTGTGCGCTACCATCATACAGCTCATGAGCTTTGGGCAAGGGGCTGGAGATTGAAACACACAAAGACACACAGACAGAGAGACAGAGACATGGACCTCTAGTCACTGGTAAGCCCTCTATTCAGTAGTGCCACAGAGGCTTATATACCCAACAGTCAGTTGAAAACCTTATCCTCTGATCCTCAAGGCCAAGGCAACGTGTGCTCATGAAGCAGAGCTGGTAAACAACTTTGACACAGCTTTCAGTAACTCAAATCAGAAGGAAAGTCAAGATCTCTAGCAGGGAAGAGCGGCTGGAGGCCAGGACTCCAAATGGTCCCAACATTAGGACTCAAGGACCTAGTAACTATCCCTGTACCGCAGGGCCAGGCACAGTGTAGAACCCAGCGCCGTCCAGTCTTGGACATTGCAACATCATGTCGTCATCTACAAATACGTTGGGTCATATCCATAGCTATCCTTGGATACCTGAGTTAATGGGCACCCAGATGGGCATACCTGGTAGGCAGTCAATACAGATAGCCTTGCTTGGTTATCAACCAATGGGACTCCAGACTGAGCTTAAGTGGACTGGCTGCTTCGCTCATAAAGTGTAAGGGCAAAGGTCTAGACTCTGACTGTTTGCCCTACTGACCTGTCAGTTCCTGGTATGTGTCTCCCTTTCTCATCCTGAAGACTTGATGCGCATGGTTAGCACAAGTTAAGATTAGATTCATCTGTATAGAGAAAAGACCTAAAACAACAAGCGTGAAATAGAAACAAAAGAGTATTCCATTGTAGATCGCTTCACTCCTTCCCTCCCCAGATCCTCTTGGTTTAGGTTTCACGGTTACAGACAACTCTAGTCTGAAAATGTTAAATGAAAACCTCCAGAAACAAGCATAATCCTAAATGATACATTATCCCATAAATCCTAAATTGTGCACTAATCTGAACTATCAGGCTCTCCCACCCTTTTCACCCCTGGAATGGGAATGATTCCTCTGTTCGCTCTCCATGCTGTATGTTCTGCCCTCCTGTTTACCACCTAGTCGTTTTGGCTGTCACATCCACCGTCATGGTATCACAATGCCTGTATCACAAACCCTGCATCATTCCCTGTGGTTCACGTCATCAACTTCTCATGTATCACATTCTCTCACCTGAGCACTAGAAGCATTTTCAGTGTAAGAAGTTTTGAAAGAGAGAAACCACATTCACATAACTTTTATTATAGTAAATTTAAATATTATTCTATTTTACCATGAATTATTATTATTATTTAATTTTGCCTAAGTTATAAATTAAACCCTATTATAGGCATATGTGTTATAGGTCAAAACAATAAAGAATATACAGGACTCAGTACAATCCAAGGTTTCAGAGGGACTCTTGAAACATGTGGTAAGTGGTCTACCATGTCTTGTTTTAGTTATCTTGACAGAAGCTAGAATTACTTGGGAAGGGAGTCTCAGTGAAGGAGTATCTAGATTGTGTGGACAGATCTGTGGGGAATTGTATTGATTGTTGAGGAGGGAAGTTGTGGGTAGCATCATTCCCTAGGCAAGGGGTCCCAGGTTGTGTAAGAGTGGAAAAAGTAAGCTGAACAAGGCATGTGTGTATTAATGAATAGCTCTATATTTTGATATACTCTAACTTTATATTAATTTAGTGTGTGTGTACTCATTTCACAGCGCAGTATGTGGCGCCCAAAGGACAGCCTACAGGAGTCAGTTCTCTCCTTCCACCAGCAGGTCCAAGGGATTGAGCTGAGATGTCAGATTTCGCAGCAGACACCTCCACCCAATGAACCGTCTCTCCGGCTCTGTTCTTGGCTGTGGTTCTAATGTCACTGACTGCTTCAGGTTCTTCTTCTTCTTCTTCTTCTTCTTCTTCTTCTTCTTCTTCTTCTTCTTCTTCTTCTTCTTCTTCTTCTTCTTCTTCTTCTTCTTCTTCTTCTTC
>NW_026068028.1:3016800-3035423 GCF_014885135.2 Alexandromys fortis | reverse complement strand
AATTCTCAAAAAATAAAATAAAAACAAAAACAGATTTTGAAATGAGTGTGAAGAAATGGGATATTTTATTAATTTTATATGTTATACAAATACAAAATTAAAAAGAATTTTAACAGTGTTAAACACTTAGTTATTCCATAAACAGTACAGTACAATAACTATTCTACAGCATTTACCTTGTATTAGAAGTAGCCTAAAGTTAAAGTATATAGGAGGGTGTGCACAGGTCCTATGTGAATACATGTAGGCCTGGTTAGATTTCTGTCAACTTGACACAGAGAAACCTCAATAGAAAAAATACCTACATCAGATTGCCTGTAGCATATTTTCTTTGATTAATGATTAATGTGAGCGACCCAATCCTTTGTGGGTGATGTCACCCCTGGGCAGGTAGTCCTGGGCTGTAAAAGAAAACAGGTTTGGCAATCCAGGAGGAGCCAGACTGTAACCAGCACTCTGCTTCATGGTCCATGGTCTCTGCTTCAGGTCTGGCCCTGCTTGAGCTCCTTCTTTTGCCTCCTCCGATGGCGGACTTGATAGGGATTTTGTAAGCCAAGTGAACTCTTTGTCCCCCAAACTGCTTTTGGATTTTATCATAGCAAGAGAAAGTCAGGATATGTGCCATCTTACACAAGGGACCTAACCATCCATGGACTTCAGTATCTTTGACTAATCCTTTGGGGACACAGGGACAACTGTTTATGTAGCCTCATCACAGTGCTTGGAGTTTGTGTAAAGAGGCAGGTGTGATTCCACCCTTCCTGGTGGCCTGCATCTAACGGGCTGTGGTTTGCTGCCCAAGAAAGAGTTATAGCCTTTGTATTACCTATGGCAAACATATCCTCCATCTGCCGTCCCTTCATGAGGGTGTGTCTTAATTCCTTGCGTCAGATCGTGAAGACGAAAGCTTTCTTTAAACTCGAGGAAGTCACAATTTTTACATCTTAGAAGAAACATGGTGGATCCTAAGATGCTTTGGGTGGAGAAAAGCAGAGGTTTTAGATTATAGATACTGTTTTTCAGGTTTACAGCAGCTTTGTGAAACAGGTACTACTGTTGTCTAGATGCCATGGTTAGGGAAACTGAGGCATAAATCAACTTGCCCAGGGTCACACAATGACTAAAAGATGGAGCTGAGATTCAGCCTCCATCTGTAGGATGTTAACACCCGAGTTCTTTCATTCTCTGGGCTGAATTCCTCTAGAAGAGGAGGAGAAGCATGAGAAGGAAGAGGAAGAAAAAGAAGTATTACTCTGTTCTTAATGATATCCAGATGTCTACACCAGACAGAAGAGTCAAGTCAGTCATTCATTCTGGCAGATAACAACAACAACAACAAACACAGTATCTTTGAAGTAACACAGGACTGAATTCCCCCTCTGACTTTTCTCCTTGAATGACCTTAGGAAGCTTGTTACTTTATTTGTAAAATGATAACAACAAGAAAAAAAAAACACAACAGCTCAACATGCTAAACTACATGCCTGTAATCCCAGCATTTAGGAAGCTAAAGCAGTGGGATTGTGCATTTGAGACTCTCCCAGGGCTCAACTGAAACAGGTTGGGTTTCAGAATAGCCTTGTCTACACAGCGGGATCTTGTCTCAGACAACCAAAAAACCAAAGCAAAACAAGACACATTTTCACAGTTGTTCTGGCTTTTGCAGTCTGTCCACCCACTCTTCCGCATTTCTTCATTCTTGGCAAAAGAGCACATGATATAGATGCTCTATTTATGGCAGAACACTCCCCGGACATATAGCCTCTGTACTTTAACAGTGGTGAGTCTTTGCCGTAACCACTTTCCAAAGCACAAAGCTTGATGACCTGTTTCTTGTTAAGATTTGTTTTATCATATCATATCATATCATATCATATCATATCATATCATATCATATCAGAAGTGGCAGCACTTGGTCCACTGAGCCATCTCCCCAGCCATACAGTTTGGTTCTTAATATTCTCTAAAAGAGTAAAGACTTAGCCCTTGGCCTAAAGGTGGTGGGATCTATTGGGAAGTTTGAGGCATCTGGAGAGGTGCCCTTGGAGGATCGGGGGACATTGGTCTCTTTGTGTTTCTCTGTTGCTTCTCTCTGCCGTAGCATGAGCAGTTTACCCCAGAGTTCACTTCTGCTGGCTGGATCCCTCACCACAGGACCAGAAGAAAGAGGCCAATTGAACACGGACTGAAATTTGCACAATTCTTAGTCCAAAAAAGCCTTTTCTCTTTATAAGCCTATTTTATCCGATATTTTGTCAGAGAAACAGAAAGTTCACTAATATAAGAACTTGTGGAAGAATAGATTAATCTGAAAGCTTACATTTTAATTCATAACGATGTATCAATTTTTTTTTCTTTTAGCCATGACAGATCTATGAGCTGTGGTCTGGACATATCCCCAAAGTCCGTGTGTTGGAAGCTTGATCCCCAATGTGGTAATGTTGGGAGGTGGAGCCTCTGGTAGGTATTTGGGTCATGGGGCAGCCCTCCAAGAGCAGATTAATGTCATCGTCTAGGGAGTGGGTTAGTTGTCACGAGAGCCTGTGCTATGAAGCAAGCCTGACCCTCCTGCTGCACCTCATCAGCGGTCCCTCACTTGGCCTCCTGCTTTCTATCACGAAGCAATAAAAAAATGCTGTTGATGTCACCCCCTTGAACTCCCCAGTTCACTGTCATGAGTCAAATAAACCTCTTTTGCTGCTAGAGCACTAATTGGTCTTAATAATAAAGACCTGGAGACAGATATTGGGGTGAATGCTGAAAGATCAGAGAGACAAAGGAGCAAGCCACAGCCCCGTCTTACCTTGCTAACTCCTCCTGTCTCCTCCCACCATACATTCCTCTCTCTACCCAGCCATATCACTTCCTGTCTGCCTGTACAGACCTCCAGACCTCTATGGTTAGCTAGTGCCTCGCTCCTCCCTCTAACCTTCAGGCAAGTTTTATTTGTTAGAGTATAAACAAGACATCAAGGCACACTTTCCCTTAGTGCAACCTAGGGTAGGGCAACTGGTATATAGCAGTTGCCTCGCATATACACAGCTTGGGTTCAGTAACCAGTACCACAAATAAACTTCCTCCTGTTATAAGTAACATAGCCTTTGTATTCTGTTGTAGTAAGAAAACACAAACCAGGCGTATTACTGCCATCGTGATACAAGAGGCTGACGGTGGGAGAAACTGGAGGTGGAGCGTATAGGGATATTATTGCTTTCACAAATGTTCTATAAATCTAAAGTGCTTCAAAAGTTAAAAAAACTATATTAAAATTATCCTACCCTCATGCATGTATATCCCAGAGGTTTGGAGGGGGCCAGCTAGCACCAAACAAATGTGCGTAAGTTATTTGCGGGATTGGATGGAACTCAGTACCCGCATGGGGCACCCTGCACACTGGAACTTTTGGTGGGATGATTTTGAAACATAAAGTATGCATCACAGAAGGGGGAAGAACACGATGCAAAAACTCATTGTGTTGCAAACGGAAGCACAATTAAAATATCTCCAACAGAGAGCCTACAAGGCCGGGTGGCGCTGTGCAGCACAGTGAAGACCTGAGGCTGTGTCCCTTAGGAAAGTCTCTTGAGAAGCCAGCTCTAAAAGAGACTCGGTAGTAGCTCCATTTTAACATTCCTGTGGGAAACTCTGGCATGCAAGCTGGGCATTAGTCTCAGATCAACCGGTAAACAAGAGTCTACTGGAACCCATTTATAGATAAACTGAGGCTTGGGGTGCTTAAAAGCCTCTCCTCGGGGGCTGTGGAGGCAGCTCTGTGAAGTGCTTTCTCATTACGTGGGTAAGCATGAGGTCCTAAGGGTCCTAAGTTCGATTCCCCAGAACCCATGCAAAGCAGCTGAATGGATGTGATAGTGGTTGGAGTCCCAGTGCTGCAGAGACCAAGACAGGCAACTTTCTGGGCTTCACCCGCCAGGCAACTTAGACAAATTATCAAGTTCTAGGCCCGAGGGAACTTGTCTCTAAAACAAGATGGGTGGCATCCTGAGGAATGACATACGACGTTGGCCCCTTGCCACTATACACATGTGCATACACACGCACGCTATTCTCACATTTCCTCTCCCCACCCGTAAACCCTTGTCCCAAATTGTGGAAGGCAAGCATGACTTTTCTGTGGTTCCTTCCGGCTATCTTTCAGCAATGGCAACCAAAGCACAGGGCGCCGTCAACTCATTTGTTTTGTTCTTGGCAACCACTGAAGCCCCACACACTATATGCCCCTAACGTCGGCTGGCCAGGCACACACACACACACACACACACACACACACACACACACACACACAGAGAGAGAGAGAGAGAGAGAAAGAGAGAGAGAGAGAGAGAGAGAGAGAGAGAGAGAGAGAGAGAGAGAGAGAGAGAACGTAAACCCAGCACATGCCAAAGAACCCAAAGCCTCCACTGATGTGGTCCCAGAGGAAGCCCGTGTTAAAAGCAGACACACAGACCGCTGCTGGTGACTCACGGCTTCTAAACCCCTCCTCTAGCCAGTTGCACAAACTTTTCCAGTGTATTGAAGTCTTGGAGGAACAGAGCTTCCTGGGAAGATATCAAGGAAAATGTTCTAGGAGCCAGCCAGCCAGCCCAACTCAGGGAGTCCTCAGCCCTCTTTTTGAGGTTTCTCTCTCTCTCTTTTCCCCTCGGCAATTCCTTTCAATCCTTTCCCGGTCGCCATTGACCTTGTTCGAGTTGCTAGCTCTCTCCCCTTACACCGTGGCACTTCTGTAAATGTTTTCGCTCTTTGTTCTACTTCCTGCCCTCTTTGAGCTTGACTGTGATGTCTGCTCACTGAGGCCCTTCTGATCCGATTGCTCATTGCCTGCACATCCTCTCCCCAGGTTTCAAAAACAAGGGCAGCCGGGCCTGGAGGGCCCCTCATTAGGCAGACACGGCCGCGCTCAACCACCAGTCGCAAGCAGAGAGGGCAGAACCAACTCCACGAATGGCCAGTATTGAAAAGAAAGCTCCAGGGGTGAGAGAGAGGCACAGACTGGCAGAGTCTGAAGCAGAAGGTTAAAAATAAAGAAAAGAGGGAAAAAAGACCACCAAAAAAAATCTGCTTTTTGACCGCCTAAGCAGATCCCCTTTTAGGACCTGTGGCTTTCCCAAAAAGGTTCTGTGAGGGGCAAAGCATTTCATGCTGTAAAAATCTTCCAACTGAAAGTGATACCTTGGGTACGTCAGACATCCATCCCCCGGGAGTGGCTGGCTGTCCGCTACTCCTCTCTACTCTGAAGATGGCAGAAGCCTTTTATTCCAGCGAAAAGTACCGCCGTGATCTGAGAGCGTATTGCTGGTCAGCTCCAGCAGGAATGGAGTCTGGGAACTTTGCTTGGGGATCCAGAAGAGTCAGCCTCCTAGGAAAGAGGAGAGAATGAGGGAGGGGGAGTGTTGTGGAGTTGGCCAGAGGGCCTAGGGGCACACCCAAGATGCAGGCAGAGAACTGCGAGGGTCTTTAGGGGCTCTGGCTTTCCAATGAGCTCAGGGAGCGGGTGACCTTCCACAAAAAGTTGTTTATTCTGGGTAGCAGAAGTGGTACTGGCCTCGGGCATCAGAAGGCCTGGCTTGGAGCCCCACTGCCCCAGAGTGACCTTGAATAAGCCTCCGCAGTCCAGTTGCCTTTCCGCAGACGGAGACAATGCCTTGCCTTCATCGAGCATTGGACAGATGTTTTCTTGAGTACCTACTATGTGCACGACACACATCTAGGATCCCAGCACTTAGCAGACAGTTTGAGGCCATGATCATATATAGTGAGACTTTGTCTCAACGGCCTTTTCTTTGCAATAAATAGTAACTTTAGACTAACAAAATTTAAATGCAGTGGACAACGTTCTAGAAAATTTAGTTTACTCAAACTGACACTACAAGAATTACAAAATATGCCTACCCCTAAATCCCTTTTTAAAAATTAATCTTTGATTACAGAGACACAAAGGTTTTGAAAGATCCAGATCCACATGGCGTCACCAGTAAATTATTTCAAACATTCAAATGAGAAATGACACTGGTTTCGCATAAGCTCTTCCAAGAAATAAGAAAAACAAAAACGATTTCTAACTTAATTTATAAGGACAGAGTAAACTTGATACTAAAACCCAACAAGGCATTTGCAAAATGGGAAAATTACAGGCTGACATATCATATGAATGAAGAGGCAATTTCTAGATGTATTATTTATTTTAGTGTGTGTGTGTGTGCGTGCATGTTCATGATTATCTATACATGCTCAAGGTGCAGGTGCCCTCAGAAGCCAGAAGAGGGCACTGGATTCTCTGGAGCTGAAGATACGTAATCTGTTGTGAGCTGTTGACCTGGGTACTGAGAATCTAACTCGGGTCCTCTACAAAGCTAGTAAGTCGGCTTAACTACTAAGCTAGCTCTCCAGTCCCACAACACAAATCCTAAATACTAGGCTGGGAAACCACATCCTGAGAAATAAATTTCAAAAGTAATAATATATTACAACAAAATGAATTTGTTCTGGCACTATACGGGTTTTTAAATACTAGTTAGCTAGCCATTGTAATTGGTCTCACAAACAGTTAAATCATTGTCTCAATGGGTAGACAAAATTTATTTTACAAAATTTTATAACCACTAGCCATTAAAAGGCAGAAGTCTATTAATTATAAATGGAGCTATGAATGTCAGCTATAATTACTTATACTTAGCATCACAGTGGAGAACCTGCCCAATGAAGTTTAATAAATTATTATTTTAAAGATCATTACTTACAAACAGTGTAGAGAATCTCAGGGAAATACTGATAAGCTAAAAAAATGAGAACTCAGAAAATTATTTGAGTATAATTTTAATATGTAAAATTAATCATATATCTATAAACCAACAACAAGCAGTTAGAAAATAAAACTTCCAGGGGATGGGAAGATAGTTCGGTGGGTGAAGGCACTTCCTACACAGGCTGATAATCTGCATTAGAATTTTGGAACCCATGTAAAAAGCAGGATGCAGTGGTGTGCATCTGGAAACCTAGCAGTCTTACAGGGGAATGGGAGACTGAAACACTGGATGCTTACAGGCCAACAATCCTGATGTACTCTGCAGTAGGTGGAACTAAAGAGACCCTGTCTGCCTGCTACACACACACACACACACACACACACACACACACACACCACAACTGATACAAGCAAAACTTAAATATTTTTCAAATTTATCCTTGCAACTGCATTTAAAACCTTAATTATTCAAGTAGGGTTAAAACTGGTGAAGGTTCAAGAATATAAAAGATGAAGAAGATTATTAAGGGAAATGAAAGAGAATCTAATAATAGAGAAATATATGTTTGTTGAGTGTCTTAGAGTTACTGTTGCCATGATGAGACACCATGACCAAAAGTAAGCTGGAAAGGAAAGTGTTTATTTGACTTACACTTCCACGTCACAGTTCATCACTGGAGGAAGTCAGGGCAGGAACTCAGGCAGGATCCTGGAGGCAGGAGCCGGTGCAGAGGCCATGGAGGGATGCTGCTTACTGGCTTGCTCTCCAGGGCTTGCTCAGCCTGCTTTCATATAGATCCCAGGAGTGGCGTCACCACAATGTACTGGGCGCCCTCCCCCATCCATCACTAATTATGAAAATGCTTTACAGGTCGACCTCCAGCCTGATCTTATGGAGGTATTTTTTTCAACTAGGGTTCCCTCCTTGCAGATAACCATAGCCTGCGACAAGCTACCATAAAACTAGCCACCACATTGAGAGTCAATATTATAAAGTTCTCAATTCAAGTTTCAATGCAATCCCAATTTAAAAAAAAGATATTTGTGTGTGTGTGTGTGTGTTGACAAGATGGTTCTAAATTTTATATTGAAATACAAATAGATATGAGGGGTGAAGGTCAGTGTGAAGAAGAACGATAGAACATAAGTTGGCAATACTGATACAGAGTACTGATATGTAGGTATTGATTGCTCTCATTAAGATCCTGAAGGGCTGAGAAAAGGCTTACTCAGGAAAGTGTTTGCCGTGGAAACAAGGGCTTACCTGAGTTTGGATTCCCTAGCCCCAACATAAAAAGTGGGGTCCAGCAGTAGGTGCCTATACCCCCAGCACTGGGGAATCAGAGGCAGGAGAATCCTGGAGTTTGCTGGCCAGCTAGTGTGGATGAATCAGTCAGCTCCAGATTTGGTAAGAGATCACATCTCCGAAAACAAGGTGGGTAGACACTCAGTGTTGACCATTGGTCAACACATACATGCATGCGTGCATGGACACACACGCACACACACGCACGCACGCTCGTGACCTTGCTTATATTAGTGAGACTTCCAGCACTATCACAAATATCCTTGAAATAATCAATTTAGAATAAGAAAAGGTTTCTGCTGGCTCACAGCTGCAGAGGCTTCCGACTGTGGTCAGGCTGACCTTTTGATTTTAGGACTTTGGTGGGAAGGTCATATGAATGGTGAGGTGAAGTAGGGTAATGGACTTTGCTGCTGACCAGGGCCTGAAAGTAGAAGAGAAAAGGCCCAGAGCATCAGGGACTAGCCTGGACAAAAATACCTCTCGCCAGGGTAGAGGTGTGGGGATTTAGAAATATAGTAAAGAATACAAAGACACAAATGAAAATAATAAATTGGAGAAACATATAGGATAGTATTAGGAGGAAATTCCAGTTGAGTACGGAAATCTCCCGTGTTTAATTTCCAACTGCTTAAAATACCACTGACCCCAAAAGGTAGGAGTAAGACAAAAAATTACATTAACTTGATACAAGGAAATGAACATACCAGTTGAAGAACACCATAGTTAAACATTCTGTTGCTAGAACAAGTCACACACACACACACACACACACACACACACACACACACACACACACACTAGACCAAAACATTCTGTAGGCAAACCACTCCCTGGGTGGAACCCAAAGTTATTTCCTTAAGCGAACTGGAATTTAGTTGGGTCCTTAGATTTTTGTTTGAGGTAGTTTGAGGTAGGAACAGATCTACTTCCCTATTCCCGGAATACAAGGTTTGGTTATTAGCCACACCTGTTGACAATAACCTTGAGAGAGCAGAACTCTCTGACCTATTTCTAGGTGGGACCTTTGTTTGAGGTTGAAGCACAATAACCTTGAAGGAACTAGAGGTAAGTTCCAACTCTCTAACCTTTGGTTAGAGCTGAAATAGGCGCACATTTTCAGGCCTCCATACTAGAGTCTGATTATTTTCTTCAAGGACATGCGCCCTGTGCTGGTTTAGTTTTACATCAGCTTGACACAAGCTAGTCATTTGAGAAGATGAAATCTCAATTGGAAAAAAATGTCCTCACCAGATGATTCTGCGGGAAAACCAGTGGTGCACTTTCTCCAGTGAGGATTGATGTGGGAAGGCCCGACTTACTGAGGTCAGTGCCACAGCTGGGCTCTGAGTCCTGCGTGCTCTAAGAAAGCAGGCTGAGCAAGACATGAAGAGCAAGCTAGTCAGCAACACTCTTCTCTGACAGCTGCCTCAGCTCCTGCCTCCAAGTTCCTGCCTGAGTTCCTGCTCTGACTTCATGGATGATAGACTGCAAGCTGTAACATGAAATAGACTCTTTCTCCACAACTTGCTTTTGGTCACGATGTTTTTTTGCACAGTAATAGAAACTCTAAAACACTCCCTTTGACTGGGCAACATGGTCAACACGTTGAAGGCACCAACACTTGCTTCCCAGTAGGAAGTATGTGATCTTTTTGATTTTTACAGGGGTCTTACAGTTAAGAAATTTCCATGCATCTCAGAAGAGATTTTGGACTTTAAAACATTGTTGAGACTGTAATAAGCTAGGGGACTTTTGAAGTTGGACTGAATAAATTTTTTGCATTATGATATGGCTATAAGCCTTTGGGGGCCGGGGAGAAGAATATGATGGTTGGGAAAAAAAATGGCCCCCAAAGGGAGTGGCACTATTAGGAGGTGTGGCCTTGTTGGAGGAAGTGTGTCACTGTGGGGGGGGGGAGGCTTGAGGTCTCTTTTGTTTAAGCTGTCCTCAGTGTGACAGTGAGTCAACTTCCTGTTGACAGCAAGGTGTAGCACTCTGAGCTCCAGCACCACATCTGCCTGCAGGCTGCCATGCTCCTCTTCATGATCATAATGGCCTGAACCTCTGAAACTGTAAGTGAGCCACCCTCAATTAAATGCTCTCTTTATCAGAGTTGCCATGGTCATGGTATCTCTTCGCAGCAATAAAAGCCCTAACTAAGACAGCCTTCTTCCTATGGTCAATGAAGATACATTTTAGGTAGAATTTAGATCTCAGTGTAAAAAAAAAATTTCTTGATAATAGAAATAAGCAAAGGCATTTTTAACACAGAACTGAGCACTCACTATAAGGTGAAAGTTACCAGTTGGGTGAGGTGGAAACATTCATTTTACCTCTCAAAAACATTATCATAAAGCAAGTGAGAAAGTCATTGGGGAAGGGAGGGATGCTTATGCTAATTAGAGCAACAGGGTCCTTGATTCAACATACTTGCAGAACACTCACAAATCTATAGCACAAGACCAGAAAGCCCAGTAGAAAAATACTCAAAAGATATGTGCAGGTAGCTTACAAAAATAGCTATGCAAATATGCTGAACACAGCAAACAAGTGGGGGGGGATCAATTTCATTGTCACCATGAAGTGCTAATCAAAAGTCACCATGACTCACATTTATACACACACCAAAATAGCTAGTTAAAAAAACAAGAATATGTTCATAGCAGCATTATTTGTCATAGCCAGAACTTGGAAACAACCTAAATGCTCCTCGAGCGAAGAATGGATATAGAAGATGTGGTACATGCTTACACAATGGAGTACTACACAACAGAAAACATAAGGACATCTTGAAATTTGCGGGCAAATGGATGATTCTAGAAAACATCATACTGAGTGAGATAACCCAGACCCAGAAAAACAAATATAAATATGTACTCAATCATAAGTGGCTTTTAGACAGAAAGCAAAGAAAAACCAGCCTACAGTTCAAAATCCCAGAGAACCTAGACAACAATGAGGACCCTAAGAAAGACATACATGGATCTAATCTACATGGGAAGTAGAAAAAGACAAGATTTCCTGAGTGAATTGGGAGTGTAGGGATCGTGGGAGAGGGCAGAAGAAGAAGAGGGGAGGAAGGGAGGAGAGCAGATAAAAATATATAGCTCAATAAAAACAATAAAAATCAGTAATATCAATGATTTAAATATGAGGTGATGATTTAAATATTTAAATTTTCATATGAGAATATGAGGTAACTAGGGCTGGAAAAATGTGGTTAAAAGCTCTTGTTGCTTATACAAAGGACTCAAGTTGGGGTCCCATCCATGTCACAACCACCTATAACTCTAGTTTCAAGGGATCTGACACTCACTTCAGACCTCAGAGCACCCCTGCACTGAGGTGCACATAGACCTTCATATATACCCATTAATAAATTAATTAATTTATTAATTTTGTTTTATTGAGACAGGGTCTCTCTGTAACTCTGGAGCCTATCCTGGAACTAGTTCTTGTAGACAGGGCTGGCCTCGACTGACAGAGATCTGCCTGCTTCTGCCCCCCCCCCAAGTGCTGGGATTAAAGGCATGCACCACCACCACCCGGCTACACCCATAATTAGAAACAAATCTTTTAAAAATATGAAATAACCAGAACTGTTATTCATGACTTGTAAGAATGTAAATTATTATGATCACTTAAAAATCATTCAGTGTTGCTTAATGAGGTTGCAGACATGTACATCCTACGATCAGTTTCATTCTTAAGAGTACGGTTAACAGAAATACATGAGCGTGTATATCATAAGACTTACATGTGAGTGGTTTTGTGAACGTTGCTAATGTTGTACCCAAGTGAAAACAAACCATACGCTTGCCGGAAGTAGAATAGATTTCTTTAAAAGTTGTGTTTATATAATGAAATTCTGTTTGATAATGAAAATGAATGATCCAACACTGTTTTGTAGTGAAGTCTCACAGGAATAGTGTTATTAAGTTAAAAACAAAACAAAAAAACACAAGGCCAACAAGATGTCTTGGCGGGTATAATTGCCGCCTGTTGAGCCTGGCAGACGACCTGAGTTTGGTCCTCAGGTCACATATAATGGAAGGACAGAACGATTCCTGCAAGTTGTCCTTTGGCCCACACACACACACACACACACACACACACACACACACACACACGGGTCTAAATGGGATATTTTTCTTTCTCAACGAAAAAAAGAAAGAAACCAAATGCAAACCAATGCGTTCCTTCATATCCAACACTACTCAATCTATAAATAAAGCTCAAAAACCCAAACCAAAACAAAAACTATTAATGGATTTAGGAATGTGTGTAAAGAGCCCCCCCACCGCCCCAGTGTTGTTTGGCTAAGGAGGAAGACATCCACAAGGGTAGTTAGGTTTGTGGTAAGGCTTTGGTCTGTGGCTTTGGCATGAGGATTCACAATGAACCTATTTTTTGTTATTGTTGTTGTTGTTGTTTTTAAAGGAACAAGTCACAAGATGCATACAAATATGCATTTATAGCAGACCCAGATCTGGCCGCTCACAACGTGAAAACCGACACTTAAGACTTGAGAGTTTGTGGAAAGGAGGCTTGGTCTGCTTTTCTTTTTGTTTTCAAGAGCTGGCTCCTTGAAGGAGGGAGGGACCATCATTCTCAGAATTCCATCTCGGGCAACTGAGATGCTCACAGGGCCTCCTGGGGACACTCAGAGAGACTGGCCAGGAAGACTGTGTTCTACATCCAGCCTTTGTCCTTTACCTGTGGGTCACGACCCTCTGGGGAGGAACGGCTCTGTCACGGGAGTTGCATAGATATCCTGTGTGTCAGATAGTTACTTTGTGACTCATAAGGCTAGCAAGATTATAGTTATGAAATAGCAACAAAAATAAAGCTATGGTTGGGGGGGTCACCGCCACACAAAAACCTGTATTAAAGGGTCGCAGCATCAGGAAGGTTGAGAGCCACTGCTCTGGAGTGTATGTCTCCATTTTTCTCCTCTGATGGGGACGTCCAGATGGGCCTCAACCTCCTGGGATGAATTCCCGTAGTTCTTTAGACAGACAAATGACTTTCTGCGGGGAGAGCTGGACTGCAGTCTGTGTGATCTGTGTCCATTGCTGCACGCGGCTAAAGATCAGCAGCAACGTCACACTCCCTGAGGGAGCAGCTGGACATTTCCGTAGAGAACCTGGGTGGGCTCCAGGGGTTTGGGAGGACCGTGTATGAGAGTACACATGAGTGTGTGTAAGAGTGAAAATATACTGGCATGAGTGTGTGTGTGTGAAGGTCTATACATGTGAGTCTGAGTGCATATCAGTATGAGTGGCAATGCATGTCTAAGAATATTAAAGCAAGCCAGGCAGTGGTGGCACACGCCTTTAATTCCGGCACTCGTGAGACAGAGGCAGGCAGATCTCTGTGAGTTCAAGACCAGCCTGGTCTACACAGAGAGATCCAGGACAGTCAAGGCTACACAGTGAAACCCTGTCTCAAAAACCTAATAATAATAATAATAATAATAATAATAATAATAATAATAATAATGGGGCTAGCTGGCAGGGGGAAGGGGTATCCTGGAGGGTGACTCCTCACCCTGCCAAAAGTGTCAGAAAGGGGATCAGGCCTGCATACAATTTTGTCCCAAGAATTCTCACAAGTATAGACTTCTAGGTAATAGGTCTCTATGACTGACTGAAAGATCACACGGGTGACAGAGGAGATGTCACCCTTGCAAGGGATGTTTATTTGGAATTGGGGTGGTGTTTTATCACCTGGCGGGGAGGACTATGATTTAGAAAAAGGCCAAGGATATGCAAAGTCCCTCCCCATGTCAGCTTGTCCCAGCCAGCACACCAAGCTAGCAGAGGACCTGGAACCTTTCTGTATCCTCAATCTATGCTGGCCAGGCTCTGACTGTAGGGACATGAGATAAATCATAACATGACATACAGCAGTAAAGGGCCCCAGTGCAGACCCCACCATATCGCGTCCTTCCTCTATATTGTTAGGTATGAGCACAAGCGGAGCTGTGGACATGATACGTAGGAGGAGACGCCTGGGTCATACTCCCATCTTCTGGCGTTACACGAATAATAAAAACCCAGAGACAGATATCGGGATTCAAGATGAAGATCAGAAAAGCTGAGCAGCCAAGTCACTAGAGAGATCTGACCTCTACCAAGGCTCAGACAAACAAAGGGGCGATCTTGCAAGGTTCTCCACTAGCCTCAGACTCCACACTCCCCTGACTTCCTGTGTCCTCCCTTTTTTATTCCTCTCTCTGCCCAGCCATATCACTCCTGTCTCTGCCTCCCTAGTGCTGGGACCAAAGGTGTGTGACTCCCAAACACTGGGAGTAAAGACATGAGCCACCACCACCTGGATCTGTTTCTGGATCAATCTCACATAGCCCAGGGTAGCCTTGAACTCACAGAGATCCATCTGCCTCTCTCTCCCAGCTCCTGGGATAAAGGTGTGTGCCACCACTGCTTGGCCTGGATGGCTGACTAGTGTGGCTGCTTTGCCCTCTGATCTTCAGGCAAGTTTTATTTATTAAAACACAAATAATATGCTACTCTACTCAGGGCTTCTCCCCAAGATTCACCTGACCTGAAGTTCATGGAGTGGGGGAGGGGTGGTTCAGGACAGGCAAGGGTGATTGTTCAAAAGGACCCCCTTCCTTCTGTGCTAAGAAGGCCTTTCCCCCGGGAAATCGAGCTCAAGAGTGGTGTAGTCTCCAGAAGAAGAAGCAGCCCCTGCCATCTTCAGAGCTCTCCCCTTCTCCTCCCGTGTTGAAAGGGCTTCTTAGGATGCTCAGCTCCCTCCTCAGTGGGTAGGGCTCTGCGGGAGCCAGCTTCAGAGTCCTGTAAGTGCTGGGTCAGATGGTGAACAGGAAGGGTGAACCTGGTGGGTGTGGTGGGCAGAGGGACAGGAAAGGGTGGGATGGGCAGAGGGACAGGAAAACTCCTTGTCTGGGTTGAGCAGGAGTTCAGGTGAATGAGGAATCCAGCAAAGCAGCCAGGCCCGGGCCAGGAGCTGATCCTCAGAGTATGGTCGGAGCCATGGTTCTGCCTCCAAGTAAGAGATGCATTGCCTGGGCCCCATCCCACATCCCACACCCACAGAGCCGGAGCAAAGAGCCGTGGCCTTTGTCCCTCTTTCAAGGGCAGAGTGGGGTGGGAGAACATGCAGTCTTTCTTCACTGAGGTTGGAGGGTGTGTGAGCCAAGGTGGCATTAATCTGCAGAAGACACTTTCTATTTCGTTAAGCGTTTCGGTCCCCAGAGCTTCTGGTATTTTGGAGACAAGGAAATGCGTCTGGGCTTATGTTAGAAGAGCTTTATGGAGAGGTAAACTGAGGTGTAAGAGGGATCATAAGACTTAATAAAAATGGCGTAGCCTCGAGTAACAAACACAGAGTCAGTTTGACCTCCTGAAAGAAAACTCAGCCTAGGAGAGGGGGATCAATAGCAGGTGACCCCATGAGAAAACCATGGGGATTTGGGAGCTCTGAAAGGTGTGAGCATTCTGAACGAGCCTGACTGCGTGATTGTGAATGGCTCGTTTAGCCTCAGAGGACGGCTTTTCTTCTGAAGTGTTATGCCAAGGCTTTCTCTGGGTATTTCAAAAGATGATTCAGGGCTGAGAAGGCAGAAAAGAACACAAAGTTCTTGTCACACAAGCAAGAGGACCTGGGTTTGATCACCAGAACTCTTGCAGAAAGTCAGGTATGGGTGCTGGAGAGATGGCCCGGCAGTGAAGAGCACTTAACTGCTTTTGCAGAGGACCTAGGTCTGGTTCCTAGGACCCACATGGTGGCTCACAGCTGTCTGCAACTCCAGTTTCAGGCCGTCATCTATCCTCTTCGGGCCTCCACTTGTGTCGATTGCGTTGGGTGGGTTACTCAGTCTAGGGGTTTGTAACCCACCCTGCAATCAGTTATTCCAGGGTCTCGGAGGGGTGCTACCTGGAAGGGAATGAGCTAGGACAGAAGAATGAGGCTAAGCAGATTTGTCAAAGCCCCCTTTATTAGGATCATGGTTGCTGCTTATATAGGCCCTGCATGAGGACTTGGTGGGCAGGGCACGGGATCTCGCCGCGTGGTCCCGGTCACGTAGGCCAAGTTCATCACGTAGGCCAAGAGGTTACATTCGGACAGGTAGGCCAAGAAGTCACAAGTTGCCACACCTGGTTCCCTGGATAGCTGGAATGTGAGGCGCGTTCTGCTAACAGATAAGTTAATTGGGTGTGGGGCAGGTTCTCTCAATACAACATAATTATGGGTGTGGGGTTCTCTGCAGACTCCCCAGGGTGATGGTTCCTGTAATGATTTTTAGGGGGGAAATGGCTCGTGACACACTGGCACCAGGCATGCATGTGGTGCATATGCTTGGATACAGGCAAAATATTCATATACATAAAAAATAAGTAAAATCTAAACCAGCCGTGGTGACACATGTTTATACTATGAGCATTAGGGATACACAGACAGGTTCCTGGGCCTCAATGACCGGCCAGCCTAGCTCCATGTCTGGATGAGAGAACATGCCTCTTAAACAAGACAAAAGTTGGATATTACCCAAGGCAGAATAACACCTAAGATCTCTAAACACATGTGCAAGTTTGTACCAACACCTGTACAAACCTGTACGTGCACACATTGTGTGAGTACTTGTACACACACATTATGATTCAAAAGCCAGGCATGCTGACACACATCTGTAAGCCCAACCTTCAGGAGGCAGAAATAGAAGTATTGATATCTGAGGTCAGCCTGTGCTACATAGTGAGACCCGGTCTCAAAGACCCTAAATAAATATTGAGTCAGTATATTAAAACGCTACCCGCATCCACCCATCACGAGACGTGCGTGCGGTACTCCCGTTTCTCTGGAGGTCGTAGAGAATGAAGGCCAGCCCTGGCCTCAGGTGTCACACTTGGGACAACTGCTGCTATGTGCTCAAAGGGAGTCAGGAGGAAGCCAGTGGCTGAAGCGAAGGCAGTGCGCAGGTAACTGACAGACGATCTCAGTGGCTCCCTTCGGGCAACCAACTACAAAACAGAACTCACAGGGAGAGGAGGCTTGCCTGCTCACCCCCCTCTCCCTCCTGCTTTGGTGGCTTTTGTCCCTGTGACCTTCTCTGCAGATTTTAATTGATAGACTTTATTCTTGGGAGCAGTTTTAAGTTCACACGCACACAAAGAGTAGGAACTACAAAGACTCTCTCTCCTGTGTCCGCCCCCTACCTTTCTCCTGTTCCTCACAGTGTGGACTCTGGTGATACCTCTGGGACAAATGACGTGTGGGCATTGATATGCCATCATTAGCTGAGGGCCAGTGTTTCCATTAAGGCTCACAGTGAGCTGATAACTCATACATAAATATAGTGTTATATAGAAGCTTTACGGTCTGAAAAAATGCCTTGTGTACTGGCAGGGAGTGGGGACAAGCGAAGGGTACTGGGGTGGAGGTGAATATGAGCAAAGTCAAATGATACATGTGTGAAAATGTCATAATAAACCTCATTATAATATTATAAATACATACAAATGCCTTGGCTCTTGTTTATTTCTTGCTCTCCAGCTCTTGGCAATGCTGTTCTCTCTCTCTCTCTCTCTCTCTCTCTCTCTCTCTCTCTCTCTCTCTCTCCCTCTCTCCCCTCTTTCTCCCTCCAACACTCCCTTTCTCTCCCACCGTGTGTGTGTGTGTGTGTGTGTGTGTGTGTGTGTGTATGTACGTGTACCCATCTGTGAGGACCAGAGCTGGCAATGGGTGTCTTCCTTGAGTGGTCTCCTTCCACCTTATATTTTTTTAAGGCAGAATCTCTCACTGAATCCCCAGCTCACTGGGGGACACTTAGCTCTAGGACCCCTCTTGCTTCTCCCTTCCCCCACCCAGCTACCAGGGCTAGAGATGTATGCAACCACATTTGGCTTGTATGTGGGTAGCAGAGATCAGAACTCAGGCCCGAACTCTTGTGCCACAGCCGCTTCGCCAATGAAGCTGTCTCCCTAGGTCCCATCTTTTCCTTGTCTCCTTTTTGCTTTCTCCGTAGTGTCAGAGACTAGGGTTCAGGCACCAGATAGTCTTTCCAGATTGGCCTCTTTCAACCAAACAATAGACATTTGTTTCTTTCATGTGTGTGTGGGGCGTATTCACTCATTTCTTTGTAGCAATGGCTCTGTGACCTTTTGATGTGGGGAGGAAAACCCTGCAGGCTGGGCCAGGCCCTCTTTACCACCATCTTCTAAGAGTTGGGGGTGCTGGAGGTAGGAGGGTGCCGGCTGTGGTGCTGGCTGCACATTCTTAGGGCAGGTAAGTCAGTTGAGCCTACCCTCCCGTCCACAGCTGTGGTGTGCCATGATGTGACAGACACAAGAAAGGGGGCAGGAGCAAAGTTTAAAACCACCTCCTGGGATTGAACGAGCATGTGATCAAACCAGACTCTCTGAATGCGGCTAACAATGAGGGCGGACTGAGAAGCCAATGATAATGACACCGGATTTTGATTCTACTGCATGTACTGGCTTTTTGGGAGCCTAGTCTGTTTGGATGCACACCTTCCTAGACCTGGATGGAGGCGGGCGGGGGGGGGGG
>NW_026068028.1:2945577-3016770 GCF_014885135.2 Alexandromys fortis | reverse complement strand
GGGGGCGGCTTGAACTTCCCATGGGGCAGGGCACCCTGACTTCTCTTAGGACTGGAGAGCGAGGGGGTGGGGAGGTGGGGGAAGTGAGAGGGAAATGGGAGGATGGGAAGAGGTGGTAATTTTTAATAAATAAATAAATTAAATTAAATTAAAAAAAACCCACTTCAAATGAGAGGCAGGAAGAGCAACATCTCAAGGTTGCCCACCTGGGACATGCTCTTAAAAGACACCTTTCCTTGTGGGCTGGGCAAACTCAGTCCATTGCGTGCTCTCCATACAAGCATGAGGATCTGAGTTCAAATCCATCAGGACCCACATGAAAACCCGCAGAGAAGGCAGTGTGCACCTTTATGCTAGCACCTGGGAGATGGAGACAGACAGACCTAGATCCCTGGGGCTTGTGGGCCAGTCGGCCTAGCAGAATCAGTAAGTTCCAGAAATATACTTTCTAGAAAACAGATGGAGAAGAAAGCGGTCAAGGAAGACACCCAACATGAATGTCTTGTCTGCACATGTGCGTGCATGATGTATACACATATAAAAAAGAAGACATACTCTCAGGTGCATGGGAAACACATCCTTGTAGGAGATATCGCCTGTCACCTGCGTAGCACAGACAGAATGGTGACACAAGGAACCCTCCTGGCCTCTGCCATGTGTGTGTTAATCCTTTCCCCCAAAAAGAAGCAAGGAAAGACAAGTCTCAAAGGTGAAAGATCGCCCTCCCCCTTGCCTGAAATCAGCACTGGCTGGCCTCGGCCAGACGCAACAGCTGCCTGGCTGTCTTCCGCCCCCTCCATCAGTAAATGGTATTTCAGAGGAACTGGGCGGGACACCCCCAACGCAGGCAGGGTCAGTTTGATCTCATCTGTCCTGCTCCCCCAGGGCCAGGACAAAAGTGTCACTCTGCGTGTGACACGGTGGCCTGATTTGTTCTCACCCCTGCAGTCCCTGTCAATGACTCCCAACTGCCCAGCCCTATTCCTGCTTTCTTCTGTGGCTGGCATTATTTATTGCAGCGAAATGAACAGAGGAGCAAGTCTTAGCTCTCCGGAGTGCCATTGGCCCGCAAGATTTCACCCACAGTTCTATACAAGTTGGGCAACCTGGAGGTGTTCGCTGCTTCTTGTCTGTGGGTTCTGGAGGACCGAGACCCAAAGAATTCCTGCAGGAAAAGCCAAAGAAAGTGCACTGGAGTGGAAGAGGAAATACCAAAAACAAAAACAACAACAACAACAACAAAAATATAACCAGACTACCCAACCGAGGAAAAGCCGGTTGCTACCATCTGATAGTTCTTCGGCAAAGGCTGCACGCCATTGCTTTGCAAGTCTAAACTTAGCAATACCAGGGACCCCACGCCTGTGGATCTCAGGCCTAATACATCGAAAGCCCAAACTACAAAGGTCTCTGATGTTTCCTTTTCCAGACTTTTTTTTTCCTTTCCGCGATATGAACTTTCCTAAGGCCCCCACTTTCCGAGCAGCCATTCTCCGTCTCTCTTTCTTGCTGAAGCTGCAGATGTACGTGGAGGTGGTGTGAAGACAGCTAATTAAACTGCAGAAGCTCTGCGGGGAGGCAGGGAAGGCCCTGCAGAGCTCGCAGGGTGATTGATTTGCACTGTCACACGGCTCTGCTGGATGTCATAACTTAGTGACAAATCACGGATTACAGTGGCCCAGACGAACTCGCTCCCTTTGTTGTGAGGCGGACTTCAAAGCCGTCAAGGATATTAGTGTTTTTAATAAGTAGTTAGGTCAAGAGACGCTTACAGTTCAGACTTACTTTCCTGTACCCCAGAAGGTATTAGAGTTAAGGGGGGAGGGGAGGAGCCAAGATTTATTAGCGGGATGAAAAATAAAGTATGAAACAATAAACTAAACTAAAATAAAAAGCTGTCCTATAAAGGGAGCCGTTTCTTTGTGGGGTGTTGGGGATTTTTGCATTATTTGTTTAAGCCACATGGCGGCCTGCTGTGGCGAGCCGTACCTTCTACCTTCTGGAAATTAGATTCTTTCGCCCCAGAGGGAAAATGACTCCCAGCACTTCAGTTCCGCAAGAAGTGGGTTCATAAGCAAAGGGCTTCATTTTAATCAGAGCAGCAGGCTGGGAGGGTCAGGGTGGGGTGTTTGTGCGTGAACATCCTGTTCTCAGCAATTAGTATCGTAAAATAGGGGTGGCTGGTCTTATCTCGGAAGTGCACATCTCCCCGAAGACAGCTAGCTGCAGCTGGGGTTGTTTATCTCGGGGGTTTTTACCTTCGGCCTCGGAAGCCAGACCTGAGCGGCACGGCAAGGTGAACGGCTAAAAGCCTTCCCTCTGCCATGCCACGGTGGCTGCTGTTAGCACCACGGCTTCTCCACAAACTGGCAAAGGTCTTTGGAGGATGCTAGAGATGCCGGAGACATGTCTGTGAAGTAGAAGTTCTAACTTGGAAAAAAATCATGTTCATGTATTTGTGTGCACACATGGGGCTACATGCACATGAGTATATGTGGAGGGCAATGATGGACATGAGGTATCTTCCTCTGTGTATGTCCATCTTACTGTGTATGTTCATGTGTACGTGAGTGTGATCCTGTGTGTGTGTGTGTGTGTGTGTGTGTGTGTGTGTGTGTGTGTGTGTGTAGGCTAGAGAAAGACGTTGAATGTCTTCCTCAAATCCTCTCCACCTAATTTTTTGAGACAGAGTCCTTCACTGAACCCCAGAGGTTGACCAGTTGACACAGTTGGCTAACAGGCTGGAGAAACCCTGCCTTTGCCTCCCCAGTGTTATACCAGCTACATTTGTTGTTTCTTGAGACGGGGTCTTACTTGAGAGCTGGTTTCCTATTTCTGGGTTTCTGCAATTTCCACTGCCTCGACCTCCTGAGATGCTGGTGCTCCAGGGATATGCCACTGGGTCCCTAACCCTGGCGAGGTTAAGAGACCTCTGGTTGTAGAGAATCATGGCCATTGTGACACCAGGTTTCAACATGGCTGACCCAACCCATGTATTTAGGGAGAGGTTCAAAGACACAGGCACAGTAGGAAGGCTCTGAACATTTTCTCTGGGCTTCCGTTCCTTCATTCCACACAGCTGAAGATAGTCTTTCTTCCTCTCCCATAAAGTTATGGCAGCCCCAACAAAACAATGCTATGGGAAATAGCTCCCAAATTCACCAGCATTCTGCAATCCTGTCGGAAGACAGAAGTACTTCTCTCCTGCACACTTCGTTGTCATCCCTGTGTCCTTGACCTTGAAGCTCTATGGGGACAACTCAAAAGAGATTCCCTTTCCGTAAGTAAGTTCATTGAGTCTCATATGAATCGATGTTGTGTGTAAAACCCATTTGGAAACAGGTGTGGTAATACCTGTCTAGGAGGACCAGAAGTTCAAGGTCATCCTCAAGTCTGAGGCAAGTCTGGGATTCATGGGATTTTAACTCAAAACGAAAATAAAATTGGAGAGACAGGAGGTCCCTGGTGCTCACTGGTCAGCTAGTACAGCTGAATGGGCATGCTCCAAGCTTAGAAAGGCTCTACCTCAAAAAAAAAAAAAAAAAAACTAGAAAGCATTTGAAGAAGGGTCGTCACACTGACTCCCTGGCCCCATATACACTCGGATATGTGTGTTCATGCATGCCCGCCTTGCATGTGCACACACACTAACATACACACTAACATACACACTAACATAAAACCCATTTGAAGCAAACAATGGCCTTGCTCTCCTTCTTCCAAATCTGTATGCCTCCCTGCATCTTCATGAACAAAACAAAACAAAACAACAACAACAAACACCCCACCACCAACTATGATGAGAAACCACAGTGGTAGAATCTTGCTCTTCAGAATTAAAATACTGGAATGAGCCAGCTAAGCTGGGTTACAGTTAGGAGGTAAGGATGATGATGATGAAGGCTCCCCTCTAGGAGGTCCCAGCAGGCTGCCAATAAAGCAGCAGCCGCCAGAGCCGGGAGACTTTGAGGAGCCAAAGGCCCCTGAAACACAGTAGTTGGAGAATGGGCCCTGGCCCCAGTATCTTGCATCCTGCTATGCACAGCCCTGAGACAAGTCAGCAGCCCTGTCTATTTTTAAGCTGAAGGCCATCTCCCTCAGTCTGGGTACCAACCCCAATACATTGCACTTGTATTTATTCCTTTATATTCTCTGGGAATTGGCTCCAATATCCATCGCAGATACCTGGAGTCAAGATGCTCAAAGCCCTTATTAACAACAGTGGATTTGCACAGAACCTACATATAGCCTCCGGTGCACTTGAAATATCTCCAGGTTGCAGACAGTACAGAGCACACACAGTAAGCGGCAATGGAAATTGTTGGCATGTTGCAATGTTTGGGTTGGGGTGCAGGGGATAATGATAAGAAACGGTGTGTTGTACTGGTTCAGTATAGACATAATTTTAATGAATACTTTCTAAAGCTGGGGAGATAGCTCCGTCAATAACGTGGCTCCCATGCAAGCACAAGGACCTGAGTTTGATCCTCGGAGTTTGAAAAGGTAGGTGAGGTGGTGCGCACTTCTAACTCCCCTGCTGGGTTGATGGAGATAACTAGGTTCATTTCCTCCCCACGCTGGACCCTACTGCTCTAGATAGCTGGCCTACAGGTAGTGTAACCTACGGGGCAGATTAGAGGCCAGAGAGAGACGCAATGAAAATGAGAACGGAGCCCAAGGAACAACACCCAAAGCTGCTCTTTGGCCTCTGTACACATGTACAAATACACACTTTTTTTTGAACCACCAGATGTGGAACCCATGACATGCAAGGATGAACATATATGCACAACAGCCTGTCTTTCTTAGAGAGTCCCTTTCTGTGATGAGAAACACATGGGTAGATAAAAGCAGGAAGTAGAGGCAGAGCAACGAGAACAGGAGAATTATGGGAAGAGGAAAGGCTCAGTCTGCAGTTGTCACAGAGGAAGCCAAACACAGAGGAAGCAAGATGAGAACACCTCACCGATAAAAAGTATCAAGTCACGTGACTAACATAGACAAGAATAATGGGCTAATTTAAGATGTAAGAATTGGTTAATAAGAAGCCTAAGCTAATAATAGGCCAACCAGTTTATAATTAATGTGGGCCTCTGTGTGTTTCTTTGGGACTGAGCGACTGTGGGACTGGGCAGGACAGAAACCTCTGTCAAGAGCATCCTACCCAGGATGCTCCTTCTGCCTGAGACCAAGTGATTCATTGTACATTCATTAAATTACATTTACATGGGGACTGAGATGGGTCAGCAGGTTGAAGCACTTGTAACCAACGCTGATGACCTGAACTGAATCCCAAGAACCCTTATGGAGCAGGGGAACAGACTCCAGGGACGTGTCCTCTGGTTTCCACATGTATGATGTGGTAGAATCAGCACCCCTGCTTTCCAAAAAATGAAATTCAAATGCTTTTATAAACCAGGCTTTGTGGTATAGACAAACTGTCTCAGTCACTTGGGAGTCTGAGGCAGGAAGACTGACCTGGTTGGGTTATTTACAGCCTGTCCTAAAATTGGAAGTATGAAAAGACTGGAGAAATAGCTCAGTGCTAAAGCACTTGCATAGCATGCATCAGGCCCTGGGTTCAATCCCCAGAACACACACACATGTGCACACACACACGCGCGCACACACACACACATGCACACACACTTAGATTTACAGTAACTTTAACAAACTGACAATCTCCTATATTGTGATTACAGAAGGCAATCATGAGTTCACCTGGACACACACGCACGCATGCACACTCACTTGGATTTACAGTTACTTTAACAAACTGACAATCTCTTATATTGTGATTACAGAAGGCAATCATGAGTTCACCTGGACACACATGCACACACACACACACACACACGCACACTCACTTGGATTTACAGTTACTTTAGCAAACCGACAATCTCCTATATCGTGATTACAGAGGGCAATCACGAGTTCACCTGGACACACACACACACACACACACACATGCACACACACTTAGATTTACAGTTACTTTAACAAACCGACAATCTCCTATATCGTGATTACAGAAGGCAATCATGAGTTCACCTGGACACACACGCACGCATGCACACTCACTTGGATTTACAGTTACTTTAACAAACTGACAATCTCTTATATTGTGATTACAGAAGGCAATCATGAGTTCACCTGGACACACATGCACACACACACACACACACACGCACACTCACTTGGATTTACAGTTACTTTAGCAAACCGACAATCTCCTATATCGTGATTACAGAGGGCAATCACGAGTTCACCTGGACACACACACACACACACACACACATGCACACACACTTAGATTTACAGTTACTTTAGCAAACCGACAATCTCCTATATCGTGATTACAGAAGGCAATCACGAGCCCACCTGGCCATGAGCTCATCTCCCTCACCGTGGAGAAGGTTGCTCAAGCGAAGTCTCTCCGTGGGAAACACTGGGCCTTATCTAAGGAGACTGCACCTGCTCTTTACACACGGAGCTACAATTCCATTCCTGGGAGTTTACTTTGGAAACAGTCCCACACGAGCACCAGGAGTCAGGCAGGGATGTCCGTTACAGCATCATCCTGAGAGACACAGGGAATTGCCTGAGTGCCAAGCTATAACAGAGGGGACAGATGACAGGATTTTGATGTAAAAGAATGATAGTATGTTAATTTTTAAAGATTTGTTTAGTTTAATTATTTTCTTTTAATTAATTATTATTAATTATTTATTTTTACTTTACATGTATTGGTGTTTTGCCTGAGTGTATATCTGTGCACCACATGCATGCAGTGTCAGAGGAGGCCAGAAGAAGGGGTTGAATCCCTGGCACTGGAGTCACAGACAGTTGTGAGCCACCACGTGGCTGCTGGAACCGAGCCTGGGTCCTCTCTCTGGAAGAGCAGCAAGTACTCTTAACCACTGAGCCATTTCTCCAACCCCTTCATATACAATAATTCTTAATAATGTAAAAAATAGAGGTTGGAGAGATGACTCAGTGGGTAAGCTGGTTGTGCAAGTCTGAAAATCTGAGTTTAACCCTGGGTACCCAGAGTGGAAGGAAAGAGGTGACTCTCCTTAAAGTTATCCCCTGCCTTACACACACACACACACACACACACACACACACACACACACACGACCACCAGCAGCACCACCACTACCACCATCACCAATGGCATCAATGGTAGAAATAATAAATGGTTTTAAATAATTTTAAATAAATAGTACCATTTTAAGCAAATGACTGAGCATTCTATTTTGTGTGGAAGGGAAGTGTCTAGCTGGGTAGGACTCAGAGAGTTGGCACACTGTGGATGAAAGTCAACATATGATGCTACCCACCATCTTGGAGCCTGTGTCAGTCACATGATCTGGCAATGGCTGTGTAGCTAGTTAGTAGATGCCAAGAGATTCTAACTCAAATGCTCACCGCACTGGTTTACTTCATTCTAAATTCCTCTGAGAAATGGAGTAAAAATGGATCACAGAACAACCAACCTGGGGAAGTTGACCTGTGGGCTAACCAAGCTCAGGTTGCTCCTTCACACCTTCACACTCCCCAGCGTGCACCATGCACTTCGTATATTCAACAGTGCTGTGCTCAGACTCAGGATCTGTGGTGTGGGGTGGCTGTGGCAGGTAGGCAATGGGGCAGGTACAAGGAAGGTTTGGAATGGAACAAGAGGTGACCCTGCGGGTGGCCTGATCTTTGGACTGTTAATGAGTGAATGTCTGTGTAAGTGAAAGATGAACCAGAAGGTCAGGCACCTCTCATCTTTATACACTACAGAGAAGAAACAAAAAAGATGTACCAGCTACATCGGAAAAGTTATCTCCCAGAAAGAGATTGTCAGCTACTTATTTGTTTCCCAACTGCTCAGACCCGAATAATCACACAGAAACTATATTAATTACCATGCTGCTAATTGGCCAATAGTTTAGACATATTCCTGACTGTCTCTTATATCTTAATCCATTTCTATTAATCTGTATCCACGAGGCCGTGGCCTACCGAGGAAGGTTCTAGACTGTCCTTCTTCGGCAGCTACATGGCATCTCCTTGACTCTGCCTACTCTTTCTGTATATCTCCGTTCAGATTTCCTTCCTGGTTTTGCTCCATTAAGCCATTGGCCAAAACAGTTTCTTTAGTAACCAATGGTAATAAAATATATTCATATCATACAGAGGGGAATACCACATCTTCTTTAATTTTTTTGTCTAAATAGAAAGGAAGGTTTTAACTTTAACACAGTAAAATTCATATATCAAAACAGGTATCAAGCAAGAATTACAGTTATAATATTTATATCTACTTTATCTTTTATCACAACTAAGGAAAGCTATAATTATAACTATTCAATTTCACATATATATAAGTTATATATAAGCTATATAACTTCAACTCCATCAAAGACTCCAGAAGGATATAATATTACCTAAGTTAACAGGAAGTGCATTGTAAGCAATGTTCTTGTATAGACCCCTTCAACCTTATGGCAATCTATAAGACAATTTTTCTTAATTTATACAGTTATAGTACCCAGGCCACCAGAAACAGTGGTTATTTTAGAATGTATAAAAACGACTGAGATAACATTCGGCTCAAATTTAAGTCCCAAGACAACAAAACTACTCAGAGGGAATAAGAAGGAAACACCGTTACAGATATTGGTTTAGGCAAGAATATTTTGATATGACCCTAAAAACATGGACCACAAAAGCAAAAAGTGGCAAAAAGGACTGTAGTTAGTTTAAAAACTTCTATGCGACACAGAGAAAGACGGCCAGGGTGAAGAAACCGCCTACAGAGTGGGGAGAACACATTTGTGAACTATTTTCTGCGAGTGATGCATATCAAGAAGATACAAGGAGCTGAACAACTCAACAGAAAAAAGAAATCCTTTCTAAGAAAGTAAGCAGATGACCTAAATAGATGTTTTTAAAGAGAATATAAGATTAGTCAACAAGGATACGAGAAAAGAAAAAGGCTCAATAATTTCATTAATCATGCGGAAATGTGAAACCAAACAAGAAGGAGATGGCATCATCTCATGTTAGTGAGAAGGACTCTTGTCAAATTGCCCGAAACCAAGAGCTGAAGATTGGGGGGAGGGATCCTTAAGCACACCTTCCGGATATGCAAACTAGGGAAGTTGTCCTGGGGAAGTATGAAGAGGGCCTTCCAAACAGTAGAAACAGGGGCTTGCAAGGGTTTAGTGGCGAAGGGTGCTTGCTGCCAAGGCTGCTGATCTGAGCCCAATCGGCAGCTTTCACACTGCGGAAGGAGAGAATGGACTCCTACTTGTCCTCTGACCTCCACACGGTGACATGTGCCCCCTCCCAAATAAATCAATGTCATAGAAATAAATACAAACCCAGAAATAGGATTTTCATAGGCTCCTACTCTCTATTTATGCCCAAGATACGGAAGCCAGTCTGGACATTTCAAACCACTTCACTTGAGGTCTCTCAGGCTTCTCGAACATTTCCAAGCCACTCCCGTGTATCTGGAATTCAGACAAAATTATGCGGCTGCTCTCTCAGGTTTTTGTTTCATTCTACAGAGGGCTAGTATTTTATTTCTTTTTATATTGATTTTTAAGCTAGCACACAAATATTGGGTTTCATCAAGGCATTTTCATACGTGTGCTACCCTTCACCGCCATTCATTCCCTTCCCTGTGCTCCCTGCCCCCTCTCTGGCTGCTCCCCTTTCTCCCCCATAACCCCCCCTTCTGCTTTCATGTCATGTGTGTTCCATTACCCCCCCCCCTTTCCTTACAATCTCTCCCACCTGTCTCAGGATCTCTTTGTAGTTGTATCACACACGCACACACACACAGAGAATGGACACACATGTGTGTGTGTGTGTGTGCGTGCACACATGATTTTCTGAGACTGGGTCTCGTGCAGTTTAGGCTGACTTCAAACTTGAAGTCAGAGGATGGCTCTGAACTCTTAGCCTTCCTATCTCTACCTTCCATGTGCTGGGATTACAGGCCTGTGTTACCATGACTTGGAGCACTGGACCCAACGCTTCATCCCTGCCAGGCGAGTACTCTCCAAACTGAGAACACCCTTAGCTCTATAACTTTAAATTTAGGGTCTGCACACGACAAGAGAACATGTGTGATATTTGTCTAAGACTGGCTTAATTCACTCACTAATGACTTCTAGTTTGATCTGTTTTCCCGCGAATGTCCTGATTTCATTTTTCTTTTGGGCGGGATGAAATGCCATTGTGTGGACGTACCTCGTTTTCTTTGTTCATCTGCTGATGGATGGCTAGGCTGGCTCCATTTCCTGGGTATTGTGAATAGCACAGCAGTAAACATGGCTGCACAGATCGCTACGGTTTGCTGATTTGCTGGCCTTCGGATCTACACCCTGGGAATCCAGGCTGAGTCTCGGGAGTTCTACCTTTTGTTCTATGAGAAGCATCTAGTCTGATTTCGATATGAATGTGCTAGTTTATAGTCCCCCGGCAATGAAAACGGGTCCCTTCCTCTTCCCTCACCTGGTACCGTGAGGAAGACTGAAGTGAGATGGAATCTCAAAGCGATTTTAATTTGCATGTTCCTGATTGCTAAGGATGTTGAGCACTTTTTCAAACGTTTATTAGCCACTCTCGTACACCCTCCCTCGCCTCCTCACGTTCTTGTGAAAATTTTAAGACCGGCTCTTGTTGTGCAGCGCAGACTGGTCTGCAACTCTCTGTGTGGTCCAGGTCAGTCTTGAACTTAGGCCATTGGATTTTATTTTTATCCTTTCCACTTTCCCCCTCCCTGGAGGAGTCAGAAAAAGTTTCTAGAGAGACCTTAGGAATGACCCATTCTTTTAAATCCCCAGAGGAATGGGGTGCTGTCTCTCTGGGCATAGGCTTGCCAGGAATGTTTTGGTGGATGGTACAACCTTAGCTAACACCTCCATCCCTTGGGCTTCCGGCAGGGAGTGTGGCCACCTGGCAGCCTCCCAGAAGAAGCCAGGTAAAGAGATCAGCCAGCTTTCTTAGCAGCTGGAGAAGTTCCTCTCCCGCTAAACCAGGAAGCTCATAAAAAGGCCTTATCTCTGGGCAACCCGTGCCTCCCCCAGTTTCCACCTGCCTGGCGCCTGGGGAAGAACAAAGGGGCGTCAAGAACAATGGCCATCTGTGAAATCGAGCCTGCCCCGCGCGCAGAGCCCTGGGAACCCCAGATCTCCATTCTCCCATACCCAG
The DNA here is from genome assembly GCF_014885135.2 of Alexandromys fortis. Lineage (NCBI taxonomy): Eukaryota > Metazoa > Chordata > Mammalia > Rodentia > Cricetidae > Alexandromys > Alexandromys fortis. The sequence continues at coordinate 3,005,553 of NW_026068028.1, read as the reverse complement.
GGCTCTGGGGCCAGTCATCCTCTGCGGGGGACCAGGCGGGTCTCCAGACCAGTTGGGCTCCCTGTTTGCAACTTAGCCACGCCCTTTCTTAAGTATTCTCTTTCCAAACAAGTTTATGCACGGAGTGGCCTCCTCTTTTGTTGTTTCTTAGAATCTTCCTGTGGTCGCAATTTTAGAAATAGTCTGCCGGTTCCTTCCTTTCTGTTTCCCGTCACTAAAGCCATCGCTCCGTCTTTCCTCAGCCTCTTGACCCGAGCAGATTCCAGTGGGCTTGGTTGCTGCTTCCATGAGATGGGTCTCTCCAGACCCTCCAGACAGATATAGAGGCTCAGTAGATCCTGCAGGTGGCCCCGCCAACCCCACCCTCACCATCCCTGAGAAACCTGACTATATTTTCTTTACATTTTCCTATCTGCCTATCCAGGTGGGGTTTTGTTTTGTTTTGTTTGTATTTATTTTATCATTAATCTGAGATGTACATAGATAAATATCTCTACTTTATGGATAAAGAAACACATGTACAGATTTGTCCATGGTCATTAGTAGTTACTGGCTGAGCAAGGACCCACAACTCCTGACTCGTAGCCCAGAGCCCTTCCCTAGTCGTTACTCAGACTTATGGTCCTATCCCATTCGTTCACAGCACACAGCATTGAAGCTGAAAAGAACCGTGTCTAATAAAGATTATGACCTCAAGACAGAAGTTGCTTTCCAGATAAGTCATTGGTAGCCAGGCTTGGATGAGGTTGTTGGGCTGTCTGGTCCCCACTCCACCTACTTGGACTCATTGGGGATCTTTGCTCTGTTCCCAGGTTCCCACTCAGCCAGGTCAGCAGAGACAGGAGCACTGCTCAGCTAAGACATCAGATATTGGAGTGCTACCCAGCAAGGACACTGGGAGGGAGCACCATTCATCCAGAACACTGGGAGATGACACTGTTCAGCCAGAACACTGAGAGACCAAGTTTGAAGCGAGAGAAAAAGGACAATTTCTGGTTTGGGTGTGACACTCTCCAGCTCCATCAGCTTCCCTCCAAAGTTACCCAACCCTCAAGTCCCAGTGAATTCAGGTAGCTTTGAAAACACAGCTTCAAGGCTAATCCCTTCTACTAGAATGGCATTCTCAAACTCTCTCAGACAGAGATCTGAGTGCTATCAAGTGACAGACAGTGAAATCCATTTCCTAACAGAGAAAATAAAACCCATCATTTCAATACAGACACACACAGACATAGGCAGCCGGCCAGCCACACACAGAAATATACGCATGCACGTGAATAGACACAGAGACATACATGTAGGCATAGACATACATACATACACAGAAGGACAGACACACACACACTCCTCCATGGGAATGCTTTAATAACAACCATGATTGTCTTTGACGGACGGAGAGCATCGGACATCTAGTTCAGCCGCTCTCTACGTTATTCCCCTGTGACAGGGGACTAGGCTGGCAGCCTGCAAGCCCCAGCGGTTTTGTCTCTACCCCAGATGATGCTAAGTCTACAGGCGTGTGTGTGGCTACACACAGCTCTTTCATTTTTAAATGTATGTGCTGCGGACTTGAACTCAGGTCCTCACACTTGTGCAGCAAATGCTCTGACCCAATTAACCATCTCCCCAGCCCTTGATCCATTTTTTTTTAAATAATTTTTTGAGACAGGGTCCCACTGGGTAACCCTGGGTGGCCCAGAACTCACTATGTAGACCAGGATCACTAAGAATTTTACCTCACATGGGGCTGGGTGGTGGTGGTGCACGCCTGCCTTTAATCCCAGCACTCAGGAGGCAAAGGCAGGCGGATCTCTGTGAGTTCGAGACCAGCCTGGTCTACAAGAGCTAGTTCCAGGACAGGCTCCAAAGCTACAGAGAAACCCTGTCTCGAAAAACCAAAAAAAGAAAGAAAGAAAGAAAGAAAGAAAAAAAAAGAACCCATGTGGGGACTCACTTCTCCCTGGGCAGGTCTAAGTCACCATTGAAATCATTGTAATTGACTTACTCGTGCCGGTGTCTCAGCTGTTTTGCTGATTGCAAGGTTTACATAAACATCATAGAGTAAATCTATCATGAACACAAACAATGATTTCAATGTGAGTTCCTGCATTCCTTGTTCCTTTTCCAAGATTAGGTCTCCCGGCTTCCTTTATAAAACCACTCCCACTCTGCCCTGCAACCGACATACCTTCTGCAGAGGATTGTGGTGGCTTACCCTACAAGAAGGAAGAGCTTGCCGTTCAGATGTGGCCAATCAGAGAAGCCAGCTCCTCAACTCTAATCTGCCCTGGGGTAACTTGTGATCCAGGCTGGTCCAGTCAGAGTCCTTCCCTGAGCTTCTGTAGGGCTAAGAGATAGGCTGTCCTTTGCTTTTGGGACTGTCAGTATGCAGTGTATCGGCGTGTTCCTGTTGTGTGAGGACATTCCTTGTACTACAGGCTGGGATGAGGCCAATGTGCGGAGCAAGACAGACCTGAAGGGCTAAGTTTGGGAGGAAATCCTGGCAATGTGTAAGTTCCTGGATCTGTTTAACCCCTGAAGACAGTGCCACACTGTTCGCATGTGAAGAAGTTAAATGTTGCTACCTCATTAGCTTAAGTGGGTTTTATGGGTTGTCTCTGATTTGTCTCTCAGAGATTCACGTGTTGGAATCGTGTTCCCCAGAGTGATGCCACTGAGAGGCAGGAGAACTTAAAGAGGTGGGTTCTCCCGGGAGGCAGGGATTAATCCTCAGAAGGGATTAATGCTGTAGTCACAAAATAAGTTGGCTCTCATCAAGAACAAGCCTAGTCCCGGAATCTCACTGGCTTCTGACTTTGATAGACATTTTCTTGATCTTACATGCTCCCCTAGGCTCCCACCAGAATGTGTCTGCCATGTTATGATGTAGCCAACACAGAGCTGAGCTGAAGCCAGCACCATGTTCTCAGACTTCTAGAACTGTGAGCTAAATAAACCTCTTCTCTTTATGAAGTAATAAGACTCTGGTATTTTGTTATATTTACAAAAGCTAGGTTTGTACATCTAGGTTTGTTCCTTAACAACCAAGACAACCTAGGTAACTGGAGGAACTAGTGGTAAATGCTGTTTTCCCCCAGGGTACAGCTAGGGCACCCGGGAACAAAACTTACTGCATTATTTTCATCTCTTCTGTTAAGAAAAGGATCAAGGGCTCTGTTGTGGGAAATCCACAGATGCTTGAACAGAAGACTTATTCTTTAAGGGATGAAATAGGGAACACATTCATGAATACAGGGGAAGCAACATCATTGCCTCTTCATCCACCAGGGAAGGAAGGAGAAAGCTCCAGACTAAGGCACCAAACGGTCCAGTCATCAGGAAGTCTTCCACAGTCCAAGCAGTTCAAGGGAGAGAGCATGTGTGACCCCACCTCAGTTCTTATGGGGTCACGTAGCAGAGAAAACCACGCCCATGGTGAGTCACTCCCAAATGTCATTGGCTAAATGGATCGAGCTCCCATAACAGGGCTCACGGGTACTATGTGCTAAAATAAAGCAAAGGATAGAAAGAAAGACGCTTGAGAGGCTGGTCCCCTTGACTGCCATAGCGTCAAACAGAATCTGCAAGACACCAGCGTCGCCATCTCCAAACAGCAGGACTTTCTACCCCATTAGACAGAACATGGTCAAGAGAAGAAAAGTTCGAGATCAGTCAGGGACCAAGCCAAGGATGAGCAGAAAGATCCTGACTCTGTCTCACTGTCACATCGAGCCACCTGCGCATCTGAACAGGAGGTCCCAGTGACATCTGAAAGTTCCATCAGGCATACTCTTCCCTCTTCGGGTCCCTTTTGGTTCCCCAGTCCATAAGTTGCTAATTCCTGTTCTTTTCTAAGCTCTCCTTTGCATTTAAAGTCAAAATGTACTCTATTGGTCTCTTCTGAGTCTGGGGGAGGGGAGATTTCAGAGGTCAGCAGGTCTTTGAGTACAGAAAAGAAATAAGCACACAAGGCTATGCAAGAACCGGCTGTGTGTGAGCCCACACAGCGCCGACGATTTCCTGACTTAATCCACTTTTCGGCTCCACTGTGCAAGACCGCAGGAGAAAGCTGGAAAGTACCTCTCACCAAGATCCTCTAAAGACAGAAGCACGGTCCCCAAAGTAGCCCTTTGTAGTTCACAAGGTCTGTCGTGCGGATATCCATAGAGCTAATTACTGGTCAGCCAGCGGCCATTTTGAACTGGACTCACACCAGAGGTCCTCCAAGGACCTCGTTTGCTAGGTGACTGTTGTCATCGGGTGCCTATTATGTTTACACGTGGCAGAGGCCTCCTTCGCTGTCACTCAAGACGGAGCAGAGAGGGGGGCCTTCTAATTAAAGCAGCAACAGGGAAGTGGAGGAGTCCTGGGACCTCCTGACAACGTCAAGGGCAAGACGGCTTGTGGAAAGCTGAATTTGGTTGCTGCAATTCATTTGAAAACAAAACCGAAGAAGAGGAAGAGAGAACGTGTGGGGTGGGGATGAGCCAGTCATTTCCTTCACGCCAACCTCAGGCTTTCTATCCATCCCCAGTCTCCAACAGAGATCCCAATCGTGTCCTGTGCAGACACGTCTCATCCACAGCAATGTGTACTTATGGTGTGGGGTGTAGCGGCATTTCTAACGTATTTTAATAAATAAAGACCGCCTGAAGATCTGAGAGTAAAGCAGTCCCACTGGTCAGCCTTACAGACCAGGCAGTGGTGACACACACCTTTAATCCCGGTAGCCACACTAGTTGCCATAGAAACCAGGCGGTGCATGCCTCCAATCCCAGCCCTGGAGAGGAATACAAGACAGGGGAGACAGCTCTCAGGCACAGTCTCATTCTGAAAATCCTGGAGGCAGGATCGCCATTTCAGACTGAGGTTGAGGTAAGAGCCAGTGGCTGGCTGTTTTGCTTTTCAGATCTTTACGTTGAACCCCAATTTCTGACCCGGAGCTTTTACTAATCATGCATCAGTGTGGGTGCTGGGAAATGGAAGAGTGGCAGGGATCATCTGCTTTGCTGAGAAAAGGGGGAGCGGCCAGACTTAGGATGATGGGAAGAAGAAGAGAGGAGTCAGGGGAGTCATCAGCAGATGCAAGGGGAGAAGAAGATACATGTGCCACACTAATAGAGGTACTGCCATGTGGCAGAGAGTAAATAAGGAATATACGTTAGTTTAAGGGTAAGAATTAGTTAATAATAAGCCTGAGCTATTGCCCAAGCGTTTATAATTTATATTCAGCCTCTGAGTCGGTTATCTGTGAACTGGTGGGCAGGCCAAGAAACCTCCATTTACACTCAAGAGCCAGAAAAGAAGTGAGCTGCAAGAAGCTGAAATGCAGCCATGCTGGATCAGAACTTTGCACGACTGCTAGAAATAACTGGGAATTAGCCGGGCAATGGTGGCGCACGCCTTTAATCCCAGCACTCGGCAGGCAGAGGCAGGCGGATCTCTGTGAGTTCGAGACCAGCCTGGTCTACAGAGCTAGTTCCAGGACAGGCTCCAAAGCCACAGAGAAACCCTGTCTCGAAAAACCAAAACAAAAAAAAAAAAAAAAAAAAAAAGAAAAAGAAAGAAAGAAAGAACTGGGAATTATGGGGGAACAGCCAGAGAAGAAAGAAGGGTGGTCAGAAAAGAGAAAGTTGCGCAGATGTATGGGAAAGAGCAGAGAGTAGCTGGCTCCTGAGAGCTACAGACAGTAGGAACCTCACTTTCAGATGGCTCCCCACTTCTCAAGTGGCCCACCACGCTTACTATTAATAATTCTGCATCCTTAATACGCCATGCTCTTTCAGACTAGCTGGTTGCGTGGGTGTGTAACTTAGTGGTAAAACACTTGTCTAGTGTGCATGGAGCCCTGGGTTCCACAGCCAGTGTTGCATAACAACAATGGCCGTGTTATACTCTCAAAGTAAAGGAACTACCCCCAAGTTGACAATTTTTCTTGAAGGAGCTACTTTCTGATAACTCTGACCCATGAGGCTTGGCCCTGGAATGTTTTTGTTCCTTGAAGCTCTTCTCAAAATAATGCTTTTCAATGCTTTAAATATTTTTGAAGCAGAAGAGAAAATACACATGCTGAAGAAAAGGAAGCCAATTAGCCTGAAAACAGAGTTATCAAAATATTTTTGAGACATATAATTACCATGTAAACTTATTAGTACATTAAGAAATCGTACAGTTGGGTTTAAAACCTACCATAATTTAAAAGCTGTATAAATAACAGTGGAAGATATTTGGTGCTACTGTAAAAGAAAAATAGAGCATGAAAATAATCTTTCTGTTTTTTCTGGAGCGAAGTTAATACAGTCACGGATGCCATGGTTGCTTCTGTGGTTTCTTGTCCATGAAGCTGAAGCCCGGGCCAAGACATCCTTAGATACTTGCAAAAAGAAAGAGATTGCATTGTTCATGGAAAGAATATCTCATTGTTCCTGGAAATGAAAATGCCTTGGTCTCAGTCCCATTCATGGGCTTCTTGAATTTTTGTAGCGCCTTGGCATGTCATAGATCACGGTTTGCATAGACTCTTTAGCCATAGCCCCCCCCCCCCGTGTGTGTGTGTGTGTGTGCTTTGTGTGGTGTGTACATTTAGAGATCAGAGAGTAACCTTGGGTATCATTCCTCAGGTACACTCACCCCCCTCCCACACACACACACACACACACATACACACAATGTCTGACTGACCAGTGAGCCTCAGGGATCTACTTTTCTCCACCTTCCCAGAATATGGATTTCAAGCATGCACCGCTATGCCCAACACGATTTTTAGACACATTCTGAGGCTCAGATACACGTCCTTGCGCTTGCAAGGCAAGTGTCTTATTACAGAGACACATCCCCAGCCTCCAAGTGGAGTTTCTGGACAGATGAACAATGGCTGGAGAGAAAACAGAAACATCATTACCCTAAGGATAAGCAACCAACAGTGACTAATACCCAAGACAATGTCAGCTTATGGGCTTAGTTTTTTATCACCCACTAAAGAGCTGAGAGAGGATCCCGAAGCAGGAAATGGGAGTTCAGGTTCACTGGGTTGGAACAGCCCAAGCCCACTTGGCTGTCTTCCAGGACTAATGAGAAAGGACTTTGAAGGTTACACCTGCCCTCGGTTCCTGCGGCTTTCCATGTTTCCTAGCTGGCTCTGATGTGAGTGGCCTCCGACACATACTCCAGCTGCAATGGTCTGAGTTGCCCCTCCGTGCTTCCCTGCCATGATGGATTGAGAACTTCTGAAACCACTGGTCAACATCGTAAATCTCTCCCGCAAGTAACCGAGATTTGTAACATGGGCTGATGTCAAATACCTCTGTGAGTGTCACTTAAACCCAGGTCCTTTCTGGGGCTGAAGAAGAAGGAGGAAACAAAGCTCATGTCTGGGGATGAATTGAAAAATAACTGAACACACCCAATAGAACAGCAACAGCCTAGGTTCAAGGTCCCTTCTGCCTCTCTCAAGTTCTGGGCCTTCTACGTCAAACCATTTTTATTTCTCTGGGTCTTTGTGTGTTCTTCTCTGGGAAATAATGTAGCTGGGGTGAGACAACTTTATCAGACAAGATGTTTCCCAACATCAAAACCTCCATGAATGCTCCATTACCATTGCGGACAATTGTAGCTACACATTGAAACATGAGGAGTTTTAACTTTAAAAAATGCTGAATTCCGGGGGCTGTAGAGATAGCTCAGATTTGCTATATAAATGTGAGGACCTGAGTTCAACTCCCAGTGTCCACACAAAAGCCAGGCACAGCTGTGCCACAGCGCAGGGATAGTGGAGTCCCAAGGATCAGAGGGGCTCACTGGCAAACCAGTCTAGACAAGCAGGGAGCTGAAGGTTCACCTGTCTCAGAGAGTAATGTAGAGAGCACGCTGGAGTGGTACACCTGGCATCAACTTCTAACCTCTACATGCCCTCATGTGGGATATATACATAATGCCCATGTGGGCACATGTTTACACATGAATATGCATTCACACATACACACATACATGCCCACATGTGAGTGTATGCATACACATGAATATGCATTCACACAGATGCCCATGTGGGTGTATACGTACATTTGAGCACACACACAAACACATGCATGCGAGTACACACATAACCACATGCCCAAACATGTGTACACACCATATGTGTACCCCATCTCCTGAGTCTTTTGGTCTGTTATGGTTGAAGTGTACAGATCACAAGCCTTCGTAGCTGATTCTAATCCTCACCCAAGTTCATGACCAAGACTCCGTGGTAAATGCTGAAGAGATTGATTCTTTCCACTTGGTAGAGCAATGATAGATAGGGTAGAGGGTCAGAACCATGGGACAGAGGCAGGGTGACCAGATCCAGTAAGACCCAAGAATTAAAGACAAGAGAACCACTCTGGGCCATTGAAAAGTGCCAGGGAAGGCAGTGGACTTGGGGAAGGGAAAAACAGGGAGTGGGGTAAGCTGGCATAGAACGCAGGAGGTAATTTTGTCCTCTCAGCTGAGGGGACCTGGGCCAGCCAGCACCTTTGTCTTTCCGGACCTCTGATCATTTCTAGTGCGAGCCTTGTTTGGAAAAAGGGAGGCTAACTGGGGAACTCTCTGTGGCCAACCCCTTTCCACACGCCTGACATACGCTACCCCATTTGGTTCTCAGCCCTTGACAGATGAGAAAACCACTGTCGGAGAGAGAGGCCAGTTCATTTCTTTCTCTCCCACTTACTTACTGCGAGACCAACATGAAGTCACATGCCCACAATGGGGGTTTCCAGCTCCAGCAACTCAAAACAGAAGTTACCCATTCAATTAGAATTTTAGGTAAACAAGGAACGCAGTTTCCTTATTGCATGTATGTCCCAAATACTGTTTGTCTGACAACCTGAGCTTTAAGGCAGGTTATCATCTGTGAAGGTTCGTGTTGCTTTATTGCGTTGTTTGGCGTCTTATTAGCGCAGAAATGTTCAGTCTGGGTACTAACCTTCTGACATGTGTCCTACATTTTTTTTTCTTGCTTGTGTCTTGTTTTTGTATTTTTTGACAGTATTTGCTGTGCAGAAGTTTTTAATTTTTATGTTGCCACATGTTCCAATTTTTTTCTTTATGGTTTATGGCTTTTTTTTTTTTTTTTGCCATGCTAGAAGTTTCCATTCAAGATTATGCGACTATTCATGTATACTTTCTTGTAATGCTCTTGGGGCTTTATTTTTCACATTTAGAGTGTCTGGAATTTATTTGGGGGGATGATGGCATTTTTCCCCCTAAACAGCTAGCCAGTTATCCTGAACACATTCAATGAATTATCTTTTTTCTTGCTTGTTTAAAAATGCCCTTTATCACACACCGTATTCTGAGATTTACATGGCTATAATTCTGGAAACTCTCAATCAGTTCCACTAATCTTTTTTTTTTCTCTCTCTCTCTTCCTGGTAGGATGCTGTTTAAGTCACGGCAGCTTTATGCTGTGGTTTATTATCTATGGATGAAAATTCTCCCTTGTTTCCATTCTTTTAAGGCTCCCCCAGTTAGTCTCATTGTTACTCGGTTCCAGCACGATTTGAGTTATTTTTACCAGAAGTTTTGATGTATACTGGGATGAACTTTCAAAACTATTTAGGGAGAAAGGACCGTTAAAATAGTGCTCCCTTATCCAGGAACAAAGAGACCTCCCCCTTTAGGCTTCCCGTTTATGTTCGTCCTACGAACAAATTTCCTTCATGTACATTTTTGCACAGTTCTTACAAACGGATTCCTAGCATTGATAGGAAATTTTCTATTTGATTATTTACCCACTATGAGCTATTTTGTTAAAAATAGAACATGGGAGCAGAAGAGACGGGTCGGGGACAACTTTATACATCTGTCTTTTTTAGGAAGATTCCCACGGAAGGTTCCTTTTGGGACACCATAACAAGAAACCATGTTTCCTTAAGGACACAGCTCCCGAGCCTGGAAGAAGAGAGGACTCACACACCTTCTCGTCCTCACCAGCCTTCATTTCGTCACACCAGACCCAGACCTGCCATTGACCATCAGCGCAAGTCCCGCCCCTGAGATCCATCCTCGCTTATGGTTCTGTGGGACCAGCATTCCTTGGAAGTTTGCTCCCCTTTGTTGTCCAACGGGCTCCTGTGCAGGGCACCCAGCATCTCCCTGACACATGTATTTGCTGGAAGATTTACATTTTCGATTTCCTCGCCCCGTTTTTGACTGCATACATAAAAGAGAATTGTAAATGTTTAGAAAAATCAAAGTTCTTCTTAGACACCTACAGCTCCTCTGATTCTCCAATCGGTGCAACAGAAGGCCAGCGGGATGAAGGGTGATAACCTGCCCGTGTTCTCATCGAGGTTTCTTAAACTTTATTTCTTCTCTCTCTCAGAGCAGCTTCGAGTTCCAGGGCATTTGGAAGCCCGTCTTTGCTTAGACATCACTATATGGAATGTGCGTGCATACACGCGCACACACACACACACACACACACACACACACACACACACACACACACCACCAAGCAATGCTGTTGATGCCAAGAATCTCAGAGCTATCCTCCACACTGGTGTGGAAGAAGGCATGTAAGGTTTACTCTTAGCCCCCATCAGGAGAAGCTGAGGGTGATAAAGTCTAGGGTTTCTGGGTGGAACAGTACTGATCATCTGTGGGCCGCCTGACTAGAGATGACTGCACAGCTCTCTGCTAGCTCCATGGACTTGCAACCCCCTAAGACAGAGTGCTGAGAAAGAGCTCTGCTCTAGGTTTCCCGCTCACATCCCCACCAACCCCAAGAAACAGAAAAATACGCCCAGGCTCTTTCCAGCACCAGGCCCATAAAACAGGTTCTTTCTTCCAAATCCTGCACCAGGACCCTTTCAGGGAAATCCGAACTCTAATAAGTCAATTTTTCCCACAGTTCCCACCTCGTAATGACAAGGGAGTGGGCCGTGTTATGACCGCCCCGGGCTTACATGGCATCATGACATCCGTAGACTAAGACGGCTTACATCAGTAGGCCGCGCAACCTTCTGGGACCAATATCCTACATGTTGTCATATACCATGTATCATTCTGGCCAACCGCAGATGACATGTAGGATATTGGCGCATTTTCCTTTGTTTTTCCCGCTATACGTTTGGAGACACCAAAGTTAAAGAGAAGAATGAAGTCTGGCTCCAAATCTCATCCCTGACACAAAAGTCTTCCCCTCTGCATATCATTGCCACGCTGTTCACGCACCCTGGTCTAATACGAGCAAGCGTCTTCAACCCAGCCAGTCATGAGAACGGCTGGGAATTCTAGGGCAGCCGGGGAAGCGATCTCCCGATCTTTCCGATCTCACGGCCCCTCTCCCCCTCATCATCTTTTATTGGCCTGCGGTTCATTGTCTCACTCTTTCCTCTGCCTCCCACCACCCTCCTTTGGCTCACACAGATCGTGTGGGAAACCGCATCTGGGGAGGGAGTCGTGTCCCCTCGGCACGATGCCAACTGAGGAGACCTCAGTCAAATGCCCAGCTGACAATATCACTTCCTCCTTCTCCATCTGCTGTTTCTGGCTCAATATGAAGCAGCTTCTCAGCTCGTCTCAGCAAAGGCTTGGGGCTTTTGCCTTGATTTCTGCCTCTCATCTCTTGTGCAAGCCCCAAGAACTGTCAAGGGGTGGGAACCAGGTAGCAACAATGCACTGAGGCTCTAAAAATAGAAAAAAAATGAAGAAAAAAAATCCCAGAGAGTCTATTCCCTTTGGCTCCAAGTTCACATATGGTCAGCACATTAGAGACCTCATTCAAAAGGCCACACCAGGACTGGGGTGGGGGCAGAGCATGGGCCTTCTGTCATTAACATACATTGTGCTCTTTAAATCATATGGGCAGTCAGGGCTCTGTGCCCTCCTGCTCACTGCAGGCTTGACCATGACATTGGTCTTAATGCAACATGATGCCTCTTCTAGAATGGTCTTCCTTGAAAGATAAAGTAGCAGCCCTCGTGAGTGATTGCTTCCAGACCCAACAAAGAGAAGCGCATGTGTCTGAGGGGTTTGCCTATTCCTCCATTGCACCGTAAAGTAGCCAACTTCATTTCACACAATGCTGTTTGATAACAACCATGTGTGTGTGTGTCTTCTGTATTTATAGACATGGGAAAGGACCTGCTTGGTCAGTGTGAGATAATTTCACAAGCAAAATGGAACCAGATGCGACTTCTCCTTATTCGGCTCTTTAAACGCAGGCAATGGAATTCCTAAGGTCACTCTTCTGTTGCCTTCCAGAGGGGGCTCCTTTTCTACAGTGGCTGTCTCTCCAGGGCACCTAAGGAGCAAGAACAGGCGGAATTTGAGGAAGATGCTTCTCAGGTTGGCATTTTCTTGCCTTCCCAAGCTTGGAGAAACAGCAGGGCTGATGCTTCCTCTTTTGGAACAGACTCTGTCTTTCCTACCATTAGCTAAACAGATCTTCCAAGGTCCCAGAACACATAAGATTGGCAAGTCTGGGATCTGCAAATGCTGAGATGGCTCCTTCAGAACGCCAAAGCAAAGGAGGCGGGCAGGGCTGACACCGTAGAAGGGCAGAACTTTCTTTTCTTTTCTTTTCCTTTTTTTTTTTTTTTTTTTGCTTTTCGAGACAGGGTTTCTCTGTGGCTTTGAAGCCTGTCCTGGAACTAGCTCTGTAGACCAGGCTGGTCTCGAACTCACCACAGAGATCCGCCTGCCTCTGCCTGCCGAGTGCTGGGATGAAAGGCGTGCGCCACCAGAACTTTCTTTTTATCTTAGTTCCTGTATTTGGGGTTGGTTTGTTATTTGTTGTTTATCAGTGGTAGACCTGCCACAGTGCAGCTTTGGCATCGTACAAAAATGTCCAGCTAAGGAAATGAGTGGGAGCTGAAACCTCAGCCACGCACCGCTTATCAACCTGGGTACCCCAGCGTGATATTTATATATGAAAGAAGAGAAACCTCAGTCGTTCCACAAAGAAGTCAATTGTTCGATGAGTTGACTTTATAGTTTCAGAAGAAATACTTTTTTTTTTCCTGAGAAGTTGTTGGTGCCCATAGTGCCTAGAAGACTGTTGATAGCCTGAGAGATGAATATGCAAATGAAAGCTAAAGTGTTGTGTGTTCCTATTCGTGTATGAGTACTTCTCAGTGAACCCCGCTTCCCTGTACTCTGGGCTATCTTTGGGAAGCGCCAGAACAGCTCATCAGGAGAGGTTTAAATAGAGGATGGAAAGCGTGGGGGCACCTGTACCACCGAGATGCCTTCTGTGGCAGACATAACTAATCGATCCCAGGAGTCTTTCACACTGAGCTCAAGTTAGCTTCGCAGTCCTTCTGAACCCAGTAGATCACCCTCTGGGTCACTGCAAACGGAGTGGATTCTGTATATAAGAGAGAGTGCTCTGAGATGCCCTCAGTCGGAACTAGCTACAGCCACAGGAAGACTATATAACAAAAACACCCCCAAACAAAAACCATGGATCCCTTCTCACCTTCTTGGGACAGCCAGAGTTTGGCTTGGGCACAGCTTGCCTTGGCTTCTCATCAGAGGCTGGGCTCAGATCTACTCAATGTGTGCCCGTTCTGGAGCCCTGCCAAGAACTCATAATTCGCTAGAGCATTATCTGTTCTTGCACCCAAAGCAAAGACACAAGAGGACCAGTACGGCATATAAGGTTTTTTTTTTCTTTTTTGCAGCGCTGTAGTGAACCCAGGACTTAAAATGCATGCATTCCAGGTAAATGCTCTGCCACTGAGCTGCACCCCTTACCTGGCATATTTTTAAACTGCCAATATTATATCCGCCAGCATCTCCTTACTTGAAACAAATGATGCTGAGTCCAAAACCCAAAACGTGGAAAACGGAGGAAAAGAGAAAAGTCTGTGACTTTAATAAAGGCCATGGAAATAGAAGTGGCTACAAGAAGAGGGAATTTACTGTGGGCTGAGCTGATAGGGAAGGAGTGGGGCGGGGGGGGGCAGGGAAAGCCTATGATCTTACAAACCCTTGTAAGACACAGCTCAGTCCATGGTCAAGAGCTCTATGCCAGGGCAACCAAAGAGTGAAAGAGTTTTCCCCTTAAGCGAAGTCTAGCTGCCTTAAAAACATAACTTACAGAGGCTAAAGAGATGATTTGGTAAAGTACTTGCCATGCAAGCCTGTGGATCTAGGTTCAATGCCCAGAACCTATGTAAAAAGTTGAACACAGGGCACACCTCTGCTATCCCAGAGTTGAGGAGGCAGGGGCAGGATCTCAGGAGCTCAGTGGCTAGCCAGGCCAGTCAAACCAGTAAGTGGCCCTGTCTCAAAAATTAAATTAAATTAAATTTAAAAAATAAGATGGGGACAGTTGAGGAAGATATCTGCTGGGAACTCTGGCCTCCAGTGCACCTGGACCCACATACAAGAGTGTATACAAAAAAACACAACATGCACAGGGCAGCAAAAAAAAAATTAACAATGATGAGAGAGAAAGGAAAAGGTGGGCAGGCTTGGATGTAGCTCACCTGGCAGAGTGCTTTGAGAGAACACACAAAGCCCCGGGTTTGGTCCTTAGCACCATGTAAACCCGGCATGCTGATCCTGGTGCTTATAATGCTAGCACTTGGGAGGTGGAGGCAGGAAGGTCAGGAATTCAAGACCAGCCTAGACTACATGAGGCTGTGTCTGGGAGAGGACGTGCTGGGGAAACTGCTTACACTTTTATCTGTCATCTCACCAGAGGGAATTAATGGGGTGGTGTGGACAGGGTGCCCCTGTCAGGTTGGGTTCTGTGTTTTGTGAACTGCTACAAACATGTGACAATTATTGTGATCCCCATTTACAGATCAGGAAACTGAGGTCTCCTGATGTCACCCTTCACATGGTTAGAGAGTTGACAGGACTAGGATTCGAAGCTAGGTGCCTGAATCTAGAACCTTCACCACATGGCTATAACATCTCTAAGAGGTGTCACTTGCCCAAAAGACTCAGCCCGACACTGATTAGACCAGGCCAGCAACGGCAAGGCCTTTGTGGATCTGGATCACGAGAAGGGGGCTGTCAAATCTGGGGTCGCGGCCAATACTGCTGAGAACGAAGAGCGAACCTCCTAACTCAGCCAAGACCCTTGGGAAAGGTCGGTCTCCTATCAAATGAGCCCCCCTCCCCCATCTTCTGTCCGCGGCAGAGTCCCAGCGTGTTTTCTTCCCGTGTGAAGTCAAGAGCTCCTGGCAGCCGAAGGGAGGCTGAGAGAATGCGGCAGTCCTCTTTCAAGCTGGTTCCCCGAGTGTGGCATGTAGGCAGGTGAGTCATTGATTTCCACAGAGTACTGCCACAGGTACATGGATTAAAGGCGAGGAAGAAAGACTGCAATTGAATGGTCCAGGTTGAAAGGAAACTTTTGAAACAGGTTTGAAGACTCCAGTCGGGGGGGTTGGTTTGGAGTGTGAAATACCAGCTCCCAGCTCCAGCTGCCCGGCCTTGTTTAGACGAGGTGCAGAGGGAGAGAGAGACGTTACATAATTACCGCGCCTCTCCAAGCCCAAGGAAGGAAGCCGCGCCGCCTTTCTTGTGTCTTTGGTTTTTGGCTCCCTGTATGAGCTGTTCTGCAAGTGTGACTTTGAGCTTGCCTTCCCTTAAAAGTGATTAAGGTTTTGCTTAGGTGTCAAATTCCACAGATGCCACAGCTCAGAGTTTCTAAAGAACTGCCTTGACTTCTTGGGATTTGATTGACAAGCCCAGGAGAGGTGGATGGGAGGGGGCTCTCTGATGGATGCAGGACAAACCATGTCCTGCTCTAAGACCCTGTGGAACAATCTGGGGAAAGTGGTCTCCAGTAGAAGCCAGTGGAGAAGAGGCCATGAGAGTCTTCTGGGGGAGTGGCTCATCTTAGGAGAAAAGGAAGTAGAGGTATGGACCTGTTTGAGAGTGGCAAGCAAGGACAGCATGTTTATATCCAGAAGTGCTCCATGGATCCCTATCCTGGGCCTGGAGATGCGCTAAACTGTGCGACAAACTGAATCCATTTTAACCAGTTTGGACAGCAACTTTGAGGAACAATCAGCTAAAGAACAAGTGAGCTCACTAGGTTCCTCCTTCCAGACCAAAGGGCTGGTCTGGTATTTGAAAGCCGTCAAGGCAGGTAGGATGGCTCTGTAAGGGCTCTTGCCATCTAAGTCTGACAGTTCCAGCCCAGAACTCACAGTAAGGAGAGAACTGACTCCTAAAAAGGTGATCAGCGTGTATGCACCTGTGCACACACACACATACACACACTAGATGATGATGATTATAAGCAATTTAAAAATAAATGACCAAAAGGAGATTATTATTTAATATCTCTCTCATATATATATATATATATATATATATATATATATTACTGTCTATTGAATTGAATCCAGGGCATCATGCCTATCAGCTAGGCAAGTGCTTTACCACTGAGCCATATCTCTGGCTTGCTCTTCATTTGTTATGATGGGAGAGCTGCTTGCTAAGCTGTCCAGGCTGGCCTTGAACTCTCTACCTTGCTGAAATTGGCCTCAGTCTTGTAGATGGCATTATGGTCATGTGACATTAGGGCAGCTGAGAAAGAGGATTTTACAGACAGAAGATTCTGACTGCTGGTACCAGCCTTCCAGAAAGTCCCACGGGACTTCTGCAACAACAGACTTTCCAGAGACCAGAAAAGTCACAATAGAAATTACTCCTCCATATGAAAGCACAAAGCCAGCCGGAGTGAAGCCGGATCTTCTCAGTGTTCCTAAGAAGTGAGTGTTAGCCCACTCTGCAGGTGGGAAAGCAGAAATGAGAAGGATCCCGCCAAAGACCACTCTAGAGATCTTCCGGCTCTCAAACCATCCTGCTCAGTAATCAACAAATCCCGTTCAGTGAGGCCACCACGGCTGAGAAAGGCTTTGCACCTCTATCTAAGCACTCCTGTGCTCCTTACGGATCTCAGATTCATGAAGTCTTCCGACCTTTCTGGAAGCCTGTGGTGTGGGTGGAAGAGTGAAGAGAAGGTGGATGGGGAAAGTGTTCTCCCACGTGACCGTGGCCAGACGGAGGTGAGAGCGAGTCACGTGTCTGGAGTAGACCCGAAAGATAACTGAGTATCAGTCTGTGATCCAAATCATTTAGGATGGTTTAGACCCACTGCGCTCTTTCCATGGAGTTGTCCTTGACTCTGACACCGATTACGCTCAAGGTAGACTCTATGGCAGCAATCTCATCCGACTGTATTTTTATGCAGATCCACTGTGGGTCCCAGCAAGCCTCCAGCTTCTTCCTGCCTCCCTGTGGGTGCACACAAACAAGTGTGTGTGAACAGGCTCATATGTGTGGAAGCCAGATTGACATCAGGTAGTCATTTCAATTGTTCTCCAACTTGGTTGTGAGACAGGGTCTCTCACTGAATCTAAAGCTCACCAATTCGGTTAGATTGACTGGCCGGCAAGCTCCAGGGGTTCTCCTGGTTTTGCCTCCCTAGGGTTGGGGTTACAAATAAATGCCACCATGTCTGACTTTTTCATGTGAGGGCTGGGGATCCTCGTGTTTGTGTGGCAGACACTTTACCCACTGAGCACATTGTCCCAGCCCTTTATAGATATTATATTGAAGCCATGATGTCATATTCATCTTTTCTTATTCTTCAATAATATACGCTTTCTTGACTTTCTGAAATTACCTATGGACTATAGGTGTGGTACAAAGACTGAAACTTGCTGAAGAAATGCTTATTGTTCTGAGAAACGGTTAACCTACTGGACTCAACTTTTCTTGTCCTCTGGCAATTTTTATATCTTAACTTGTTATTCCATTACTCTAGGCTTATAAAGTGCTTTTGTGAACACCATGCTCTTTCCCCAAAAGGCTTCCTTGTTTACATTTCCTTCCCTCCACATTAGCAAATTCTATTGTATGTAAGGAAGTTGCCTTCTGGGTGTGCCACATGGCAGCACCTTGTGGGTAACAAGTGCCATGTCGGGTTTTGTAAATTGATCTACTGCTGGACTTTTTCTTTGCAGTGTTTATTCCAATAAAAGGAAGGCAGAGACAAGAAGACCCTTGGGGCTTGCTGTCCAGTCCGTCCAGACCAATTGATGAGCTCCAGGCTCACCGAGAGACCCTGTCTCAAGATAAAAACATACATACATACATACATACATACATGCATACATAAAGTGGTAAGTGTTAGAGGAAGACATTCAACATCAGCCTCTGGACTTCACATGTATACCTATACACATATATAAAAGCACATATGCACACCAGATACAGATATACATACATAGCCAATACACATGCATATATACCCAAACATACACACACATATACATACATACACATGCACACATACACATACACACACACTAGCAGGGAGTCTACTGACGCATACCTTTAATCTCGCTTACTCAAGAATCAGAAGCAAATAAGTTCAATGTCTACCTGAAAACTTAGCAAGACCCTGTCTGAAAGTAGAAACTACAAAAGGAACGAGAAATGGGAGAGTTCTTGCCTAGCACACACAAGACTCGAGGCCCCGCTACTAACACAGCAACACAAACCAACAAATGAACAAAACTGTAGAAACCAACTCACTTTCAAATATGCTAATACACGGAATGCTATTCTTGCTCACAATTTCTTCCTCTGCTTTTCTGTCTTTCTTTCCGAAAAACTATTCATGGGCAAATTAAAATGGGCTGTCACTGTCAAAGCTACAACCTTCTAGCAGTATAACGAGTCACAGTTGCCACAGTTCTCAAGGTGACGTCAGTCTGTCGATCACAAACATGTGGGCACTTTTATTTTATTTTATTTTATTTTATTTTATTTTATTTTATTTTTTTGAGACAGGGTTTCTCTGTGTCCTGGCACTCACTCTGTATAGACCAGGCTGGCCTCGAATACACAGAGATCTGCTTGTCTCTGCCTCCTGAGTGCTGGGATTAGAGGTGTGCGCCACCACTGCCTGGCTCAGCACATGGTCACTTTTACAGCCGTAACTAGGACACGTCCCAAGTGACTGATTGAGCTGAGCCATGATTATCCGCTTTGTTCACTGACATTTTCAACCACCTCCATCTCAAGAAGATCAAGCATCCTTTTTCTAGGACGAGAGACATTTAAAATAATAAAGTCTGCTGGGATTGCCTTCTCTAAACCTGGGCATTCGTGTGTGGTCCATTGACACGGACCCATGAACCTGTTTGCCTTGGCCTTGACATCTTGAGCACTATAGTGGACCAGAGAGCTTGCCTTGTGAAGCAATACACTGATCATTTCTCAACTATTTACTGCCCTTGAAATCTCCAAAACAAAAGAGCCACGTTCTTCACCTCTCAACCAGTCCCAGTTGTCTCTCAAATGCTTCTGTGTGAGGCATGCTAAGAATAGCTCCAGATGAGTCTTGTGTAGAAGGACCATATAGTGGTGACCCTTCCAGATGGTACCCCGCGGGGGCGCGGGACGGGCCGATAGAGACAAGTGGATCTTTTGAAGCTCAGTGGCCATTTTCTAGTCTTATCAATGAGCTTCAGGTCTCGTCTCAAAGTTAAAGGTGAAGAGTAAGCAATGAAGACAAAAGATACTGGCGCTTCTGACCTCCACATGTTCGTGCATGTGTTCCTATAGACATGTGCGCGTGTGAGAGTACACACACAAGCATGAGCATACACACACAAGCACACTTGCATGCACACGCACACACACACACACACACACACACACACACACACGAGTGGAGTAGGGTGATCTGTATTTTCTATCTTGTAATCCTCATGCTACAAAGGTGCAGAGATAGTTGGAACCCTGAGACGAACTGGCTGGCCAAGCTAGCCCACCTGGTGAGTTACAGGCCGGTGAGTGACCTTGTCTCAAAAATTACCAAAGGCAGTTGGCACTTAGGAACAACACCCATGGTTGTCCTCTAACCTCCACATGCACACACATACGCACACGTTCATGTACACCTGCATGCATGCACACACATGCACACATGCGCACACACAACAAAAGAACAGCTGGAGCAGGTGTGCTCACCTAGGAGAGAAACCAAAGGGACTGAAGATGTTGGTGGGGTGATAATAGATACAACTGTATTAGTAAAAGTGAACCTGCACCAATATAGCCTTTGAGACAGATCACAAAAGCGTGCCCCAAAAGTTCTAATACCCAGAGAGCAACCCCAGTGCTTAGCTACCTCCCACCCGCTTCTGTCTTCCAGTTACCAAATTGGAATCAAACATCTGAGAGAAAGGCATTCTAAACCTCAACCCAAGAACAATGGGGACTTAATTAAGAAAAGATTTTTGATCTTTAAATAGACAACTCCACACATGTTCAACGCATAGGGAAGCAGACACAAGAAAGCTGACCACTTGAAACCTCTCATTCTTTGTAAGCATGCAGATTTCCAAGAGTCAGTTCCTGCTGTGGGTGTCCTGGCCGCTTGCTTGGCACCGATGGACACTGTGGTCACTGTGAAGATAGGGGGCATCCTTTGGCCAGGGCTTTGCACGCTTCATTCTACACTTTTCAGTAAAACCAAAGGGAATTCTCATAACACCAAATCTCCATAGAAAGAGCCCAAACCCAAGAACTGTTGTACAGTAGTGCGTTTGGAGGCAGTTCTGCTTGGAAGCAAGAGTGACCAGGGAAGAACAGCTCAGCTTTCTTCAAATTTAAACTTCTAGGAAAACCAGCTATCTACTGATTGCTTCAGGTGAGACACATTTGACATACTTTTTGAGCTAAGTCTGGCTCCAGCTCTTTCCTTAAGCAACATAGGAACATTCAGGCCAGTAGAATGTCTCTGCCCACTTACCCGCCTGATGCCTACCTGCATGCATGCATGCATGCCTACCTGCCTGATGCATGCCTGTGTGTTGCCTATCTGCATGCATGCCTGCCTACCTGGCTTCTGTCTGCATGCCTGTGTGCTGCCTACCTGCATACATGCATGCCTGCCTACCTGGCTTCTGTCTGCGTGTCTGCCTGCCTACCACATGCCTGCTTGACTACATGCCTACCTGTCTACCTGCCTGCATGCCTGCATGCCTTTTTCCCTCTCTTCCTTCCTCTTCCCTGTTCCTATCCTTTTAACTTTTTTTTTCTCCTTGCTTATTCCTCTCTGGTCCTTCCTTCATACTTTCCTGCCTTCCTTTCTTTTCTCCCTCTTTCCTTTCGATCTCTCTCTTCTGCCTCTCATGTCTTTCTCTCTTGTTGCCTTCCTCCTTTGCTATCTTTTCTCTCAGTCTTGATTTGCAATTTTTCATTATTCCATTCCTTTCTTCCCCTCTTCCTCTCTTCCTCCCCCCTTTCCCTTCCTCATTCTTCCTTCTCCACTCTCCTTTCTCCCTTTCCTGTGGCTTTCTTTTTTCCACGTTCCCATCATTTTCTCCCACGCCCTTTACATAGTTTTCTTTTAAAAAACGTTCTAGGCGTGCAGGCAAAATCCTTTCCCTAAGTTTGTTCCATGCTGTCGTTCCTATTCATCAGCTTCAAGCTACGCAAGCAAAGGGAAACAAAAGATTTATCAGCATTTTCTGTCTCCAAGGCAATAAAACATTTTGATTGAACGTAACTCAGTCAAATGAGTGCAAATGTTAAACTTGAGCCCCACTAGCTCTTTCCTCTGCAAAGTTGTTCCATGCAAGTTTCTTTAAAGCCTCCACCGCATTAAATCCTCATTAATACAAACCCAGTGTTGTTTGTGGTGTCAACGTATGCTTCAGAGAAGCCAAGAGCAACCGTTACACAAGTTGCTTCATTATCAATAATCTAGCCTCGTGCCTTTTATGTGTCATCTCTTTACACAATACACTATCGCTGATGACTTTTAGCAAATACATCATGGCAAAGGATTACTCTCATCAGAGGCAGCCTTTGAAAGGGATATGCTAATTTCTAGGGAGCAAGGAAACATCAAAACAGTGCCAGCAAATAGCCAAGGGACTCTTATGTCTTAATATCCCTTAGAACAGCTTTATCTCCTGGTGCAACGTGTAGCCCTCTATAAACAGGAAGCAAAAACAGCCAAGGCATCAAAGGAGCGCCCGGCCGCGCCTGTAATTTCAGATCAGGTTTAATAAAGGTTATCTGCAGTGGGCTAATCAAACAAAAGGGTGCATGTTTTAAACAGCCATTTGATAATTTTCATTTAAGGGGCCCTATCAAAGAGCTCTCAACAATAGCATAAGTCAGTTCAGTCCCAGCCCCTCCTGTAACGGAAAAAAAATCCCTTTATCAGTCGTGATGCTGCTTGGCTCTACATTTTCAGGGGACTCTAAGTTTAAGGTAATCAGTTTATTTGAAGTTGGTTTGTTTTTAATGTCATCCTTGATCTCAATGTATCTATGAACGCAAAATGCAAAATAGAAACTGTGCGGGAGTGACACCCACATTCAGAGCCAGGGACCGTGAGTCCTTCACTTGTCCCCTAAAAATTAGTTATCCCCGATAGTGCGAACTGGATGTAGGGCTTCAGTGACCTGACTTTCACTTCAGAATATGCTTGCAGAAATAGTACAGACATTGGGATTCTGAATCAGGTGCCCAAAATTACTTCCGAGGTTCCACAGTGGGTGCAGAGGTTAACAAGACTTGCTCTGTGTGAGCACCATAAGCCTGGAGATACGGGGGGAGCCAAGACTGGCTTCAGCTCTGTGCTGAGAGCCACTCCAAGAGGAGAGTAACAGAGTTTCCCACCACACCCTCTCCTGGCTCTGCCCCCCAGGCCAGCCTTGACCGCTCCACTTCCCAGCTGGACTAAAGGTTTCCCACATTTGCAAGTCAAACACCACCCTCACTCAGTTCCTCTCAGCTGATGACCACAGAGGGAGGAGGGCAGTTGGATCACCTGTTTTCTCTCTCATCAGGGGAGGGGGCGTCAGGAGGGCAAAGGTCATCTTTTCAGAATTGGGTCTGGCACGGCTTGGGTCCAAGTGAACCACTGTGCTAAATCCTCCCTTTGAGGTAATCCCAACCAAATTCAACCTCTCTTGGGGTTTATGGGTTCCAGGGGCATGTGGACATGGGGGGAGATAGGGAAGACTGTGTCTGAGGAATCCTACTTTTTGGGTGCTTTCCCCCATACTCCATACCCTTCCTCTCTGCCCCTCCAAAGACAAAGACCTGCTAGGGCCTTGCCCCCAGCTCTGCTACAGAGCCCAAGGAGAGAAAGGGAGGGGACCCTCTGGCACTTGGCCTGTAGCCTGTCCATCTCAGGCCATCCTCAGGCAAGGCAAGGGCTCCCCCACCCTCAGCTGTTGCCATGGCAGGACACTATGCCGTGGGGATCCAAAGGGACAGACACTGGTGGCCAGAGCGACAGGGTCAGTTTCAGGGCTGGGAGAACTCCATATGCCAGGCCTTGAGGCTCGGGGCTAAATCAGCCAGCAAGTCGCCCATCGACAGTGAGAACCTTCCGGCTCCTTGTTGAAGCAGCTGGGGGGCGGGGGCATTCTGTGCTTTGTGGAGAGACAGCCTGTGCCTTTCATCTCGTCCCTGGCCCTCTGGCCTCCAACAGAGTCCTGACTATGCCTGGCTCAGGCTCACCACATGTCTAGGATCTGGGCTACGTGAGAGTCATGCCGATGGGGCCCCGGGGTCGCAGAATTGAGTCCCCCGTGGTCCATCTGCCCCAGACCCTTCCCAAACCCAGCATCCAAATCCCACAAGCAAAACTCAAGCTTGACAAATTCCCACACCACTAGCAACCCAACCCATCCAAATTCCAGGCACTCACTGTAATCTCTCCACCCTGATATTCTGTGTAGGAATCTGATAAAACAAAAACTCAATCACTCCCACAAACAATGTGGCAGGCCGGCTGCACCATCCATCCAGGATAACACATCAAAGCACCAAGGACAGAGTCATAAACATCAGTCTCTAAATTCCCCCCACCCCCGGGGAGCTTTACTCTCCCTCCCATCTCCGCCCCACCCCTTAGGAACGTGTGCAGGCCAAGTGCGGTTTGCAGGCTCTGGGATGTCTTTCAGGACAAGTGTCATTACTTTCTGAGAAAGCCGGCCTGGGAAAAGTTCAAGGGGAAACAAGCTTGTCAAAGTCAATTTTTAAATGCTTGCTTGTCGCTGGGATTCAGCGTTTTATTTCTCCTGCCTTGTAACCTAAGTTCCTGCTGGATGGGAGGCGGCCTGGCTCGGGTGCAACTTGGGGCTACAGGCAGCTTCCTATTAGTGATGCTTCGGATTCATTTACTCATTCAGGATTTACAGACCTGGTTCCTTGAGAGACACCCAGGCGAGTTCAAGGCTGCTCCGTGTGAACAGAATGTGCCACGCCTCAAGGTTTTCATCACTTCCAGTGCCCCATTACCGTGTCAGGTTCATTGGAGACTCAAAGGGATCCATGAAAACCCGGATTGATTGGATTGCTGCTCAGCTCTGCCGCTGATCAGTTTGGCGAGCCTTGGTTTTGAGGCTGGGAAGTTAGCGTAGTTTGTGGTCAGAAATGTTTGCTGCCCAAGCGTGAGGACCTGGGTTTGGATCCCCAGGACCTGGATAAAGCCGGATAGAGATCCATCTGCAATCCTAGCACCTCTGCAGTGCAATGACAAGCGGAGACAGGAGAATCCCTGGGAGTTTGTGAGCCATCTAGCCTGGATGTGCTAAACCAGATGGAAGACAGGACTCCTCCAGCTGACTTCCTCTCAGGGCTCATGGCACATACGTACACGCATGCACATACACAAAGATTTTCTTAAAAAATAAAAGACCATTTTGAGGATGAAAAATATTTAGAAAGGAAACCTCACTAAGCATTTAGTATGGACAGGCATGCGCTCAGATGGACCGTGCCACCTCGTGCATGGGGAAGTCAGAGTATCGTCCGTAGAAGCCCCTTCTGCCCGCCCACCCCTTGAGTTCCTGGGATGGAACTGAGGTCAAGTTTAACACTAAACTTTTTGGCCCAGCTTTTCTCTTTTAGTCTTCTCAAATCCTCTATCATGGAAGCATTGTTATTTGAATTGTACACAATGAAAGGAAGGTCAGGTCACATAGCTGTCTAATGGTGCCGGTGAGATTTGAACTTGGATCAACATTTAGAACATAAAAAGGCAGATAATCCTTGCCCCATCAGCTACAGTAGCCTCATGTGGACAAATAGGACACCCCCACCATCATGAACAGTTCTACTGGACATCGTTGACAAGACACTCATTATAAACCATATTTAGCAATGGGATTGCCTTTTTCCCTCATAAAATCATACACGAAATTGAACTGTGTTGAAAACAAGCAAATGAACTTGCAACTGAATTTCCTTTCTGAAGCCAAATTAATAACATTTGCTAATCACCCAAATCAATGAAAAGCATATTTTTGTGTATCTATGCACATGTGGAGGATGTACTTGTACATCTGTGCATATGTGTTTGGATGCAGGAGTCGACATGGCTGTCTTCCTCAGTCGGTCTCTATTTGTGAGCCACGGTCTCTCCTTGAACCTAGAGCTCACTGATTGACTAGACTGCCTGGCCATCAAGCCCCGAGATCCTTCTCTCTCTGCCTTTCCACCGCTGGAATTACAGGCACCTCCCAAAGCTTTTTACGTGGGCACCAGGGATCTGAACCCAGGTCCCTACTCTTGTGTAGCAAGCTCTTTTCCAACTGAGCTATCTCCACAACCCCTCAAAACATATATGTTAATTTCCATGCTGTTTGCTTTCAAATGTTTGCATTAGAAAGCACTTGATAGGCATGCAAGAAAGCATAAGTTATAACTACATAAAGTTTCATGAGTGGTGGATGATGCTGACATCCATGTAGCCACCGCCGAGTGAAGAAACCAAACCCTGGCAGGAGCTGCAGCCAGCTCTTCCCTTCCTCACGTAGCCCCGCCCTTTTTCGGTGTCATCTACATCCCTCCTTTGGAGTTGGTCATCAGAAGGCTAATTTAATAGATGACAGCGACGTCCAGTTTAAGGTTATCGTTTCAAACAGCAAATTGCAGCTCACAGTTTAGGAACAGTTTCTATATTTGTAAATTTTTCGAAAGAAGTACAAGAGCCGTAGTATTGCATGACACAAGAAAAATTATATGAAATCTACATTTCAGGGTCTGCAAATAACGTACAGTTAGGACAACACCATGACCATCTCCTGTATGCTGCCCATAGCTGCTTTTGTATGATGGGCAGAGCCACGCAACCGCCATGCAGGTGACATGCTTGTCTGACCCCTTGAAGACAAGTCGGCCTACTTCTAGTCTAGATGATCTAGATCTAGATCTACTTCTAGTCACCCCCCACACCAGCTTCCGTATCTCGTGTATAAACTATTTCTACCTTTTCACCTTGATTGTGTAATAAGAAGCCACCTCTGATTCACACATACAAGATTTTGACACTGTGGTTTTTCTGGGCTTTTCTTTGGTTCATTCTCATGCATCTCACCTTACAACCTTAGGATACACTTTAATTAAACTCATCTGGAGACTGGGAGAATTCATTTCCAAGTTCAAACACACATGGTCTCTAACGCTGGCTCACAGTTCGTCCTCACATTTGCAGACGTGACAGATGTGGCCTTATTTAATTAGGGGCCAAAGAAAATCTCAAGCACAATATATCAGGTGATAGCACGTGACAAGCTTCCCCGTTACGGTGCTACCCGGACGCGCAGTGAGACATGCCAAGACCATGCGCTGAACAGATGTTGCCTGAGTTCTGCTGGCCCGTCAATGGAGCTGGTCCCACATTAGCTGTGGCTTTGGAGTGAGGAAACAGCCAGAGTCTGAATTTAGAAAAAGACCACTTCATGCTTTCTGACCAATGACACACTAACCAGAAGTTCAAGGAGACTCCTGGGGACCTTCAGGACCATCAGGACTATCAGGCATGACATTGGTGTTTCTGATGTGTTACACCTTAGTAGCTAACACTGTGAGCAGACTTTTGGTTCCTAGGAACCGTGCATGCGTGCCTGGGCAAGCAGTACTTGTGTGTGTGTGTGTGTTTCATGCATATGTGTGCATATGTATGTTTGTACACCTGTGCGTGTATGTTTTTTTTGTTGTTTGTTTGTTTTTGTTTTGTTTTCTCGAGACAGGGTTTCTCTGTAGCTTTGGTGCCTGTCCCGGAACTAGCTCTTGTAGACCAGGCTGGCCTCGAACTCCCAGAGATCCACCTGCCCCTGCCTCCTGAGTGTTGGGATTAAAGGCGTGCGCCACCACCGCCCAGCTGTGCGTGTATGTTTTACAAGCCAGAGGTGATCAGGACCTCTTCATCTAAACACTCTCCACCTTTATTATTTATTTATTTATTTATTGAGAGGTTCTGTCTATGAACTTGGAACTCATCTATTTAGCTAGGCTGGTCGCCATCTCCTCAGCCCCAATAACATCTTCATTTTATAATTGAATATAACACTTCTCACACCCATTGCACTAGAATGCTCTTAGGATGACGAAAGAGTTACAATTTACTGTTGATAATTCTCGGGCAGTGGTTCAAAGAAGACACAAGCGTGCAAGTATGGTTATCCGTCCAAGATGAAGGAGAGAGTACATCATAACATTCACAGTTAAGCCCAACAAAGCTGTCCTCTGTCATGGGGTGTGTGTTAAAAAGGTTGATGAGATCTGCCTGGTCTGAGCTGAGAGGAGAGAGAGAGAGAGAGAGAGAGAGAGAGAGAGAGAGAGAGAGAGAGAGAGAGATCAGTACACACCAGTGGCTACACTATCCTTCTAGAACCTTCCTGAGCAGCTCCTTAGCCCTAAACTCAGATACCACCATTCCCAGTCCTCCTCATCAGTGTCCAGCCCACGTTCCAATAGACCTCACCTTTCCTGACTTCTGATTTTCTCCCCAGGAGAACCCCAGAGTCTGGCCCAGCCCCGTGCTTCCATCTCTTCTGCACACTGACTTTGGAATCTTCTTCCCAGAACCAGGCAAGCATTTCCAGCTGGTCCCTTTCGAGAAGGGTTTCTGGTCTGTCCCACCCCAAACGCTCTGGCCCTGGACTCTTCGAGGCGATGTAGCCAGAGTCACTTTGCAGCCTTCTGCTGCCCTCGCTGCTCTGCCCCCAAGCCAGGTGTATTTTACATAAAGATGTATTTTTTATTGTTGAGCTATTACAAAATTTATTTAAAAAACTATTTAAATTTTTCAAATGCCTGTTTTAAAATGTATAAATTTCAAAACCTTTAGATCAGGGGTTCTCAAAATGTGGGTTGTGGCCCCTTTAGGGATCAAACAATCCTTGCACAGGGGTTGCCTAAGACCATTGGAAAACACAGATTTTTTTTTTATTATTGATTTATCTTGAGCTCTACATTTTTCTCTGCTCCCCTTCCTGCCTCTCCCCTCCCCTTCAATTGCTCCCCAATTTACTCAGGAGATCTTGTCTCTTTCTACTTCCCATGTAGATAAGATCCATGTTTGTCTCTGTTAGGGTCCTCATTGTTGTCTAGGTTCTCTGGGATTGTGATTGGAAAACACAGATATTTACATTACAATTCATAATAGTAGCAAAATTACAGTTATGAAGTGACAACGAAAATAATTTTATGGCCGAGGGTCACCACAACATGAGCAACTGTGTCAAAGGGCAGAACTAGAAGGCTGAGATCCATTGCTTTAGATGCTGTTCAGACATTTCTTGGAAAGTGACTTCATATTCATTTCTGTGTGGTTGCAGGTGGAAAACTGCAAAGGGGGTAACTCATAAGGACAAAAAAAAAAAAAACACCCAAGAACTAACCATTTTCAGCAAGATCCTGGGTCCTGTTTCAGTGGACAGCTCTGAACTTGAACCTCCGTCTCTGCTGTTTGGGGTTCGGGGAAATGAGACGGTTAGGCGAGTGTTGAACCTGCTCTCAATCTCTGGCCAAGCCTTTCTCCTCTCCTGAGCCCCAGGGGACGACAGGAAAGGAGAGGAGACTATGACCCTGGGGGGTTCAGCACCCCCTGGGTTCTGTTCCTTACACACTACAGCCATCTCTCCCTCCTGGAGTCTCCCACCCATACATGGGGGACCAATATACGTGGGAGTTCAGATTCAGATTTTGGTGATCATGGTAAGTTCTAAACCCATTTTCCCTAACAGATGAGGCGAATGGCCCCTAACCTCCAAGGCCTGGCACAAGGACGAAGTGAGGGATGATGTAACACAGCTACCACCACGTCTGAGATGTGCAACAACCGTCTTCATCCGTTCCACAGCCACCCAGCAGTGCCCTCAAACGTGTTGGGTGACCTCCGCTTGTCCTCCTGGAGTTATACTCCTGGTGTTAACGGCTGTGAATGAGCCCATGCGAAGCACACAGGGCCCGCCTCTTCTCCACAGCCGTATCATTTTAGGCAGACACACACTTGGAATGCGACTAGGATTTCATGACAATCTTGTCTACCCTGCAGTTGGCCCGGCATCATTCCTTGCCCCCGTATCCTGGGCTTTGTCACAGAGACACCCTTTGTGCGTCCACTGAAAGCTTTGTGATACAGGGCTCTGCTCTCACAAATGAGATCAAAGATGCCAGGTAACCAAGGCAACCTGTAAGGGAGACCCTGGGATGCCAGCCTCCATTCTGAGCCATCTAGGCTGGAACTGAGCTGTGTTGTAAATGTTTTCTAAGTGGGGATTGGAAAGCTGGGAGCACACAAGCACTCCCCAGCTCCCATTTCCCTCCTTTGGAGGAGCAGAGTCACGAAGCATAGGTTTCAAGACCACCCACTAGCATAGGTTCATTTGAGTCCTGGCAGATGCTTGAAGTTCTAGAATGTTCTCATGGAGAGAGAAAAGCCAGGTAGTGATCAAGAAAAATCTGTCTATACATACATTTTCCCTGAATCTTGCATTCTTTCCCTTAAAGAGAAACCTTAAGCCCCAAGTCTGCTCTTTTCACGGGAAGTTTCTAGGCGTATTTCCCAGAGGAAGTCAATACTGTGGAAAGCCAAAATCATCAGGCAACTGAACTTCAGTCACAGCAAACTGGGTGAGCAAGGATGAGTCCCTGTGTATCTCCAGACAGTCATCTTTAAAGGCAAATGGGGAAGTGCTGGTTGCTCCAAAGTCCCTAGACTGAATGACCCTCCTGTTCCCTGAAAGACAGAACAGGGGGATCACAGGCAGAGGGTCTCTATGTGCCCAGCGCCTCCATAGCAGGAGAGACGCTGCTTCTACTCCACCTCCCTCCTCAGGGAACACTGAAAGGCTCCTGCATGTGTGATCAGACCATCAACGGCAGTCTAGATAGACAGTGACAACCACTTTGTTCCGACCGTCCTAGCATGATCTTCATAATAAGGTGTATCTGAAAGACACCTTGTGCGTGGAACTCTCCAGATACACAACATCCCAGTGCAATCAAAGCAAGGTCACTCTGGTTAGACAACTTTGGAAAAAACTTCATATGAAAATAAAAAACCCTTCCATTTTTTCTGGTCCTGAGTTTTACTGAAGTCATTAGGACAGAATATAATACAAAATAAATTATCCATTATATTAATAATTTACTGTGGATATTTATGGTCGTTTATAGCAGACAGAATGCCTTGGGGAAGCAGTAGAAAACTCCTATCAAGTCAGCCTAAGCATCAAGGATACTTCTTGGATCTTATAATAAAAAGTACAAAAGTAAGCCAGGCATGGTGCCATACACCTTTAATCTCAGTGCTTGGGAGGCAGAGGCAGGCGGATCTCTGAGCTCGAGGTCACAGAGTGAGCTCCAGGACTACACAGACAAACCCTGTCTCCACAACAACAACAACGAAATTTAAAAGTAATATGGGCTTCAGCAGTAGCTTGATTCGGCTATACAAACCACCATCACGACTCAGTATTTTTGACTCAATTTTCTCCGCACTCTACAAAGTGTGGCCATTGTTGAGTGGGTGTCTTAGGAAGCTGGATCCTGAGATTATGCCACTAGTACAAGTGGTTTATTTGTGAGATGGTTCCAAGCCCCCTTATAGGTAAGTGGATGAAATGAGTTGAGGAATAGAAATACAGGCAGCTAGCACAGGAGCCAGTAAGGGACCGCCAAAGACAAGTGAGGTTGAATCACACCAGGCAGCTTAAGGAGACAGTGAAGAGCATGCATCAAATGCATGCCAGAGGGTAGGGCATGAATCTACCTGCTCTGGTCAGTAGTTATTGGTTGAAAAGTTGGTTTCATGCACGTGAACAAAAATGCCAACAGAGTCAAAGGCCTCCCACACACTCTCCTGCCTCTCAGATGCCAGCATCCCAAGCAAAACCAAGAGTGGCAAGCCGCTTGCTTCATTTCCTGGCCACTCGGCCCTGAAATAATCACACAGGAACTTTATTATTTCAAACACTGCTTGGCCCATTGAGTGTAGCTTCTTATTGGCTAACTCTTACATCTTAATTTAACCCATTTCTATTAATCCGTGTATGCCCACGTGGTTGTGGCTCAAAAGGCAAAGTTCCGACGTCTGTGTCTGGCGGGGCTGCATGGGTTTCTCTTTGTCTCTGCCTCCTTTCTCCCAACTTTGGTTTTCCCTGCCTACCTAACTTCTGCCCTATCAACAGACCAAGGCAGTTTCTTTATTCACTGACGGTATTCACAGCATACAGAGGGGCATCCCGCATCAACTCTGAATCATTTGTCGTGCTCACTCGGGCAGCCCTGACCAGCTGTAGGGCCAGGAAGGGACATGACTTAGCAGAATGTTGTCCACCCCAATACAACATGGCTGCCAAATAAGGACGATGGACTATGGGCAAAGTGAGAGAATGCAGGACACAAACACCCGCCGTGAAGCGGAGATGGGCCAGTTTGGACTAAGTGGAAGACACTGGATTACTAAGCTCCAAGGCACAGAGGCCTCCTAAGGGGTCACAAAGCCAAATGCTTAGGTGTCAAGTCATAGCATTAGCAGCTGAAGCCGGCCAGAGGGGAGGCTGCTGTGTTTGGGGTGCACACCCAGCCAGCGACCAGACCTTGCACTCAGCTGCAGCCAAGGACTGCCACAAGGGAATGTGGGTCCGGGGGGGGTGCCAGATTTTCTGATATTTCAAGAGTAGCCAGAAATCTGGATTTTTATATGAACACTCCCCATCTGAAATGTTGGAAATGAATTCAAAATGTCTTGGCTCCTACACGGGCCAAGTGACACACATCTGCAAGCCAGACACAACCTTGGATTGCCAGTTTGCAGCCTCTGATGCAGATCCACCCCATAATTTACTGAAGGGAAAATCAAACTGTTCCAGAGACCGTCAGTGACTTACCCAAAGTCACGCAGCGGATCGCTAGCGGAGCCAGGCTGGAGCCCAGTGTCTCCATTGTGGCCCATCATCACAGTCTGTGCTCAGGAAAGACCCATTCAGGACACACACCAAGGATGGCAAGATTGGGCCAGCGCTCTGCTTCTGTGAATAAAGTTTTATTGGAACACAGCCACAAGCATTTGTTTATGTATTGTCTGTCACTGCTTTCCCGTTACAGGAACAGAATGGAGTCATTGGGGCAGAGACCACATGCCTCACAAGGTCAAAACTATTTACTGTCTGATCTCCATAGAAAAAAATGTTTACCAGTGGCTATTCCGGACACTTGACATTCACAGATGTCATATTTCTTGTTCCAGCTATTCAGGAGAATTCCCAAGGGTCTAAGCAGTATTAGCATTTGACTGGTATTTTGCAGTGTGGCAGGTTGGGGAGGGGCATGCCCCAGGGTAGGTTGGAGGCTGAGCCCAGCAGCTGAAGTGTGTCTCACCCCTAAGAAGTTATTCCCTTGAGAGGATGGATAAGGAAACCAACACCACCACCAAGGCCGAGTCTCTAAATAGCTCTGAAAAGAAAGGTGAGTTGAGGGGCATGATGAGGCTAAGAAAGTGACTTAATTAGCAGGACCTTTAGAGAAATAGAATTTGGTGATGATGGGACAGCAAGATGGATGACAAGGCCTGCCATCAAGCCTGGGCACCTGAGTTTGACCTCCACAACACACATGGAGGTAGGAGAGAATGCAGGTTGTCCTCTGACCTTTACCTGTGCGCTCTCTCTCTCTCTCTCTCTCTCTCTCTCTCTCTCTCTCTCTCTCTTTTCTCTCTGTCCCTCTCTCGCTCTCTCTCTCTCACACACACACACTAAATAAATAAACAAACAAACAAATAAATAGAATGTATTTTTTGAGTGGTTAAGAGGGTGTGTTGCTCTTTCAAAGGACCAGATTTCAGTTCTCTGCACCCACACCAGGTGGCTCAGGAGTACCTGTAACTCCAGCTCCCGGGATTATTGGATGCCCTCTTCTGGATTCTTTGGGCACCTGCATGCACATGTATGCATGCATGTGTCAAACATACACACACACAGAGTCATATTAAAAATAAAATTAAATTTTTAAAACATACAAAGACTTTGGTGGAGGCAGTGGGTGGGACACAGACCATCTTCCCACCACACATTTTAAGGAACAGAAAAATCAGACAGTGAAGCAGTTTCAGAGTCTGCCCAAAACTACACAAGAGTCATGCTCGTAATATGGGAATAAGACACATTGACGGGGACAAAGAGATGAGTGAACCAAGCCCAACTCAGCCAGGAGTCCTACCTGGAGCAGGAAATGAGATCTCAACAATACCTAGGGCTTCGGGATTATACATCAGTCATTTTTGCATGCAGTTTGAACTCTGATATAGCTACCAATGTTTGCCCTTTCGTCGACTACCAACCCAAGCAAAAGTTCCTTGAGAGGAAAGAAGCAATTTGTCAAGAACTAAGCTTGTATCACTCCGAGGAGAGGAGGAAGTAACTAGAAAACACAAGATAACCTTAAAACCTTACTGCTTTGACTTTGTACTGGTCTCTGTTTCCAGAAGGTCATTTTCTCATGGAATCAAAGTGATAGAGGTCTAAAAAGCCACCGGAAAGCACTGGAACCGTGGCGACATTCATAAAAGGAGGCGCTCCTTCTGGGGTTTCATTCTAACATCCATGGGGACGGAAATTAGAAAGTCAGTTTCAATGTGTGCATGTGTGCATTGTGTGTGTGTAGGTGCCAGTGTGCACGTGTTTACACTTGTGTGATATAGTGTATGCACATGCAGGCACATAGATAGAATTTCAGTTTCGATTTTCCCAAGCAAAACCCAGCAACAGAGAAGGTTTGATGGCCTTGAAGCTTCCATGAGACCTAGAGAAGTAGATCATTTTTACAACAATTTACGCAGATATGTAAACAACAGCTTAATTGATTGAACAAATGACAACCATACAGTTGTCAGCAAGTTCTAAGATCTAACCTTGTGCCTCCTTGCCATGGAAAGGATCAGCAAGGAATACAACATTGTTTCTTGCTGTTTTATATATATGTATATGGAGAAGTCAGTCTTTTTCTATGTTGCTTACCTCATCTGTGATATGGGTATAGCATTAGGAACTGATAGGTGGTTTTTTGGAGTTAATTCAGGGCAACCTCGGTGCACTCCCTGGTGTGTGCTAAATAGTCAGCGATCGCTACCTAGTTTCTGAAATGCGACATTTTGTAGTCACATAAATGGTGTGTTTTAAGAAAAATACTTAGTTTTAAAAGAAAATCTGGCCCCATTCACTTTTTAAAATTAAGATTCAGTGGGGTAGGAGGAATGGTTCAGTAGCCAAGAGTACTGGTGGCTCTTGCAGAGGACCCAGGTTTGGTTCCCAGCAGCTCACCATCTTCTGCATTTCCATTTTCAAGAGCTTCATTGCCCTCTTTGGGCCTCTACTGGAACTGCATGCACATGGTATACATACCTACTCATAATCAAACACTCATAAACATAGAATAAAAACAAATAAATCTTTTTTGTTGGCTTGATGTTTGAGACAGGGTTTCTCTGTGAAACAGCTCTAGCTGTCCTGGAACTCACTTTGTAGACCAGGCTGGCCTCTGACTCACAAAGATCCGCCTGCTTCTGCTTCTGAGTGCTGGGATTAAAGGCCTACCATGACACTCAAATAAATCTTTGATAATTAAAACATATCATATAAAGTACACAAATCTTAATTTTATAGCTCAATGACCTTGTGCATGCATCAAATACAATGCAATGCAATTCCAACTCCATATCAGCTAAAAGGTAACCACTCTTCTGACCTCTATTAACATATATTTGCATATATTTTACATAGATTAAATCCAGTTCTTCAGAAATATGTGTTATATTTATGTCTATGGGATGCATCCTTGGTAGTTAATTTATTGCTGTAGACTAGTCCAATACATGAGCAGATCATATTTTAAATTAATTACTATTATTGAATGTGTGTGCGACGGGGTAGCCGTGCCTGTGGAGGTCAGAGGACAACTTGGAGCTGGTGTTCTCCTTCCATGTTTACTGGGGCTTGGGAGATGTAGCTCAGGTTGCCAGGCTGATGCAGCCAGTGCTTTTACCCGTTGAGCCATCTTGCTGAATCTGTATCATATGTTAATATTCCTTCTGCTGCGCACGGGCACTGGGCTACTTACCATGTGAGGGTATTCTGAAAGCATCCACTGTGAACATCTTTTTACATTTAGGAAGACAAAACACCTGAATAGCGTTATGAACCACTGAGTTGTGTGCCCCTGTTCTCCCCTCCCCTACTCCAGTTTCCAATCCATATACTGAAATCTTCGAGTTCAGAATTTCAGAATGTGACTTATTTGGAGACAGGATCTACTAAGAGTTGATCAAGCTAAAGGGAGGCTGCAAGGTTGGGATTTTTCTGTGAAGAGATAGTTTTGATAAGGACACATACAGAGAGGGAGACAGCCATCAATAAGCCAAGAGAAGGTCTGAAAATAGACCCTTCCCTCATACTCCCTGGGGGTAACCCTCCCCTTCCTTTAAGTCAGTTAACTTATGGCATTCTATTACAACAGTCCTAGCAAACTCCCATGGCTCTGTACTAAGAATAGAAGCATTGTGCCTTAGAATATCTATTTAATATATAAACACAAGGTATGGACAATTTCCCGTGATTTAAATATAACTCATAAGTTTCCCAGCAGTGTTTCCTTGAGCTGATTATATGCAATAAATATAAATATTATATATAATGCATATATATATGTGTAATTTATAGTGTGTATACATAATATAAGTAGGATTGGCTCTAGTATATATTTAATTTGTAAGCTATTCAGAAGTATGTACTAGAGTCAATCATCTAATCATCTATCTATCTATATCTATCTATATATATATACACAACATATAGTATGTATAGATCATGCATATGAGATCAGCTCTGGTGATGGATAGTTACTTTTATCTTTTAAATTGTGTGTGTGTGTGTTTGTATGTGCTTGTAACAGTGCACATCTGTGTACAGTGCCCAAAATTGCCAGAAGAGGGCTTCAGATCCTCTGGAGCTGAAGTTATAATCAGTTATGAACTGCCTAACATAGGTGCCTGGGACTGAACTCAGGTCCTCTGTGAGATCAGCAAGTATTCTTAACTGTTGAACCATCTTTCCAGTTCCTGGATGTTGTATATTTAATTTGCATGCTGTTCAGCAGACTTTACTAGAGATAATTTTATATATGTTATATATATATAATCACATATTATGATTAACTGGTAGATACAGTAAACATCTATGACATATGTTTTTGGCTCCAATAGACATTGCTAAAAAGCATACAAAATTAAAATTTAAACTCAGGGAAAATCCATCATGTTTTATGTTTCTGATTTTATGGGTGCATACAGTCACAAACATAAACGCATGACTTCCAGATAGAAGCAAAGGCAAATGTGGGCACGTGGGGGATGGAGAGATGGCTCAGCATCTAAGAGCACTGTGGGCTTCTTTCCCAAAGGACCCAGTTCAATTCCCAGTACCTGTATGGTGGCTAAGAACCATTTGCAATCTTTTTTTAAATAGTCACCTAGTAGAAAGAAGCGCATCCAGGTGTCATCTGTAGATTTTTAAAAATCTGTTATTTATAATTAACATGTCTTATATAATATAGAAGTATAATTATATATATATGTATATATATACATGTCTTATATAATATAGAAGTATTATGATCAAGGCCTGAAGATAAAACTTGAAGGGTGAAGTGGTGGCCTAACATGTAGAAATCCGTGGGTTCAGTCCCCAGCTCTGCAATAAATAAATAAACAAATAAAAAGTAAATAATCTGAATTTGAACCATGGGCTATATGGGCGATAGGACCATCGATGACTGGTATTGAATGTTACATTCGTCCCTAGACTGGTGGGGTTTCCCACAGTAGGCCTGGGTTCCTTCTATAATCACAGAGGGGATGTCCCTAATAAAATGGAAAGCTTGGCGGGAAGCATGGTGACACGCTGTTGATCTCTCTGTTGCGTGTCTTAGGGTGACTGTAGCTCTGTCTGCATTAACTGTTTGCCTCTTCCTCATCACATACTGATCACATGTTACTCCTAATAACGAGAGTGGGAAATAAGCCACAAAGTTGTCAGGTATAGAGAGAGAGGCCATAACATACTCCAACAGCCATTGGCAGATGGCATTGGTACGATGGACTTTCATTGGAGGGGCCAGGAAGGAGGAACACCATTTCAACTGAACTACAGTCAAGTAGTTGCAAGGTATACACTGATCTAGGGTACTTATGTGGTCTTTCAAATATGAAAAAGGAAATGCATCTAAGATTATTCAGTAGGCAGCATCGTGAATGCTAGCTACCCAAGGACAGAGATGCAGCCAAACCCCTAGGCCCATGTAGGCTTCACCCCCGTCTGCAAGTCATAAGGACCAAGGCTGGAAAGGCCAGGGTAGAACCCCGTGCAGAAGAACGCAGTGGGAGGGGCTGAGACCCTGGCCAGGTCCTCAACTCCCTGGAGACCAAGGGCAGAAGGAGTCACCCACTCTGCTGTGTGGTTTCCTTGATGGAGGACGCCCACTGACCGGCCAGGGAACTGTGTGTGACGTTTAATTGGCTAATGTCTGGAGAAGGCTTTGAAGATGAAACGTGCCAGGTGGGTATCATCACCATCCACTTCTTAAACGGATTCATGAGAATAAGAATAAAGTTCCCTCCCCACTAGGCCTTTCATCCCTGGGTTTCAAAGCTCTCGGGGAACCTTAATTAACCCTCCCAGCACCTCTAAGAAGTCAGCACTAATAGCCTCTTCCTTTGGAAAGGGGAGAGAGCGGATGGTAGGAGACTTGCTCAGGCCCTCAGAGCGTCAGAAAGAGATGACATCCTTGTACGAGACAGACGATGTGTGCCTGGTGCCTCCTCTACATGAAGTCTCTTGCGAAGTACTCGGGACACCCTATCGAGTGCTGGCACTGGCCAGAATCAGCTCGCAAGCCCCAGTTATTACCTTTTCAGGAAGTTTGCAACCAGTTGTGAAATAAAGCCATTACTGAAAATTAGATTATATACACGTAATTGAATCGTATTGAAAACAAAGGAGTAAAAACCCCAAACGCATCCCTCCTGAATATTTCGCCAGTGTTTGCTGCTGCCTGCCCCTCAGGGTTGCTGACCACCGCATGGTAGACATGACAGGTGACGACGGCACACTGGAACATCGCTTCCTGCTTCTGTGCTCAGAGATATCCCAGCGGTGGCTGGAATGAGCTATGGTGGAAATATTTATACCACAGGCATTGGCAGCTGCTACAGGTCAAGACTTGACTGACCGCTCTCTTGATGTCTAGACTAAGAAGGGGTAGAGAAAAATGTCATTTCTGTCACCAGCTAATTGTGGACAGCATTCCAGAGAGGAATAAGGGAGCGATAGAGATCTTTCAGAATTAAAAAGCCATTATCTAAATTCTGCAAAAAAAAAAAAAAAAAAAAAAAAAGTCGCTCACGATGTTAGTGACAAACAAGGCGTCTCCCCGGGCACGTCACTTTCATCTTAGTTCATAAGTGAACATATCTGTCAACATTTGTGTCAAAACTACATTTCCCTCAAATGTAATTCTGGATAGGCTACAAGTACCA
Organism: Alexandromys fortis; assembly: GCF_014885135.2. NCBI lineage: Eukaryota > Metazoa > Chordata > Mammalia > Rodentia > Cricetidae > Alexandromys > Alexandromys fortis. The sequence goes on along the minus strand of NW_026068028.1, from coordinate 2,966,687 downwards.
GAGTTTGACAGAAAGAAATAAAAATGTTCTATGAGGCTGTTGGCAGAAATTGGGTTGTGCTTACAGATTGCATATTCTGCATTCTTTATGTGGGTAAAGTTTACTACTCTTTATACTTATTTTTTTTTCTTGTGACAGTGCTCAACACGGCCAGCAAACACTGGTGGGCTGTTTGTGGGTGCGCCGTGAGCAAAGGTCTTGTTCTGAGATATGATAGACAAGCTGGTACCTTCGGGGTCTTGGAAATCTGTCCCCCAGTTAACTTAACAGACACAGTGGGGGGAAAACAAGAGACCCCGTCTCAAAGAAACAGGGTCTAACACCCAAGCTTGCCTGCTGACCTCCACACACTCCCACATCCACATTCAAGAATGTGTTCATATCGCATGCGCATACGCAAAGATTTGTTTTCAATAATGAATTTTTAAAACCCCAACAGCTGAGTGTGCTGGGACACACAGGCAGACCCAGCTCTTGGGAAGGAGGAAAGGAGGGAAGATCAGAGGTTCGAGGTCATCCTTGGCTGTATAGTAACTTCGAGGCCAGATACCTAGGCTACATGAAACCCAGCCTCAAAAACAATTGATTAACTCAACTAAAATTAAAATGATTTTTATATAAATAGTCAATCAGAGTATGCAGTCAAAATGTGGGGGAAGGGGGAGAAATGCTAGCGGCATAAGGAAATTCATTAAGGACTTGCATTATTTGCCAACTTTTTAAGAATGTTTATTATTGTGGTTTATTTAATCACTTGTCATAAATACTTGGTTTCGCTTCTACTGCTGTATTTATCACTTGGATTCTTTTTCTTAAGAAAGATCTCCTCCCCAGTTTGTATAGAGTGCTGGTCTGTCACACAGGGGAGAGTCCTCTGTGGGGAGAAATACTGGGGTGTCCTATGGATACCAGAGAGGGACTGAGTCCTGAGGAAGTCTCCGGGGAAGACTTTCTGCCTACCCAGAAATGCCATGGAAGGATGGAAATTAAAGACCAGGTGAAAGGAAACCACAGGAGGTATGGGCCTGAGTCTCCCCACTTCTTATAACTCCTTGACCCTTTCTGAAGGAGGGGGAGACACAGAACCTGTTCCTCCAGTCCATCCATAGCCTCTCAGTCCAATGAATGGGCTAGGAAGGTGGTGGGGACAGGAGGACAGAGAACCAACTGGAAAGGGTGTAGGAGAGGTAAGCATTTTACTGACTGGACTATCTCTCCAGCCCTACAAAGCCTGTTTAGCAGAACATCCCACTCCAAACAAAGATTTCTCAGGTGGGAGGGGGAGCCCACCTCAGCTGAAGGAACATAACCAGTCCCTGTCAAAGCACCAAGAGATAACTATGATCCCTCCCTCAGCCAGAGGTCCCAGCCCTGTCCAGCTTGCCTGTCCTGCTCCTCCACTTTAAAACAACCATCTTAGGAGCAAGCACTTCACGCAACGTAATCCTGTAGGCCACTTCTGATTGGCCGATGACATGCCTAGTCCAGTAGGGGCCAATCAGCAGTGCCATGAGAACTGGCTGATTATAAACTGGAAAGAGTGCCAGGCTGTCTGTGGCTGAAGCAGGAAGACATCGATCTATGGGCACAGGGTAGCCTGGCTCCATGTGGTCTCCCACGGATAAAGCCAGTCAGGGGAAAGAAGAAAGGATAGAGCCAGGGTAGAAAGCCTCAGAGAAAATGGACTAAGTAACGGCATAGTTTCCAACTTCAGATGTCCAGAGTCGCATCTGCTTTCTGGTCCCAATGGACCAGTCAGAATTCAGCTTCTCTCCAGTCTCTGTCACATCCCTCAGCATCCTTCTACTATATCCTGATCTTCGTTTCCCCTCCCCTCTTCCTGTCTGTCTCTTCCCCTCCCTTCCTAGCTTTTACTATCTTCAGTGAGAAATGCCACACATATTCTGACATCTCAGGATGGCAGATTGACTCTTTTAAGAATTTCCCAGGCTTCAATCGAATTTGTGACATGGGGTAAATTGTGGGCACAAAATTCCTGATCACTGCAGGTTAACCGCTGAAGGTATAGAAGAGTGTGGCTCATGCATCCCAAAGAGAGACCATTGGATAAAACCCAAACTCAAAGCCAGCTCCCATCCAATGCATGAACTTCCTTTTCTCCTTTGCTCCAAAGAACTTCAACCCATTACGTTTCCAGCATGTTCATTACAAAACAGTCCTTCCAGGTTGAACCAAAATCTTCTTTTCCGGTAACTTCTAACCACCGGTCATAATTACACACCCTTGAGCTACACACAATAGATCAAAGTCTTCATCCACATGATAGCACTTGAAATATTTCAAGTTGAAGTAGGATTATTACCATCCCTGCCTACTGAGCAGTTGCTACATGCCAGCACGGAATTCTCACTCTACGGCTTCCTCATGGGTAGCTGTTGGAACTTTGGCTTACAAGCAAGGATGCAAAGGCAGGACAGGGATGTAAAGTCATGAGTCCATGGGTCTGATGGTCATACGTCAGCATCTTCCAGCAAAGAATTACAAAGAGTCCAAGAGTTGAACCTTCCGGGTTGTCTCAAACTTGGATATGTCATGGTAGATGAATGAGATATGCCTAAGAACATGTGGACTTGATTTATTGCTTTTAATTACTGAGACTCGTGGTGTGCTGGCCTCTCTTTGTAGTCCTGTCTTGAATCTGAAAGCATCGTGGTGAGCCAGTGGATGGCTTTGGGAGATGCCATCTCTTTGTAACCACCCTCTGAGTATTCCTGTCCATCCTGGCACCTCACTATTTACTTCTTAGAGTTATGCTCTCCCAGCTTCCTGCAGAATGGGCTCTGTCTCTTGTTCCCAGCTCTGTCTGAATTGCTACAATCTTCTGCCCGCTCTGCTGTTGCCTGCAAAGGCCAGGATGGTTAAACCCCTGGCTAGACATGTGAGGAACATATCCATTTCTTATTGTCATGTAACAGACCATCCCAAAATACACAGACATAAAGTTACCACCCTTAAAGCCTGACATTTATGGCCAGTGATTTGGGCGGGAGAAGTTGCTGTTCTCTGCTCCACACTGTCTGATGTCTCAGATGGGTAGTCTTGAGAGCAAAAATAGTTTGCCACCCAGTACTGGGAACATTTGAAGGTATCTCTCATACATACCTATCAGGAGAGAGCTAGGACCTTGGCTGGGCTGTTGGTTAGTCTTTCTACATGGGCTAGCTCGGACTTCCTCACGACATGGTGGCTGGATTTCATGGGTCTTAAGAACAAGTGTTGTCAGACAACGAAATGGAAGTAAGTCGTAATATCTTGCTCTGATCACAGAAGTCACATAGCATCGTTCTGTCCTTGCCTACTGGTTGAGGCACTGAACACAGGTCTTCCCAGAATGAAGGCAAGGGCCATGGGCCCCACTGTCCAATAAATAAGAGTGTGTAGGATGGAAGAGTATGTGTTGGAAAAAATACAATTTTCCATAGAGAAAAAAGAAACATAAAGGCCACTAGCTGACACGGAGCTCTGGAGCAGGACCTCTGAATAATTCTAAACTGTATCTAATTTGGAGATTCTTCACTCTGAAAAGCCTGAGGATGCCCTCTTCCACTAACGCTTAAGGTGGAAGATAAGAGATCTGCCTACATCCCAAAGGATCCCTCCCTTAGCTTCTGCCATAGAATGAGACCCCCCATAAAGCACCAAGGACAACAGAAAACTCTAGGGTATCGGCTTAAGGTTTCTAGATTTTACCAGCATAGGCTTCCATTTCCCAGCTCCTTTGTTACTGAGGACCAAGTAGCTAGTTCATGTTCACTACCCCAAGAAGAACTGCTTCACACTGGGGAGTTAGACTGCAGCGAGAGACCCTTTCGGACTCTCTGCCCCTTGCTATGGTAACTGGTAACCATGACAGCAGTAGCTCCCTCTAGTAGAACACGTGCTGTTTGGACTTATCCTGGAGAGGTGTGGATACATTTCTTTTCCTCCCAGATAGGGTACCGATGATGATGCTAAAACATAATTATACTCAAGCCCAGGTTGGTGAACCAATGAGTTATTGGGATGACTTGGAGGATCACAGGCGACTCAAAGACAGTCACACCACCAAAGGGACTAACTAGCCCAACATGGGCAACAACTCATGAAAGCCGGGTTCCCTGAGCTTCCTGCCTGACTTGCAGGCAGCTGCACCGAAGACACTGTGTTCTCCCCAGAAACTGTCTTCAGCTTATGGAACTCAGGTGAGCCCAGAGAATCTTGTGACTCTCTGAACCTCCTGGGCATGTACGTTTTATTAATATCCTTAGTCTTATGAGAGAACATCCTCCAAGAATGTCTCAGTGTGGGGAAAATGGCTCACAATACCCGGCAGCCACTGAGGGGGCATGGGGAATGAAAAGGAAAGCATGAACTTCGCTCTGTCCAGCCATCATAATTTGAGGAAGCATTTATTACCACAGCATCACTAGCCTATCCTCAGCAAGCGACCCAGGAACATTCAGGCATCAGGAAAGACTGAAGGAAGAGCAGTTGGGAAAATTATGTCAGCACTTTGTTCCCTTCCCTGGCCTCCCAAAGTCTCATGACCTTATGACAAGACTCTTCTGACTTGGGCCTCGAATTCCTGTCTCTCTCTACCCCCGCGACTTCGCTTCCAATGTATTTCAGCTGGACCCATTCTCTCTCTGCAAACATCTGAAGGGTAACTTAGAAACAACACCCTGCAGCCAGATTCAAGTCTGCTGTATTTAGGAGCCCCTCCCCGACATCACCCCCAGCCTGAATGCTAACAACACTCACTAGGCAACATCCTCTGTCTCCTGCAGGCTGGTAAAGATGCCAATGCTTTGTCAGTATGGGGCATGAAGTATTGCTGGCCCCCACTTCCCTTGCCGCTGCTACCACCACTGACTGAGAGTCTTTGGAAGACGCCTGGGGCTGACAGCGTTTGAGGCATCCCTGAACGTATATCCTGCCAGGCAGGGAGAAGAGGAAATCTTCATGCTGCTGGCTTCCTAGCTCACAGCACCCCACCAGCAACCAAGGGGCCTTGTTCAGACCATTGTCTTGCCCGATAGGAACAGAGGCCCCCCAGTTCTGGCAGAAGCAGCTGGGCTCCACGCCTGGGCGGCAGGAGGTGGCCAGAGCTTATCCGAAACTCCCTACCCCGCCATCTGCTGCTCTGAGCCCCTATGGCTGTCTGATTCTTTCTTTCTTTCTTTTTCTTTTTTTTTTAATAAGTTCAAGGGGAAAACAAAGCAAACTTGTAGAAAACAATGTGAAGGGTTGAAAGAATTTATATTTAGAGTCTGGCCAAGAGAAAAAGTGTATTTTTATCATCTTGAGTTTCGTAATCCTACGGTGTTCATCAAACTTTGAAAACAACAGCAAATGGCAGTATTCCTTTAACACACTTGGCGTGGACTCGGGGATCTCTGTTTAGTCCCTTCTTGTCCCCTTAACATCATCCTAAATCCTGCCCAGTCTCCTAACAGACCAGCAGCTTCCTCCGGGGACAATCGCTCTTTTTAAACCACACAAACCTTTGACAACATTCATTACGCTTGGGTTGTTTTCCCCTTCGGTGGTCTTAAACGTACTTTCCCATACTGCTTTGCAGTGCAGGCTTAGTCCTACAATCTTCGCTTAGCTCATCCGAAGCACCTTCATGGGGCACAGGTGAGCGGCTGACGTAAGAGGGGTGTGGCCTAGAATCCACTACATAAAGGATGGCTATCTAAACACCTGGCTTTCTGTGGCGACGCTGAGCATCCAGAAGCGGAGGCTGTGGGAACTTTAGGGTCCCAGCTCCGTCCAGCTGTGTCCAAAAGAGCAGACAGTATCAGGTCATTTGAACACTGTATCAGGATACAGAGCCCAGTACTAGCCAATGGGATTAAGAAAGACATGAGGCAAGCCTCTTCTAGGCGTGGCCAGCACACACCTCCATGTTCATCTTCCCGGTTTCAGGAAGGCAGAGCCGTGTAATGGGACAGTTCTGGGTATAGCAGCCGAAAAGAGACTTGTGGTATCAAGCATGGAGCTCCCAAGGGCTTTTGTTGCAGGTCTGCTCCTCTAATCCAGCTACACAACAGAGTTGAAGAACGGTTGGGGGTTAAATACAAAGGAAGAATTAAACCACCGTGAGAGTGGTCCTGGGCAAAGCCCATGCGATGAGATGGGGAACAGGGAGGAGGTGGGAAAGGCCCATGAGCGTAGACAGTGTGGGTCTGGAAGACTCGATAAGACGGCAGAGGCTGGTGGGAGCCAGTCTGTGATTCGTGCGCTAGCCAAATGACGGACTGACAGGATTCATGCTGGCTCCCGTTCCTCCTGCCCCTCGCTCTTCCTGGGGTCCCTGGCTGCTTGTTTTCAAGACCCTGCTAGCCTGTCGTCTCCATCGCCGAGGGCCTTTGGGAAGAAGCTGTACTTTTCCATCCTACAGTGAGCTGCCCACATCAAAGCCTGCGAAGCCGCAGGCATCCGAGGAGTCACGGGTCAGATATTTAATTATTCTAATCTAGAAGTCTGCTCTTCTTGCTTTGCCAAGAACAGAAAGTTCCTGTTGCAATATTAGGGTAGACCTCTGGAAAGGTGGGGTCTTATCCTTGATCCACAAAGTGCTCAGACCCTTCAAGGTTTCCAAAGATTGTAACTAGAGATGCGGCTCCTTACCCACAACATAGACAAAGCAGAAACACCACACACACACACACACACACACACACACACACACACACACACACATATCCCTGCCATGTTCTTAGCAGAGAGAGAGCAGGAGGTTTGAGATGTATTTTATTTTTAGAACAAGCCACCGTCAGAAACAGGCACGGTTGTACAGAAACAGGCACGGTTGTACACGCCTGTAACTTCAGCACTCTGGAGGTAGAGAGACAGACAGGAGGATCAGGAGTTCAAGGTCATCTTCAGTTACACAGAAAGTTCACAGCCATCCAAGGTACGTGAAACCCTGTTTCATTCTCTCCCACAAAATAAAAGCTATTTTTTAAATGGGGGGGGGGTTCCAAGTAGGTCTGTATTAATAAACAGCTTTGTTGATCCACTGAAATCAGATAAAGAAATTACTGGAAAACACATTACCTCATCTACAAAGCCTAGGACATTTCCTCCCCTTTTTTTGCTCTTTTTTTTTCTTTTCCTTTTTAATCTTTGAGAAAGATAATGAAAGAGGGGGCTTGAAGCCCTGATTCTATTGATGTTCGGACACACAACTGCTGGGTTTAAGAACCATAGGAGATCAAAGGGAACGGGCCCATTCCAGTAACATTACAGCGGCGCTGGAAGAGGGAGTGGGTCTCATTTGGAAGCTCAGAGGCTGGGAGTCGTTAGTACACCTTCATCTGAGCCGAGGACAGAAGGAAAGAGTACCCGAGATTCCAGGGGATTAATTAGGAGTGCGGCTGAGACCGGCACAGAAGCTGCACGCCCGGTCCACTAACGCCCCGGCAGCAATGCCATCCTAGAGGAGACGTGGAAGGCAGTGACTCTCCCCCAGCCTCAAAAGAAACTCTGACCTGACGTTTTAACTGGCTTAGAGCCATCAAGTCCATTCTTGCTGGAATCTGAGATTAGAGGCTGGGGAAAGCAGAGGTGGAAAGACAGCAGCAGGTTCAGAAGTCAAAACTCTGTATCAGTTCTCCGTGTGTGTGTGTGTGTGTGTGTGTGTGTGTGTGTGTGTGTGTGTGTGTGAGCACACGCGTGAGTGCTCACACAGGTGTATTGAATGTGCAAGAATGTGGCATGCAGAGACCAGGGAACAACCTTGTAGGGTGCTGTTCCTCCTCAAGCAAAATCCATTGTTGTTTTGAGCCAGAATCTCTCGCTGTGGATTAGCCCCAGGAGTCTGCCTGCCTCCTCTATCTACCCCAGCACTGGAATCACAAGCACACATCCAACCTTCCTCTTATTATGTGGGTGCTAGAGGTCACGCTCGGGTCCTCAGACTTGCAGGGCAAGCCCTTGACAAACAGAGCTTTCTTCCCAGTCCCATTCTGGTCCTTCAGTGGCTATTCCAGTGACTTCCCACGCTTCTCGTAGGGAATCTAAGAAGGGCCTCACCACCTAAGACCCAGCTCTGCTGGGAGGAGGATGTTGGACAGGTGTGACTGAGCAGGTGGCAACACTGGGGAGGAGCCACTTGGGTGGTCCTTCTAAACACCAACAGCTCCCTAAGTTGAGTGCTAATGTAAAGAGTTAAACTGTGTATTAAACACTAAAGTGTGGCCGCTCCAGGCACCTGTAGACATTCTTCACTCCAGAGGCCTTGCTCATCAGAAGAGCAGGAAGGAAAAAGGCCAAGATAAGGTACCCCATCCTAAACTAGTCATTGCAAAGGGAAAGTCACACTCACTAGGACAGTCTTTGACACCCATCAAAGAGGGTGTCTCAGATACCAAGTGATTTTAGCATTCGCTCAATTCACGTGTAAGCAGGGAGGTGCCTTAGCTTCAAAACGCTGAGAATCAGGGCTGGAGAGATGGCTCAGTGGTTAAGAGCATGAGTTGCCTTTCCAGTAGGACCTGACTTCAATTCCCAGCACCCACATGATGGCTCACACCTGTCTGTAACTCAGTCCCACAGAATCCGACATTCTCACACCAATGCATGTAAAATTAAATAAATTATTTTTTTTCAAAGGCCGAGGATCATATTTTAAAAGCATGCATGCAGCCCTGCCTGCTCATCCCCTCTGAAAGGCAACGGCAATTGCTTTATGAAGACCCAGAACCTGCTTCGCTCCTCCTAGTAGGTCAGACACTTACTGAGAGCTTTATGTAGAAGACTTTCATATCTCAGAACCACCCAGGGAGGAAGGTGGGTACCTTATTAGCCCATTTGACAGATGAAGAAATTGGGACTTGGAGCGGTCGAATGATTGTGTACCATCGCTTAGCCAGGGAACGACAGAGCTGCATTTGAACCTCCCTTCTCTCGAACCCCCAGCCCATGCCCTTTCCATCAGCGCCCACCAGCCTCTCCGGACGTAGTTGATCAGGTGTCCAATGACGGGGATTTGAATCTTTAAGTCAGCTGAGCAAGGGTAGCATTGACTAATATTCTAGAGCCTGTGATCTTGTGCAGACACTGGAAGGGGAAATTTATTTAAAATAACCACTTGGGGCTGGAGAGGTAGCTCAGACGGGAAAGGGCTTATCTTGTGAGCACAGGACAAAGGCTGGATTCCCCAGAGCCTGAGTGGAAAATTCCGGCATGGTGACACTCTTCGGTATTCACAGCACCAGGGGAGACAGAGACTAGAGGAACCCTAGTTGGTCAATCGAGCCCAATTGGCAAACGCCAAGCCAGTGAGAGACCTTGTGTTAAAGGAGGCAGATGGCATTCTGTACGACACCTGAGACTAACCACCAGCCTCCACGGGTTTCCATGCTTTCTCCCACACCACACACATCTGAAAAAGATAAAATCTTGCCTTGTTGTTTTTCCTTTGATCAACCTACAGTCGAGTGAACCAGTGAGGAATGCTGTATGCTGACTTTCTCCCTCTCTTGGGCTCAGCTACCTTTCTTCCTCAGCTCAGCTCAACTGGCTAGGGGGTCCTACCACCCACAATGCACTGGGCCCTCCTACAGCAACCATCAATCAAAAAAAAAGCCCCCCCAGACACGCCCACAGACTAATCTGAGGGCGGCAATTCTTCAGTTGAGTGTCCCTCTTCAAGCTGACAACAAGGCTTAGCCATCACACAGGGGCATGATGTCGCTAGCCTGTATTCTCTTGTTGCCTATGTCATCCTCTCTGACGCTCACGACATCTCTACAAAGCATGTGCCTTCAGCCAGTTTTTCAGATGTAGAGAGAGATTGGTTGATTGTTTCAAAATAGCGTGGTAACTACACTTGGCAGTGTATTTATAATCCAAGCGCTACAGAGGCTGATGCAGGAGGACTATACATTTAAGGTCAGTCTGGTCTACACAGCAAGACTTTGTCTCTTCCACACCACCAAACAGACAAACAAAAACCAGTATTTGTTCATGAAAACCATGCAAAGCTCAGCTAAAGAGTTGCTTTGTGGCTTTCACTGCTGCATCCGCAGACCTGAGTATGTTCAGGCTACAGAGGGACTTGCCTCTAGTGTTCTCCACTGTGTTGAAAGTATCTGGTTGGACCCCAGTAAGACCAATGAAATTGCCAATGCCAACTCTCAGCAGATCCGGAAGCTGATCAAAGATAGGCTGATCATTCGGAGCCTGTGACAGTCCATGCCCAGGCTTGATGCTGGAAAAACACTTGGGCTCGACGGAAGGGCATAGGGAAGCAGAAAGGTACTGCCAGTGCTCGAATGCCCAACAAGGTTACCTGGATGAGAAGGATGCGGATCCTGTGCTGACGTATCAGGGAGATACCGTGGATCTAAGAAGACTGACCACCACGTTGATGTGGGATTCCCCTCTATATGCTTTGAATATGCTTTATTACCATTGGTTGATAAAGAAGCTGCTTTGGCCTATGGCAGGGCAGAATATAACTAGGTGGGAAAACTAAACTGAATGCAGGGAGAAAGAAGGCAGAGTTAGGTAGACACCATGTAGCCACTCAAGAAAGCAAGATGTTACCGGGCGATGGTGGCGCACGCCTTTAATCCCAGCACTCGGGAGGCAGAGGCAGGCGGATCTCTGTGAGTTCGAGACCAGCCTGGTCTACAGAGCTAGTTCCAGGACAGGTTCCAAAGCCACAGAGAAACCCTGTCTTGAAAAACCTAAAAAAAAAAAAAATCCAAGGCCACCAACTGACAGCGGTAATTTTTTGGTTTCCTTTAGTCAAGAGGGCTGAGGCAAGGGAGACGTCCTTACGGAGAACAAGGTCTCAAAGCGAAAGTAGAAAGTAAAAAGAGTCTAGTCTCAGGAGCATGGAAATTCATCTTCTCGGGTCTCTGGGTTCCACATAGGTCACGTGCCTGCCTCAAATAAGCAAGGAACAAGAGGCAACCAAGACTGATTTGGACCAATCAGGATTTATTTTTCAATTGCACGGTATTGTGAAAACCCCATCTTACCAGAGGATAGAGCTGCCCAGGGAAAGATCATGTGAGGGATAAAAGGTCCTCAAACCCTCCACCAAACAATACTTTATTNAAAAAAAAAAAAAAAAAAAAAAAAAAAAAAAAAAAAAAAAAGCAAGCAAGATGTGAGGTAAGAAACCACATGCCTCATGGTAAAATATAAAATAATAGAAATGGGTTAATTTAAGATCTAAGAGCTAGCTACAAATATGCCTAAATTATTGGCCAATCAGTGTTGTAATTAATACAGTTTCTGTGTGATTATTTGGATCCGGGCAGCCAGGAAATGAAAGTACAGTTTCCGTTTACATTATGCATCACAGCCTGTACCTGAAGGTCAAAGGCAATGTCTTCAAAAGCAAGCATGCAGGTCCTCATGGAGCACTCATAGACTCCGCAAGAAGTCCTGGCTGACCAGGCTGAGGCTCATAGGTCAGGAGGACCTCCAAGAGCATCTCCAGGCCAAGAAAGTGGAGACCATCAAGACTCTATCCAAGGAGGAAGAGACCAAGAAAAAAAGTTCCCCTCTGTCTGTACATAGTAGGCTGCCTGTGGCCTTGGTGGATAAATCATTAAAATAAAGCAAGCCAAATTAAAAAAAAAGGAGTCCCTTTGTGTTGGAAATTCATTACAAGTGGGAAATAGCAAATCTATTGCATTCTATTTCAGAAGTTTTAAGTCCTGTCTCCATCCTACTGAAACAGACTGTTACATCTCTTATGGCTATGAAAACTGATTCAACCTTTTTGTAAAATAATTTGACCATATATATTAACAGCTATAAAAACAGTCATTCCCTTTCACCTAATACTCCCACTCCTAGGAATTTGCGCCAGGGAAATAACTCAAAATAAGTAGAAAAAAATTTTAGATGCTTATTACGTCTTTAGAATAACAAGAATCTAAAAGCAAAAGAAATATTGAATTCTACTGGGACAGTAAAGAAAATGTTGGTGATTACCTCAGTGTTATATTGGACAACTGAAAACGTAGGTATTAATTTGAGGGGGGTATAGGGGAAGTGATGTCGATTGAAGTATATATGCCCCCCATTACAAATACATAAAACATATATTTGTACAGATGAAAAATGGAAGGGGCTGCGGAGGAATGTAAATAATGTGTGTGATTGATTGGTGGGATTACGGACATGCCCTCTTTGATGCTTTTGAGTTGGAAGGAAATGTTTCAAAAGCCCCTTTGAGGCTCTCTAGTGAGGAGGTGAGCGGGAACGCCAGCCACAGGCTTGCAGGGAGGGGGTGTTCTGCAGGGTTCTGCTCTGCCCGTGGCGGCTGGCCAGCTCCTCACACTGAAGCCATGGCTGCCCTACTTCTGGATGGCTGGCAGACCTTTCTTTGGAGGCTTTCCATTCCAGGCAGGCACCTCATTCACAAGCGTAGATGAAGAATGTACTATTGGGCCCCTGAAGAAGGTAGCCCTGGGCTCTGGGCCCCTGAGAACATGTGATGGTCTCAGTTCTACCGTTTTACCTGGGTTAGTTAGGAATGTAGCACACGCCCTTTCTGAAGGAGTAAAATGTATTGGTGGTCCAAACAGCAAGCAGAAACATGGTCAGGCCTGGGAGACCCCTACAGATTCTGGCACAGGCAGGTGGGTGATAACAGCTGTTCCAGGAAGCTCTCATGGACAGACAGTATTCTCTTTCTCTGGGCCCAGTAGGCTTGAGTCTAACTTCACTGCCCACTTATGATTGGCAGGTGACAAGTCCAACCTTATGTGTCCCACCTGTTATGATATGGCAGGAGTTGGGACCTTGGCGGCGGGTCCCATGGCAGGTGGATTCAAACTGCAGCCTGGGAGAGACAAACACACAACACAGACAGAGTGTGGAGTTTATTGAGATAAAGGGTAGAGGGGAGGGAAGGGAGAGAGGAGAGAGAGAGAAAGAAGGAGGGAGAGAGAGAGAGAGAGAAGTGGGGGAGAGGGAGAGAGGCAAAGGTCTGCTTCTTCAGAAGAAGGAGGGGGGATTGGAAGTGGGCAGAGCTTGACTCTTGAAGGGACCTTTGCCCCTTTGTAATTAATTTTCTCATTACTGATGATTGTGAACCACCATGTGGTGGCTGGGAATTGAACTCAGGACCTTTGGAAGTGCAGGCAGTGCTCTTAACTGCCAAGCCATCTTCCTGTTTGCCATGCACAGAGGGGTGAGGTGCCAGATTCCCAAGGGGCGGGGCCAAGGTGTACCTAGATACTAACACCACCTAGGTGCTCTTCAGCTGAGCCCCACTCAACCTCTGCATACTACGATCTCCTTCCCCCCAGCCCACCTTGTGCATGCGTGCATGCGCGCGCGGTGCACGTGTGTGTGTGTGTGTGTGAGATATGTGTATGTGTGCATGTTCATGTGTGTAGGTGCAGATGTGTACAGAGGAATCCAGAGGCCGATCTCAGGTGCTACTCCTCATGTGCAATCCACCATGGTTGTGAGACACAGTCTCTTATTGACCTGGCCTTCACTGATTCAGCTAGACCAGTGAAGCCAAGAATCCTCCTGTCTCTGCCTCCCCAGCATTGAGTTACAAATGGGTACCACTAAACCCAGCTTTGTTTAATTGCACGTTAGTGTTATGTACAAGTGTGTGTGTGCATGTATGTGCCTGTGCACACATGTGGAGCTCAAAAGACTTGCAGAACTGGCTCTTTCCCTTTATCATGTGGGTTCAAGCCCAGAGCTTGAACTCAGGCCTTGGGGCTTGACAGCAAGTGCCCATGGAGCCATTCTGCCTGCCCCAAGCCTAGCTTTTGTGCATGGGATCTAGGGATAACTCAGGTCCTCGTGCATGCCTGGCCAGCACGTGACTGGCTAAACCATCTCCCCAACGCTCCCCTCCTTTCTCTCTTGCAACCCCGCCCCTGTCCTATTTATACCTCCTTCCCTGCACCCCGACCTGACCTGAGGTCTGTCAGTGACACAAACCAAGGGCACAGGGACCCAGCACCACCAGGACTGATTCATTCAGATAGGCCCTGCAGATGCCGAGTTGGCTTCATCCATTTTGTCTTCGCTGAGCAGTTCCAGATCTGGCCGTTTGCTGGAGGCCTGGGTGAGGCTGTCCACAGTGACATTCTGTGAGTAAACACCCCTTTATCACAGGCAGGATGGTTGCCGACAGTGGCTTTCATCTGGCTCCACACAGAAGGGACGGAGAATCAAGCCTTTGGCTGATCAAAACACAGCGGGCGGGAAGCCAGCAGGAGCCCATTGTCCTTGCTGCCATCTTGGACTTCACTCCCACGCAGCTGCCTTTGGGTTTTTAAACAGCATTTGTTCAGGGGGACAGTGATTTAGCCAAGGCTGGCACCAGACTCAAAGGAGTTTGCAACTGGGTAACTCCAAATCACAATGATTGCTCTTAGCCTTTCCTCTCTTGGCAGGTGTCCTCTGTCCCAGAGACCATGGGCAAATCTGCTCAGGAAGAAACTCGGGGAAGAGAGGCCGGAATTCATTAGCAGGGAGATATTATAAACGATGCCTTCTTAAATGCGATTGCAACTTTCAGGCCCAAAGGTAAATCAAATCAGACTAATCCAGGATAAGTTAGCAAGGACACCTCTTCAAGGATGTTGGGGAAAATATGTTTCAGCCTGTTGCTTGTACAGCAGGAATTCCACCCGAGTTCTGGGGGCGGGGGCGGGGCATTTAAGAACGAGAGAGCAGTTTTAAACGTCTTACTTGAGGGAGGGCAAGATGACTCAGTGAGAAGGCGCTGGCTGCCAAGCCTGATTGATGACCTGAGTTCAATCCCCTGGACCTACGTGCTCTAACACAGCGGGGCATCTTCCTGCTGCGACTCTCGGCTAAGCCAGGGCTGCTCGACCCTGCTCGACGATGTGACACCAGGGACTGAAATTATCTTCATCCTGGGAACTGTGCTTCAGCAAATGCTGAACAGTATTCTCGGTCCTTTACTATAGTATCACCCCTTCAGCCATGACAGTCAGAGATGCCTCGGTCATGTGTCCAACCTGAGTGAAGTTGCAAATGGCCTAGCTCAGGCACGAAACTGAGCCCAACATACAGTCATAAATGCAATTAAAACACGACGAGGTACTCTTATGATACGACTTTCGATTGATTTGTGCAATTCTCAAGGGTGACATTTTATCAGTGACAACATGGCATTGCGGTCGCCAAAGGAGGGACACAGGCTAAGGAGATGGATCAGTCTATGGAGTGCACAGCTTGCCATGACAAGAGCTGAATTCTGTGCCCAGAACCCACATTTCAAAAGCTGGAGGTGGTGGGATGCATTTATAACCCCCACTCAGAGGAGAAGGAGAAAGGTGTGTGTTGTCAGAGCTTACTGCCAAGTTCCTGGTGAACAAAACCGCTCCTCAGAAGAAAGCAAATGAGGACAATGTCTGAGAAATAACACCCAAGGTTGATCCCTGACCACCACATGGACAAACAGACATGCTCTCTCACTCTCTCCTCTCCTTTTTCTCTCTACTATGTTCTCTCTCCTATCTTTCCTCTTTCCTTTCTCTCTCCCTCTTTCCTTTCTCTCTCCTCTCTTTTTATCTATCCTCTCTTTCTCTTACATCCTTACACACATGCCCACCTGCATGTATACACACACACACACACACACACACACACACACACACAGGAAAATATAGGACAAGCCTGCAAGTTAGACATTATCAAGTGTCCATTAAAGACATCACCCTCCCCACCCCTGAGACCTGTGATTTAGAGGGTCTAAATTACAGTCTAAGTTGAAGGAGGTGTTTTGATCCAAAGAGAAATAGCCTTGCCTGCTCCCCTGCAGATCACTATGGGTGTGTTGTTGCTATACTTTTAGTGGGGACCCTGAACAGGACACTTAAGTTTCTAAGTGGCTTCAGGTCTAGAGAGATGTCACCGAAAAAGGAGATGCCATTAAGTGCCGGCCACATGGCATGCTCCTTAGAGTTTTGTCAGTTTGACACAATGTGGAGTCATCTGAGTAGAGGGAACCCGAGATGAAAAAATGTCCCCATCAGATTGGCCTGTGGACACTTCTCTGAACAGTGCTTGACATAGGAAGGCCCAGCTCACCCTAGGCGGTGCCACCCCTAGGCAGGTGGTCAGGGCTTGTATAAGGAAGCAATCTAAGCGGGCCAGAGGGAATAAGTCGGTAAGCAGCGTCCTTCCAAGGCCTCTGCTTTGGTTCCTGACTTGAGTTCCTGCCCTCACTTCCCTTTGATGAACATGTAAGGGGAAACAAACCCTGGGCTCCCCAAGTTTCTTTTGGTCATGGCCTTTATCGCAGTGATAGAAGAATGCTAATTAGGACACAGGTGTGTCAAAATGTCCCTTCTTTTCAAAAGAAAATTTACCTTTATTTTTTATTTATGTGTATGTGTTTTCTGTTTGTTTTTGCCAATGTGTATGTCTGTGCACCACATGTGTGCAGTACCTGCAGAGGCCAGAAGAGGGCATAGGCTTCCCCTGGAACTGGAGGTGTGAGCCACCTCCACAATATGTGTCCTGAAAATCTAACCTAGGTCCTCTGGAAGAGCTGCCAGCCCTCTTAACCACCGAGCCACCTCTCCAGTCCTACATCCCTACTCCTAAAATGACCCTTGAATCAGTAACTATGCTGACAAACTCATACCACAGAACAAACATGGAGATGTTTTTGTAAGAACATCAAGCCTCAGCTCCTGGCAAAGACCCCCTACCCCAGCCTTAGAATTCAGTTGCACTTGGTCCCAGTAACCACACAGCCTGTCTGGGTCACAGAAAATCTTAGAATCTATTGCATTACAGTGGATAACATTAGTCTGGTGCGTGACTTCTGTGCGCAGAGTCGGCATGGGTCATTGTTTCACCTGGGGTCTTTCCAGCCACATCTGTTAGCTAAAACGAGGTTCATAAGTGAGCGAGAATGAGTAATAAAAGTCTCAGATATTCAGTCGCTTTACTGTACTTTGCCTAGCGGACACTGCCTGGCTCTGACCTGCACACTAAGTCAGAACAATAAACAGAAACAATTGGCGTTCTGTCTGTTTGGAGAGACAGGATACGTGTGCTTCGGTCGATACAGGATGTGGGCCAGGCACTGAACATGGCTCCAGATCAGAAGAGCAAACCAAAGGCGGCATCCTGGAAGAGGGGCTCTTTAGTCAGACGTGGGTCACGTCACACTGGGCCCCAGGAAGCAGTCAAGGCTCACTATCAGTTCTGAGCTCTCCTTAGACACCGCACTCAGCTTTGACGATATCTTGTGCCTCTTTCATTCTCCAGGAGTATTTCTCTTCTTCTTCCTCCTCCTCCTCTTCCTCCTCCTCCTCTTCCCTGCTGTCCATATCCACTAAGCAAAGACCCCAGAATCTCCAGGCTTCCACTCCTTCATTTTGGTGAAAGACAACAGGGAAAAAAACGAAACTCTTTCCTCTTCATGTGTTTAGATCTGCAGGGCTGGTTCCATTCCACACTACTGATGCCATTTCTCAACAGATGAAGAAAAAGACCGCCACCCTCGATCGCGTGCCCCAGTTGCCCCTAGGAACTCAGAAATTCAAGCTTGGCATAAAATATCTTGGAGTAAATCAAACCAAACTAGTGGAAGACTTGTATAGCAAGAACTTTAAATCTTTGAAGAAGAAGACACCAGAAAGTGGAAAGATCTCCCATGCTCTTGGGTAGGTAGAATTACCAATGCAATCTTACCAAAAGCAATCTACAGATTCAATGAAATGCCCATGCCCATCAAAATCCCAGCAAAATTCTTCACAGACCTCGAAAGAACAGTACTCAACTTCATATGGAAAAGCAAAAAAAAAAGGATAAGCAAAAACAATCCTGTACAATAAAAGAACTTCTGGGGGCATTACAATCCCTGACTTCAAACTCTACGGCAGAGCTACAGTACTGAAAACATCCTGGTATTGGCATAAAACAGACAGGAGGACCAATGGAACCAAATCG
Organism: Alexandromys fortis; assembly: GCF_014885135.2. NCBI lineage: Eukaryota > Metazoa > Chordata > Mammalia > Rodentia > Cricetidae > Alexandromys > Alexandromys fortis. Next base: position 2,948,744 of record NW_026068028.1, on the reverse strand, counting down.
AAGACCCGGATATTAATCCACACATCTTCAAACACCTGAATTTTGACAAAGAAGCAAAAAAAATCAAGCATATTTAACAAATGGTGCTGGCATAACTGGATATCAACATGTAGAAGAATGTAAATAGACCCATATCTACCACCATGCACGCAACTCAAGTCCCAGGGGATCAAAGACCTCAACATAAAGCCAGTCACACTGAACCTTATAGAAGAGAAAGTGGGAAGTACCCTTGAATGCATTGGCACAGGAGACGACTCCCGAAATATAACCATAGTAGCACAAGACACTGAGAGAAACAATTAATAAATGGGACCTCCTGAAACTGAAAAGCTTCTGTAAAGCAGAGGACACGGTCAACAAGATAAACGACAACCCACAGAATGGGAAAAGATCTTCACTAACTCCACATCAGATAGAGGTCTGAACTCCAAAACAGACAAAGAACTCAAGAAATTGGTCATCAAAAGAACAAATAATTCAATAAAAAAATGGAGTACAGACCTAAACAGAGAACTCTCAACAGAGGAATCTAAAATGGCTGAAAGACACTTAAGGAAATGCTCAGCATCCTTAGTCATCAGAGAAATGCAAATCATCTTACTCCTGTAAGTATGGCCAAGATTAAAAACACTGATGACAACCTATGCTGGAGAGGTTGTACACTCCTCCATTGCTGGTGGGAGTGCAAGCTGGTACAGTCCCTTTGGATGTCAGTATGGCGATTTCTCAGAAAATTAGGAAACAACCTTCCTCAAGACCCATTAATACCACTTTTGGGTATATATCCACAGGACGCTCAACTGTGTCACAAGAACATGTACTCAACTATGTTCACAGAAGCATTGTTTGTCATAGCCAGAACCTGGAAACAACCTAAATGCCCCTCGACCAAAGAATGAATAAGGAAAATGTGGTACATTTACACAATGGAGTACTACACAGCAGAAAAAAAAATGACACTTGAAATTTGCAGGCGAATGGGTGGAGCAAGAAAACATCATTTTGAGTGAGGTAACCTAGACCCAGAAAGACAGTTATCACATGTACTGACTCATAAGTGGCTTTTAGACATAAAGCAAAGAAAACCAACCTACAAATCACAATCCCAGAGAACCAAGACAACAATGAGGACCCTAAGAGAGACATACATGGATCTAATCTACATGGGTAATGGAAAAAGACAAAATCTCCTGAGTAAATTGGGAGCATGGGGATCTTGGGAGAGGGTTGAAAGGGAGGGGAGAGGCAGGGGGAGCAGAGAAAAATGTTGAGCTCAATAAAAATCAATAAAAAAATTTAAAAAAAATTAAGTTTAGAGGTAGGGACAGATCTCAACCAGACCTGAGTTCAACTCTCTGAGCCACTGCCAAACAAGACAGTACTGAGCATGGGTTTCCCACTCTTGTAATCCTCAGTACTGGGCAGGAGGAGGCAGATGGGTCCCAAGCGCTGTCTAGCCTAATTGGTGACCCCTAGGTTGATGAGAGACCCTGTTTCAGGAAACAAGGTAGATAACACCTGAGGGACAACACTTGAAGTTATTCTCTGACCTACATGCACGCGTGCATGCACACACACACACACACACACGTATGCCCACATACACATGTACCTACACACATGTATACAGGATTCAAGATTAAACATTAGCAGAATAGATGCTGTTTCCAGGGTCAAAGACAGAAAATTCTGTAAGTCTGAGGGGCCAGGATCCTCAGCTTTCCCCCTTTCCTCCCTTCCCTTCTGCTGCCCAGACCCTTACATGTAATTCTTGTGGGTAGAGTCATTTTCCAACATCTGACCCCACCCCCTGGCCACAGCTGATTGGTTCAGGAGTGCCCCACCTCTGAACAGTCTGAATTCCTCCCCCAGAGACTATGAACTATAAACACACACTTCCTGATACAACATGTCACATCCTGTTTGTTTAACAAAAATGTCTGTACTCTGTCTATTACTTCCATATCATCTATCTATAGATCCACCTGTCATAATCTATTGTGTGTAATATATATCATCTATTCATCCATTAATTATCTGCCATCAATAATCTACTTATCTATCAATCATCTATTACCTATGATCTATACATCCATCTATCTATCTATCTATCTATCTATCTATCTATCTATCTATTTATCTATCCATCCATCCATCTATATTTTTATCTCTACCTACTTACCCATCAGGCCTTGGCCTAAACAGTGTATATGAATTCATTTAATCTACATAACACTTCTATGAAGGAGATATGACGGCCCCCATCCTCCACCCTCATTATAGGAATGGGAACACAAGTGAAGGGAAGTAACACAGTCAAGGACACAGAGCTGGCAAGAGACAGAGCTGTGACAATGCCATGTTTCTTTGAGGAAATAAAAATGAATGGATGACAAGGTAGAATCAGGCTGCTTGTCCCATCTCTGTTGCTTTCAAATTGCCCTTGCATGAACTATTTAGCTTTGCTATAAAAGAGTGAGACTAAGTGAGATCAATGAGATCAATAGCTACCAAACTGTGGGACAGCTGCTGTTGTCATGAGAATTGCTGTAGGTAACAAATGAGGACAGATGTTTTATCATTATTCATTTATTTCTGTGAATACTAGAATGTATATACATATAATATAGACATATATCTAAAGGATATATAATGTATATCATCTATATCACTCTATATCTTCATATATATCCTTTCTACACACACACACACATATTTATATAATCATTTCTACATATATATCCCCCAGACCTTTGAAAATGGGGCTAGTAGAGCTTAGGACCAAGCCAAACTGGGTCACAGCATCATAGCTTAGAACCAAGTTCTGGATTCCCAGGACCGCACAGATATGACCACTTCCCTGGCTGTCTCCTTCCCATGCTGCCCAAATCAAGGTGATTGAGGTGGAGGTGACTTCGTTCCTTCATGCCAAGGTGAACTTTGAGCCAGGTCCAGCCGCCATAACTGTCCTAAAGTGATGACATCTGTGGGTCTCCCAAGAACACCACAGTCCACAGATATTGAAGTGCCTTATATAAAATGATATCATAACTGGATAAAACCTAATACACCTTTCTGTGTATTTTCAGTGACATTTGTATTGCTTATAATGCCTGACCCAATACAAATCATATATATATATGTGTGTGTATATATATATATAT
>NW_026068028.1:2893003-2945261 GCF_014885135.2 Alexandromys fortis | reverse complement strand
CCCTCCTTTTTTTTTAACTCATCAAGCATAGTTTGTGCTGCCCACATACCCTTGGCTGTGTGTTCTTTCCCGCATAGTGATCTATCCACCAGGAAAATTCTCCCTGTTTCAGCAGCTGTTAGCTAGGTAGGGGCGGGACTTCATGCCTATCTTTCCTCTCTACACTATAATTTTGCCTGTATTGAGCTTGCCCGGGGCTTGCACACACTGTCTCAACTGCTATGAATTTCACGCACCACTGACTGCCCCGATGATTCCAGAAAACAGTCTCCTGGTAGCCGTTCACAGCCGAATAAGACACGCCCACTGGTGCAGCAGTGCCGGGACTGGAACGGGACCAACAAACCCACTTCCTGGCCAGATCTAAGGCCTGCTGCACAAGTTGAAATCTATACCTGGCGCCATTATTGGGCCAGGAACCTGTGGCCAGATAAAGCATAGGCTCTAGTGGACGTGCTAAATGGACATGGTATTAAACCAACTCTTAATGACTTTTTATTATACTCATAGATCAGTGCATCAGTCAGCCACCATGAGGGAAGCTTCTTTTTCAGTAGAAGGAGCTACAGAGACCCACAGATGATCAAGATGCAGAACATACATGACTATGGATTGCTCATCCTTAAATAGGACAGATGCGATTTCATTTTGAAATTATTTTCCATGCACAGTTTGGTTGACTTCCCAGATGTGGAATCCATGGTTGCGTATTGTGCTGCGCTGTGCTGATGCTTTCCATGAATTGATGTGTTTCAATATAATCCTCGTGAAAATCCTTTCCTATAAAAGTCATTGTCTTTACCCTATTTTAGAGAAACTGGGAGTCGGGGAGCTCGGAGGACTATCTACACACAACTAGCTGACATAGAGTGGAGATTTGGGGACTGGAGAGATTACTCAAAGGGTAAATCCTTGCTGAATGTCTTACTTAGGATGTCTATTGCTGTGATAAAACACCGTGACCAAAAAAAAAAAAAAAAAAAACCTTGGGGAAGAAAGAGTTGAATCCAGTTTATAGTCTCGCATTTCAGTTCTTTACTGAGGGAACACAAGGCAGGAACTCAGATAGGGCAGGAACCTGGGGGCGGGGCCTGAAGCAGAGAACATGGAGGAACGCTGCTTACTGGCTTGCTCCTCATGGCTTACTCAACCTGCTTTCTTATAGCACCCAGGACCACCAGCCCAGAGGTGACATCACCCACAGTGAGATGGACCCTTCCATATCAATCAGTTGAGAAAACGCACCGCAGGCTTGTCCACAGCCCAGTCTGATTGGGACATTTTCCCAGTCGAGGTTCCCTCCTACAGAATGACTCTAACTTGTGTCAAGTTGACGTGAAACTCGCCAGCACATTGCGCAAACATGAGGGCTTGAGCTTGGATCCCCCAAACCCGTGCAAAAGCTGGACAGGGGGCAGAGACAAGCGAAGTCTTGGGAGCTTGCTGAATGGCCAGGCTAGCTGAAATGGTAAGCCCCAGATTCAGTGAGCATTTGATTCAAAACAGAAGGTAGAGAGGTGGCTTGGTGATTAAGAACGCTTCCAGAGGGCCCAAGTTCAGATCCTAATACCCAAGTCAGGCAGCTCACAACCACCTGAAACTCCACCACATCCACATCACACCACACACAGACACATTAATTAATTAATTAGTTAATTAATCAATTACTAAGTAAAATTTTTAAATAATAAGGTTAAGAGATAGAGGGAGATGCTAGTCATTGACCTCTGACCTCCACATGCACACGTGGACACATTTACACTCACTACACTCAAACACGCATACAACGCATACACACACAGACACACACATTAATCGATTCATTAAATTGCAAAATAAGAAGAGTAGAGCTGTCCTTGAAGCTATGTTTAGAGGACCTAATGGGTCCCTTGAAGGAGACTCTGAGATGTAGAAGTAGCATCCCAAGGAGTCAGCTGTCAAAGGGTAAGCCACGTGAAGCCCACCAGCGGTGGAAAACAAGCAAGATAAAATGGCAAAGCCAGTTCCCCCAAGAGCTCGCCTTGTATCCTGCCCACCTTGGAAAGTTCCTTGGAAAATCCCGAGGCTAAGGGTTGGAGGAAAATCAGCTTCATGGAACAAGATATAAAAGAATCAGCCTGCTCCCGATGCATCAAGAGGAGCTAATGCTAACACACAACCACAAATCCCAGATGTTGTTATGGTTGGATTACAGGGACTTGGAAAGTTCAGGCATGAAATGCCTGGATGATAACAATAGAAAACAGATCAAAAGCCCAAAGAAAGAAATCAAGAGAAATGAAAAACAGAAGGAATTGCTGGGGAAGATGAAAGAGGAGAGCTACAATTTGACACCAAAAGCAGAGCCAGCGGTGAAGGTTTGGCTGGCGGTTGACTCACATCCAGATGAAGATTTTTTTTTTTCAGCATTACTGGAGGTATGGGGTTACAGTCCTTGAGTGCATCTGTACATTTCTGGGACCTCAGGGTTAAAAGGATTTCCCGAGAGTCTCCCGGGCCTGTCCCCACTTTTAAATAATCTTGGAGACAGTGTCCGAATCTACGGTGGTTCTTTGATTCTCAGTTTTCTCCACAAATATCAGGCAAGTCAGCAAACAATGACGTAAGGCAGTTTGGTTGCCCCGGCTACAGCCCTACATTCAGAGCCCTCCCCATCACTCGGTTCAGATCACACAGGACTTAACTCAGGACATAACAGGACTGACGAGACGGCTGTGCTTGTAAGGTACCGGGCAGCAATCTGATTGCCTGAGGTCGCCCCCCAGAACATGGTGGAGGGAGCACTGACTCCTAAAATCTATCTTCTAACATCTACCCACTACCCATGGCACACAAGCTCACATGTATGTGCATGTATGCGTGTGTGTGTGTGTGTGTGTGTGTACATGTGTGCACACATACAATCTAAAATATCCATTGGCCCTCATCAGGTCATCTGCCCATCCTAGAGAGCAGAACAGGATGCTTTGATTGGCAGGTTGAGCCACATGCCTATACCAGAATGCATCATCTCCAGACTGGGAACTGAGAGTGGAAGGCAGGTGTTCCCTGTCCCACAGAAGAAACAAACGTGTGTCTTTGGAGAACGGAAATGAATGCAGAAATCAAAAGACCCGACCCAGCTCGGCCATTCCCATCTGACTCTCCTTTAATCTTCTCTCCATCCCAGCTCGGTCTTATAGGCCAGACTCTCCTTTGCCATGTTCGCCCTTTGGAGAAAGTCGTAAACACCATCACAGACACTAGATATCAAAAGCATATGCAATTGGTCCCTGCCCGTTGTAAAGTAGAGCCCACGGGTCAGGGAGACAGTTCAGCGGGCAAAGGAGCTGCCCAGCCTGGTGACCTGAGTCTGACCTCCAGAACCCACGTGGTGAAAGGAGAGATTCTACTCTAACAAACAGTCCTTTGACTTCCGGACACCCACGGTGGCATCTACACACTGTCCCTCCCAACAGCACACACATAACTTATAATAAAATTTAAAAATAGCTGGGCATGGTGGTGCATGTCTTTAATCTTAGCACTCAGAAAGCAAAGAAGGTGGGTCTCTGGGAGTTTGAGGCCAGGATGGTCTACATAACAAGTTCAATTAGTCAGGTCTATAGAGTGAGAACTTGCAGTAATAATAGTAGTAATAATAATAGCAATAATGGTGTCCAAGTTATTTTATATTTATTTCCTAAAATGTAAGTTTGAATTTTTCTAATTCTTTATTTGCAAAAGATATTTTAAAATAAGTGACATCGCCTTTTGACCATTTGGTGTCTCAAAAAGGGAAAGAAATAAGAGTTTACAAGATCTGACTGCTACCACTTCATTAAGATTTAGGAAAGAGAAAACTATGACTCAGATATCTCATGAGTATGCTGCTTCTTAATGCTCTCAAGAAGAGACCTGCAACTATATCATTTCCCCCCATTTTGACCAATGACTTCATAGTTGACAAAATACCTTTGTGTTTATTTTCTGCATTCGAAGCTGTGGAAGGCTGCTTCTATTATTAATTGCCATTTTTATAATGCAGAAGCAAAGAGTCAAAGTGGTTGAGTGACTTGCACAGAGTTGCGTCTAGCTATTGCTGTACGCAGACTTGATATCTGGCTCCCTGTCTTCCCTTCAAGCCATGAAGCTACCAGAAGTTGAAAACTATGCCACTCAGGCTTGGGGACTCTTGGTGAGGAAGACACCAAAAGACAGAAGATCTGGAAGTCATGGAGGACAGGGACAAGACAGTGGCCTGTGGACATAATGAGGCTGTTACACTAAGGAACTCACTACAAGTGTGCTTGCCTCCACAGAATCAAGCCAGCCAAATTTCCAGCATGGATGGATGGGGGTCATAAGAACTGAGAGCCATTGGCAGCTGATGGCTCTTAAGAAAGAAAATGTCCGCTTGCTTCAGGAGTGTGGCTTCTCCTAGATTGCTTCTGCTCCAGGAAGTAGCCCTGAACTCATACATATTTAAGAAATACGAATTGGACTTGGTGTGTTATAATGAAAAAGAAAAAGAAGAGAATATATTGAGAGGAGGGAAACTGGGGGTCTGGGAGAAGTTGCAAGGAGGACTGGGGTGGTATATTGTATACTTCACTACTCAGATCCACTCACTCCTCCTAGGCCATCTCCATCCGTGATTCACTGCTAACTGCAGAACTGCTCTCTACCAGGGACCACACAGCTGTCTTCCTCAGCCTCTCCTTCTAGCCCATCTGAATCCCCTTCGGATTTGCTGCCAACTGTGACCAGAGCCAGGGAACCTCTAGTTCTGCCTCCACCACCCTTCATGAAGCCAGACTGATAGCCCATCAGTCAGCCAACCACTGCTTCCATCTTGGACTGCTTGGCATCTGAACCCAGAGCTCCATCCAGAACCTCAGATGTGAGGCTAGTCAGAGCCTAAACCCTAAAACCCAGAGTGAACCCAAGACTGAAAGCAAAGCATTGTTCTTCTGGTTTATAATCTGTCAAACTGAGGCAACCGTAACCAAATAACAAGATACCCACCCAATGAAGATGAAACCAGATCTCTACACCAAGCAACACCACAAATGTCATCACTCCAGAGGCCTAGATCCAAGCATAAAAACACAAGATAATGCGTGTCCTCCAGAAGCCAGCAACCTCCTTATAATAAGCCCAGAGAAAAGCAGTTCATCTGAGGCACAAAACAGAACTTCAAAATATCAATTATTAATATGCTCAATGACTTTAAAAGGATATGAATAAATGCTTCAATGAAGAATGCAAAAACACACAAAATAAGACTGGTTGAAATAGTGAGATCTTTTCAAGATATAAAAGTAGAATTTAACAAAGAAATAGAATCACTAAAGAAAAGCCAAAACAAAATAATAACTCAGGAAGTAAAAGAACAAAACTCAGAGGTAAGCCTCAACAATAGGGTTAAAAAAAAAAAAAAGGCATGTGTCATAGTTACTTCTCTATTGCCATGACAAAGCTTCATGACCAAAGCAACTTCTAAAAGTAAACGTTTAACTTGGGGCTCACAGTTCCAGAGGGTTAGAGTCTGTGCCATGGTGGAAGCAGGAGGATGGCAACAGGCAAGCACGGTGTGCTGACCATTGTGGAATGGGGAGGATGGCAACAGGCAGACACGGTGTGCTGAAACAGTGGCTGAGAACTTATATTCCAGTCCACAGGCAGGAACCAGAGAGAGCTAACTGGAAGTTGAATGGGCTTTTGAAACTTCAAAACCACCAGAGACACACCTCCTACAACAAGGCCATGCCTCCTAATCCTTCCCAAGCAGTTTCACCAACTAGGAATCAAGTATTCAAACATATGAACTCATGGGGGTCATTCTCATTCAAACTACTACTACATGGAATAGAGAATTTCAGGTCTTAAAAAAAAAAACTGGGTAACCCAGTCAAATAAAAATGTTAAATCTTAAAAAAAAATAATACAGGCACAAAACACGAAGAAATATGGGACACTATGAAAATTCCAAACTTACGAATAATAGGTATAGAGGAAGGAGAAGAAAGAAAGGCCAAAGGTACAGAAAATATTTTTAACAAAATAATAGAAGACAATTTCACTAAACTGAAGAAAGAGATGCCTATCAAGACACACAAGATTTACAGAACACCAAATAGAAAGGACCAGAGGGTGAGGAAACACTACACCACACAGAATAATCAAAACACTAATATATAGAACAAAGAAAGTATATTAAAAAGTAACAAAGAAGACCAAGCTACATATGAAGGCAGGTCAATTAGAATAACAACAGACTTTCAGTGGAGACTGAAAACTAGAAGGACCTGGATGGATGTTCTACATGTTCTAAAAGAACACAGATGCCAATCTATAAACAGTCTATACCTTCATTTCCTGGCCACTCAAACCCAAATAATCACACAGAAACTATATTAATTACAACATTGCTTGGCCAATAGCTGAGGCTTATTCCTACCTAGCTCTTATATCTTAAATTAACCCATTTTTATTAATCTGTGTATTGTCATGAGGCTGTGGCTTACTGGTAAGGTCCTGGAATCTTTCTCCTTTGGCATCTACATGAGGTCGGCCTGACTCCACCTTTTTTCCTCCCCTATCTCTGCTTGGATTTCCAGTCTTGCTATATTCTACCCTGCCATAGGCCAAAGCAACTTCTTTATTAACCAGTGGAAATAAAACATATTCACAGCATACAGAGGTAAATCCCGTATCACCAGTCCAAATAACTATATCCAGCAAAACTATCAAACACAGCTAACAGAAAAAGAAAAACGTTTCATCATTAAAAAAAAAAAAATTAGACAGGGCTGGAGAGATGGCTCAGTGGTTAAGAGCATTGCCTGCTCTTCCAAAGGTCCTGAGTTCAATTCCCAGCAACCACATGGTGGCTCACAACCATCTGTAAGGAGGTCTGGCGCCCTCTTCTGGCCATCAGGCACACACAGACAGAATATTGTATACAAAATAAATAAATAAATATTTTTAAAAAAATTAGACAATTTCTATTCACCAATCCAACTCTACAAAAGGTGCTAGAAGGAAAACTTCAGAATGAAGAGGTTAACTATACAAAAGAAGATACAAAGAATAAATAATTCCAGAATAGTTCATCCAAAGGGAGGGAAAACACAGTAACAGAAATTAATGATACTGTTCAATAATAACCCTCAACACTAATGATCTCAATTCCCCAGTAAAAAGACACAAACTAAAAGACTGAATTAGAAAACAGGGTCCATCTTTCTGATGCATCCAAGAAACACACCTCACCATCAAGGACAGATACCACCTTATGGTAAAAGGATGGAAAGGCTTATTCCAAGAAAATGGAAACAAGAGAAAGCAGGCACAGCTATTCTAACATCTGACAAAATAGACTCCAAGTCAAAACTAGTCAGAAGAGGTAGTGAAGGACACTCCATAATCATTAAATGGAAAATTCACCAAGAGAATATTATAATTCTGAAAATATATGGCCCCCAAACGCAAGTGCACTTAAGTTCATCAAAGAAACACTAATGCAGCTAAAATCACATAGTGATCCTAACACAGTGATGGCAAGTGACATTAATACCCCATTCTCACCAACAGACAGGTCATCCAGAGAAAAACTAAACGGAAGTATTGGAATTAAATAATGTCATAAAATAGATGAACCTGACAGGCACACACATAGCCTTCCACCCAAACACTTGGGACCTTGCTTTCTTCTTAGCAGCTGCCGGTTCTCTAACACTGGTCACATGTAAAGCCACAAAGCACATCTTTTAACAGATACAATAGAATCGAGTTAGTGTCTACATTCTATTGGGTCATTTTTCTTTTTCTATCAAGCTGGGTATCAACAACAATAGATAGGAAGTATACAGACTCACAGAAGCTGAACAACTCACTCATGAATGTAAATTGTATCAAGGCATAAATTTTAAAAAAGGAAATTAGGGCTAGAGAGATTTTTTCTGTGGTTAGGAGCACTGGCCACTATTTCTGAGGACCTGTGCTTGATTCCTAGCACCCATATTGTGGTTCACAGCCCCCCCCACTAGCTCTAGCTACAGAGGATCTGACACTCTCTACTGACCTTTGTGGGCAGGTACTCACATGCACATAACAACACAAACACATACAGCTACAAAATGGAAATTAAATATTTTAGAGCTCAGTGAAAATGAAAACATGGCATGTTTCCATATGAGGCATAATGAAGGCAATTCTAAGAGGCAAGTTCATATCATCAAACACCAACATCAAAAACCTGGAATGCCAGGTGTGACGGTGCATGTCCTTCATCCCATACTCAGAAGGCAAAGGAAGGTAGAATTCTGTGAGTTTGAGGCCAGCTGGTCTACATAGTGAGTTCCATGACAGCCAGAGCTACATAGTGAGACACTATAGTGATGAGGCGAGCAGGCCTGCTTTTCGTCTTGCCCGGCTCCCGCACTGCTAGCTTAGCCCCGGAAATAATAACACGGAAACTGTATTCTTTTAAACACTGCTTGGCCCATTATATCTAGCCTCTTCTTGGCTAACTCTCATATCTTGGTTAACCCATTTCTAGTAATCTGTGCAGCACCACAAGGTGGTGGCTTACCGGGAAAGATTCAGCATGTCTGACCTGGTGGCTGGCTCCATAGCATTCTGCTCTCACTTCCCTTCTTCCCAGAATTCTGTTCTGTCCATTCCACCCACCTATGTTCTGACCTATCAGGCCAAGCAGTTTCTTTATTAATTAGCCAATGAAAGAAAACAGATAGACAAATGACCTTCCCACATCAAGACACTGTCTCAAAACCCAAAAGAAAAAAAAATACATGAAAGACCTTTGGACATTTCATACTATGCTCAGAAGTGCTAGGAAAAAAAAAAAACAAGAAAGAAATAACACCCAAAAGGAGTATGTGGGAAGAAATAACCAAACCTGGAGCTGAAATCAATGAAATAGAAAACAAAAACAACATAAAAAATGAATCAAGGAGTTGTTCTTTGAGAAAATCAACAATATTGGCAAACTTTTATCCAAGATAACCAAAAGAAGAGAGAGAGGATACAAATTAATAAAATTGGAGATGAAGGGAGACAGTCCAATAGTGTTTGGAAATTCAGGGAATCATAAGGACGTACTTTAAAAATATGTGTTGTAACAAACTAGAGAACTTAAAAGGAGCAAATGAATTTCTTGATATTTATGACCTACAAAAATAGAATCAAGACAAAATAAACAATTTAAACAGATCCACAATTGAATAGAAGCAGTAATTTAAAGTCTCCCAACAAAAAACAATTTCAGGGCCAGATGGATCTAGCATAGAATTCTATCAGTTCTTCAAAGAATAACTCATGCCAATACTCCTCAAACTTTTCCAAAAAATAGAAACTGAGGGAACATCTCCAAATTCTTTTTATGAAACTGCTATTACCCCAATACTAAAACCACACAAAGACTCAACAGAAAAGGAAAATTATAGACTAGTCTCCTTTATGAACAGACATGCAAAAATTCTCAACAAAATATTTGCAAACAAAATTAAAGAACACATAAATAATATTCTCCACCATGATCTAGTTGGCTTCATCCCAGGGATGCAAAGATGATCCAACACATATAAATCAATAAATGCAATTCACTACATAAACATAATAAAAGACAAAAACCATATGATCATCTCATTAGATGCAGAAAAGGCCTTTGAAAAAGTCCAACATCCCTTCATGATTAAAGTCCTGGAGAGATTAGGAATACAGAGAACATACCTCAACACAATAAAGACAATTTACAACAAGTCCACAGCCAATAGCACCCTAAACAGACACTCAAAGCATTTCCACAAAATAGGACTAAGAAAAGGATGTCCACTCTCTCCTTATCTATTTAATATAGTACTTGAAGTCTAAGCTAGAAAAACAAGACAACTGGAGACCAAGGGGACACAAATAGAAAAGGAAAAAGCCAAAGTATCTTTATTTGCAGATGATATGATTTATACATAAAAGACCCTAAAGCAGTGGTTCTCAACCTTCCTACTGCTGTGACACTTTAATGCAATGCCTCATGTTGTAGTGATTCCTAGCCATAAAATTATTTCATTACGACCTCTTAACTGTAATTTTGCTACTGTTATAAGTTGTAATGTGAATTTCTGATATGCAGGATATCTGATATGTGACCCCCCCAAAGAGGTCACATCCCACAGGTTGAGAACCACTGCCCTAAAGACTCTACCAGGAAACTTTGATAAAAAGCTGATAAAAATAGAAATTGGGGGAAAAAAAAAAAACAATCTTCAGCTTCATATGGAAATACACAGACACACAAACAAGGTTAGCTAAAACAAATAAGAGAAGGATTTCTGGAGGTCTCACCATCCCTGATTTCAAGTGTACTGCAGAGCTACAGTAATAAAAATCACACGATATCGACATAAAACAAACAAGCTGAGCAAATAATTAGAACTGGAGAGCTGAACACAACTCTACACATCTACAAATGTCTGACATTTGACAACAAAGCAAACACACACATACTGGCGAAGACATAATCTTAAACAATTGTTGTGGTCAAATTGGACAGAACATGGAGAAGACCCATATCTATCACCCTGCACACACTCAACTCCAAATGGATCAAAGACCTCAAAATAAGACTAGATACCCCAAATCTGATAGAAGAAAACATTGGGGAATAGGTTTGAACTCATCAGAACATGCTGGTGAGAATACAGAAGTAGGGGGAGACACTTATTTATTGCTGGTAAAAGCCCAAACTGTAAAGCCACTATTGAGGTTCCTCAAAAAGCTGAAAACCAATCTAACATAAGATCCAGCCATATCAGTCTTAGGCATATACCCAAAGGACTCTATCTTCTACCATGGAGATATTTGCTTATCCATGCTCATTGTTGCTTTAGTCTGAACAGCCAGAAACTGGGAATAGCCTAGATGTTCACCAGTTGATGAATGGATAATGGAAATATGGTATGTTTACACAACAGAACATTATTCAGCTATTACGAAAAGTGAAATTGGAAAGTAAATGTATGGAGCAAGAAAGAATCATTCTGAGTGAGGTAACCATGACCCTGAAAGACAGACATTACATGTTTAGTCTTAAATGTGAATGTTAGCTTTGAAGCTTTAGATGTATGTGTGTTTCATTTAGAATAACCACAGAGGTTAGGTAGCTAGTAAAGGACCAGGATGAAGAAGGGGATCGTCCAATGAAAGGGAAGCAGAGCACTGTGTTGTAAAGAGACAAAGGTGAAACTGGGAGGATTAAATGGGGAGAGGGTGGGACCCTGAAACCAATATGCAAAATATACTGTTGCAATAGTGGCACAAGTAATATGGAAGTAACCAATCACTTCTTTTATTTTTTTTTAGGGCTTACTCTATGAGTTGTAACTCATACCTGATACTCCTAAATGCGACAAGAACCTGAGACTAGATTGTTTGTGGGTCCTAGGGGAAAACCTAATATTATTCTGCCAAAAGAACATAGCAATAAAATTACTCCTAATAATATTTTTCTATACCTAAAGATCAGTGACTCACTCAGCCTTTATCAGAGAAGTTTTTTTTTTCTGTAGTAGATGGGAACACAAAGACCCTCAACTGGAAAATGTGCAAAGAGAGAAAAATATTGTCTTTATCAACCCCTCCCCATAAGGATCCAAGTGGAAGAGGAGTTGCAATGACTGTAAGAGCCAGAGGTGGTGGGTGGGTGACCAAGGAAACAGTGTCTTCCAGACACATCAGGGCTGATGAACACATGAACTCACAGGGGTTGGGACAACATGCACAAAATCTGCAAGAGTTCAAGTCAGACAAAACCCAGCGTGGAGAAGTGGGGACGGGCACAAAAATTCCACCCCGACCAAAAAGCTATTTTCAATGTGCATGTGATACCTGCTGAAGAAGAGAAAAACTGGTTTTTTCCAATACTGTGACATGAGGTATAGGAACTACACTCCAGGGCAAGCCCCATGCTCAGTTATAGTTGGCCCACACAAAATAGACTCCATGTTTTGTGTGCTTTCTTTTGTTGTTGTTTGTCATGGTATTTTTTGTTTGTTTGTGTTTGATTGATTGTTTTTGGTGGGGAGTTGTTTTGGTTTCTTGTTTCTTTTGATTTGAGTTTGTTGTTTTTTTTTTTTTTGAGAGAGAGAGAGAGAACACGAGGTTGGTGAGTAGAGAGGTGGGAATCTGAGGGAAGCTATGGGAGCAGAAAGAATATGGTCAAAATACATTGAATTAAAATAATTTTAAAGCCAATAAATATATAAATGCATCATATAATGTATGAAACTCTCAAAGAACAGGTATATAAAATTAAATTTAAAAAAATTGTGTGCCTGTGGGTTGGAGAGATGGCCTCAGAAGTTAAAAGCACTTGACCTTCTTGCAGAGGACCCAGGTTTGGTTCCCAGCACCTGCATAGTGGCTTACATTCATCCACAACTCCAGTTCTAGACAACCCGATGTCTTCTTCTGACCTCCTCAGGCACCAGAAACACATGCAGTGCACATATATATGCAACAAAATACACACGCAAAATAAAAATTTGTTTCGCTCATGCTGTGGTGTGGGAGAATTATCTGTATTCTGTCAATCATGTTTTGTTTTTTTAATGTATTTATTTATTAAAGATTTCTGTCTCTTCCCCGCCACCGCCTCCCATTTCCCTCCCCCTCCCCCAATCAAGTCCCCCTCCCTCGTCAGCCCAAAGAGCAATCAGGGTTCCCTGCCCTGTGGGAAGGACCACCCACCTCCATCCAGGTCTAGTAAGGTGAGCATCCAAACTGCCTAGGCTCCCACAAAGCCAGTATGTGCAGTAGGATCAAAAACCCATTGCCATTGTTCTTGAGTTCTCAGTAGTCCTCTTTGTCCGCTATGTTCAGCGAGTCCGGTTTTATCCCAGGCTTTTTCAGACCCAGGCCAGCTGGCCTTGGTGAGTTCCCGATAGAACATCCCCATTCTCTCAGTGTATGGGTGCACCCCTCGCGGTCCTGAGTTCCTTGCTGTGCTCTCTCTCCTTCTGCTCCTGATTTGGACCTTGAGATTTCTGTCCGGTGCTCCAATGTGGGTCTCTGTCTCTGTCTCCTTTCATCGTCTGATGAAGTTTAATATTCAGGAGGATGCCTATATGTTTTTCTTTGGGTTCTCCTTATTCAGCTTCTCTAGGATCACTAATTATAATCATGAGTGGGTACAGAGAGAAGATCTGCACATCTTGCCCTGCAGTGTGATGGGGCTCCAAAGTGGATGTGGACTTGGTCTTAATGTCCACAGGTTGCCCTATAGTCAATGCCTGCAGGTGAGTCAGTCTGAAGGCAGCATTAGTAGGATGCTGCTCAAGTCATCCATGAATCTATGGTGACAAGAGAGAGTAAGGATGGACAGGAAAAGAAATGCTCAGGTTTGAAGGGGACTTTGGACAGACATTTAAAAAAAAGGACAAAGGACCTGGGATGGGATATTGAGCTATTTCGAGCTGAGACTCAGGGGACACAGGAATAGAACAAGAGATGTCGGTAGCCTGAAACTTCTAAGAGAGCAAGTCTTTGGGAGCAGCCCAGGTTGGCAAATGAGCCAGGAATCACCCCACATTTTTCATGAAAGTGAACGTGGGGAGCCGTTGGAGCTGGGGGATTGAACACATCTCTCAGGGAGCAGTTCATAGAACAAGAAAGAGGTGTCAAGAAAGTAGGGGAGAGGATGTCTGAGGAGCAAGAGAGGGAAAGCTTTTTAGAGGAAACTAATTATTAGAGCCTGAAAGGAAACCTGGAAAGATAAGGGCTGAGCAGTATTGACTGGATTTCACAACAGAGATGTCCTTGGCCTGGTTGGCAAGCATGTCAGCGAGCCGGTGCGACCAGCAGCCAGCAAACGATCGCTGGACAGATGAAGGGGAGGTGATGACATGGCCTCTGTGGCTAAAGACAACTCTTTTATGAAGTTTGGCAAGAAAGTGATGGAGAGAGATACAGGCATCAGGATGGAGGGATGAGCCGGGGCTTAGTTCCGACCGCTGTTATTTTAAAAGACTAAAAGGTTTAGCTGTGTTTGTGTGATGTTTGAGGCTTCCCAGTAGGTGGGCAAGACTGGCCTAGGGTTCTGAGGGAGGCAGAGGACTCTGGGAGACTAGAGGAAAAGAAGGAAGCAGACAAAGGTTAGGGAAGTGTGTCTGTGTGACCCAAGATATCAAGAGAGGTCAGAGAGACAATCTGGACTTTCTCAAGAATGAGGAGGACAGAGTGAGTGTCATTTGCCTGAAGTGAGGCGACGGGTCCAGGTCTACAAAATCATGTCTGAGAAGCACTCCATGGAGTTGTTTTTAAGGAGATATCTATCATGAATGGTTTTAGTTTGTGACCCTGTGTTGGGCTACATCCACAGCTATCCTTGGCCATTTGTGACCGACAAGGCCGAGGACTGGACAAGCCTGGGAGGTTCTGAGTTCCCTTGGCAGGGAACGTTCAAGGTTGATGAGCGTGTTGGCGGCACTGAGCTGTGAGTCTCAAAGGCTCCGTGGGCTCGTAGCAGCCAAGCTGTGTGGGCTTCAAATCTGGTCTAGAATTCATGGTAAGGTCAAGAGAGACTGAGCTGAAATACCTTGTTCAGGAAGAAAAAAAATGAGCTAAGCCAACGAATATAATAAAATAAGAACAAAGAGGTATATTTAATCTACTCCAGGGAACAGACTTTTCAAACATTTTTCCTGGATCTGTCTACAGTCCCCGTGATGACATTATATAAAAAGATGCTGATCCGTTCACAGAGGCAGATCTGCAGAATTTCTCCTTGACAGCATTTGGTAGCCTGGATTGAGTCACAAAAAGCATGTGGAAGTAAAACCTTCCTAAATAGATCCTAATTCAATAATTCTGACTAAGTAAAGGGACTTACTTTCACAGTCGGTGGAATTTTTCATTAAGAAAATCAATGCCGGGAAGGAGAGATTGCTCAGGGGTGAAAAGTGATGATTTTCAGTTCCTAGCACCCATCCAAAGTGGCTCCCAACAGCCTGTGAGCCCAGCTTCTGGAAATCGAACTCCCTCTTCCGGGCTCTCCTGATACACACACATGTACACATACACACATACAGATGCACAGACATAAATAAAAAAATAAATCTTTTTGTAAAAGGAAACGAATGCATGGAACCGCAGTATACCGGAAAAGCCAAGCGACATGCAGTGTGCCAGCAGCCTGGTGCCCTGCATCTGAACCTCCAACCTGGGGCCACAGTCAATGTTGCTGTCCATGTCCCTCTACACCCAATACAGACTCGTACCACGGAAGGATGAAGAGGCCAATGTCAGCCCATAGAAGAGCATTTTATGGAGTGGGTCAGGTAGGGAGAAAACTGTCTTCCTAGATGGAGAAACTGATGAGGATCATTGCCGTCCAGCAAGCCCTTGGCTAGCGATATGAATAGGACCTGGCATTGACTAAAGATTCTGTCCACTGAGATTGCATAAAAGGCTGCGGGCCATTGCTGTCACTGTCACGTAGGAGATGAAGGGGGGGGGGGGGGGTCCGTCCTAGGCTACACAGCCAGCAGAGGGCGGAGCCAGGATAGAAGCCCAAGGTGTTTTACTGACTCTCAGTGTCCATGAAGTCATCGCTGCCGTTCTGGCCCTTAGCCTCCAGCAGGAGCTAAGTGCTCAATGCTGCAGTAACTTAACCATGAAGGGGAAGAGGCTCAGTGGCAGAAGCAATCGGTGAACTTGGCGGCTGCATTGTTCTGTGTGTCATCTACCATGGCAGACAGCTGCAAGACCGAGGAAGGCAGAGTGGACAAAATGACACCCCCAGAACCCTGGAGCAGCCATCGGCTGTGACAGAGAGGTGATGAAGATGATGAGTAGTTTGATGTCATTAGAGTCTTCCTTCCACTGCAGGAAGCCAGGTCCTAGTGGAGCCTCCATATTTTTTTCTAGGCAATGGGGTACCTAGGATGGAGTCAGCGAAGGGCGGAGGTTCTCATTCTGAGAGAACCGCTTAGGTGGTACACTACAGTGCACAGGCGTCATGGAAACAGATGATGCAGCGTGTCCAAAGGAAAACTTGGCTGCCCCAAGGCAAGGCAGAAGACAGATGCAAGAGGTCCTGTGATCCCTGCTCTGGGTCCCTCCTGCATTTGGGCAGGAACTGTGCATTGCTTTTGGTCAGTAGAGTAGTGCTTCATCTCCTTGGGTGGATATTTATAAGAATCTTTCTTGCTATGAGTCTATTGACTTTACCCCTTAGTCATGATGAAATCCTTTAGTATTCAAGGATAGTCCAACCCCACAAAGGATTGCAATAAATCACATAAGTTATTAAGTCAAAAATATTCATGAATCCTGCATAGTTTGGGAGACTGGATTTACTAAATTTGAAGACTCTTTCATCTTAGCTTGTGGACTTTATTTATTTATTTATTTATTTATTTATTTATTTATTGCCTGTTTTTTTGGTTTTGTTTTTAAGCTGAGTCTCTCTGTGTAACCCCAACTGGCTGAGTTCAGTTCCCAGCAGCACGTAAAACTGGGCATGTCCGTGCATGGCTGTAACCCCCACACTTGAGAGGTAGAGATAGGAGGGTTGGAAGTTTGAGGTCATATGGAGTTTAAGGCCAGTCTGAACTACAGGAATGCTCCCCCCAGACCTCTCTGTGTGTGAGTGTGTGTGTGTCTGTGTGTGTGTGTGTGTCTTTTTGTGGGGAGGTTGTCTTGAGATATTAGTAGTAAACCCTGGGCCACAAAATGATATGAAAGCAAGGGCGGCTTCATGAGTGTGTGTGTACAGTGTATGCACATTGCAGGTTCACAAGCACGTGCACACCCCTTGGAGGTCACAGAAGGGGCAGAGCACCATTCCCCACTGCTCTCTACCCTCTTTCTTTGAGACAAGTCTTTCACCAGCTCTGAAGCCAGGCTGGTGGCCAGCAAATCCCAGCAATCCTCCGGTCTCTGTTCCTTCCAGTGTTTGGGTTTCAGGCACGTGCACGGTCACGCTGGCTCTTGACATGGGTGCTAGAGATTTGAACTCAAGCATGCTTGCACGGGCTTTTTACGACTGAACCATC
Organism: Alexandromys fortis; assembly: GCF_014885135.2. Lineage (NCBI taxonomy): Eukaryota > Metazoa > Chordata > Mammalia > Rodentia > Cricetidae > Alexandromys > Alexandromys fortis. The sequence continues at coordinate 2,928,204 of NW_026068028.1, read as the reverse complement.
TCCCCAGCATTGCCCCTAACGTTGTGAAACGTCTTAATCACTTCTGAGTCACCGTTCTGAGAATGGTAATGCCACTTACAAATGCTATTTCATTCGTTCTGTTCTCACTTCCAAAGTGGCATGCTTTTTTTGCTTGGCTCTGGTTCCAAAAGCCAGTGTAATTGCATCTCACGGTCATTTCTTCTGGTGGCGATAGACATTCGTATTCCATTCTATCAGCTTTTTTGTGCCACTTCTAAAACAATCGGTCAGTTGATAACACTGCAGAAATAGTTTGGGGCATTATAGAAAACTCAGTCAAAATAAAGAGAAAGGAAACTTAATCTTTAAATTACAGAAAAATAAATAAGTGCCCTTTTTTTTTTCAAGGTCTGATCATTTATTTGTTGCTCTTAAAGACATTTTTGGCTGGACCCAGAAGTAGAATCTCTCAACTAGGGCAGTCTATGTTGCTTGGCATTTTTCTTTGGCTTCCTTCATTCTCTCTGCCAGAAGTTTAGTATATTCTGCAACCTCCTCATTTTCTTTAGTGTGTTGTTGTCCAGTACATTTCATCATCATGTGTGTTGCAGGACATGTGGAGTAACAAGACACTGACTCTTGGGTGCTTCGGTCCTGGGTTTCTCACCTTCTTCATTTAAGGTCTTTCTGATTGCGTACTGGTGGACATCATCTTCCTTACAAAGACTGAAAAGCTTTCAGATTCTGTCAGCTCTTTGGGGCCCCAACTGCCAAGGTGCAGGAGTATCTGCCAGTCCAGGAATATCCTTCTCTCCTTTTTACCAAGTTGAGAACACTTAGGTTGGCATCCACGGTGCACCCTCTAACAGACTTCTGCTTCCCTTGGGCTGTAACAAGAATGCTGCCCCTTCCTCAACAGCAGGCACACTCTGCCGTGGGTCAAGGTAACGCGCTTCATGGGCAAACCTCGTTTGGCACTGCCACTGATTCAGACCACACGGCTCTTCACTCTTCACCCCGAACATCAGCTCCTTCTGGGGCCAAGCATGAAGCCTGAGTTCATCGTGCGCACTTCAGAGAGCTTCTGACAGCCAGTGGCTGGGAAGGAGACATCCAGCTCCGCCCTGACGTGACTGACTGCCAGGGTGGCACCATGGCAGAGAGTTCTCTTTTAAAAGCAGCACACAGGGTAGCAGGCTTCCTTGTGGCATTCTCACATTCACTTTGTTGTTGCTGATCCCCCATCTCCCTCTTCCATCTCCCTGTCCACCCTCTGCCGGTTGCCTTTCTCCCCCACCTTCACCACCACCCCCAGCCTCCTTCCTGTTTTCATGCCACACGTATGTATTCCATCACCCTCCTTTTTCTCCTTTTCCTCCTTCTCATGATTCCCTCTCTAGTCTCCAGACCTACGGCCATCCCGAACACACACACGAAAATGAAGATCTAGGACCTGCGTGTAAGAGAAGATAAGTGCGGTGTTTGTCTTTCTGTGTCCGGGCCATTTCTGGGACCAGGTTATTTTACTTCATATAATAATCGCTAGCTGCAGCCACTTTCCTTCATATGTCGTGATTTCATTTTTCTTCACAGCCGCATAAAATTTTATTATGTATATATACTTCTTTTTAAAAAAAAAATCCATCCAACTGCTGATGGATATCTAGGCCACTTCTACTTCCTAGAGCACACAGAGACGTGCATACATCTCTATAAAGTATGGACTTAGTCCTTCAGGTTTATAGCACGGCCATCTCACTCTTGGCTCTTACAGGGGAACCCCCATACTGACTCCTTGGTGGCTGTGCCGGTTTAGACTCCACTAGAGTCCAGGCTCTTCTCCCACGTCCCCTCCAGCCTTTGTGGCCATTGGTTTCCTTGATGTCAGGCATTCTGCCTGGGGTGAGGTGGAACTAAAAAGAAGTTTTTATTTGCCTTTCTCCAGTCATCTGGACATCAATAACCTTTGAATATGGAGCCCTGTAGTATCATCTGTCATTACTATTATCATTTTACATGTGTCAGTGTTTTATCTGTGTACCACATGGGTACCTGGTGCCTATCACACGAATGCCTGGTGCCCAAGTAACTCAGAAGAGAACATCAGATCTCCTAGAATTGGAATTATAGCCATGTGGGTGATGTGAATGAAACCCAGGTCCTCTGAAAGAGCAGCCAGTGCTCTTAACCACTAAGTCATCTCTCCAATCATCCATATTTTCATTTTGCCTCAGGCCCTTTGAGTGTTGTGACATCTGGGGCCCCAGAGCAGGTGGCAGCCCTCCTCCAGAACCAGCTAGCACAAGCTAAGTTGTTCCCAGGAACCACATCATGCCTGTTTGACTGGTTGAGTCTTTCAAAGTCTCTGCAGCCTGGCCTGCTCAGCAGCTGGATGCCTGCACCATAGAGGGCATGTGTATTCCTCAACCAACGATGTTGAGTTCACTAACCGGCAAAGCCCAGCCTACTAATGCCTGCAGATGCCATTTATGGGGCTTTCAAGGGCGATAACTGTAAAATCCCGTTCCCTGTCTTAACAAACCACAACCAAGCGGGGTGGCGTTGCCAGAGGCATGCAGCTGCCCGCGACAGGGTATAGGCAGGAAGGAGATCTAAATCTCTGGACGAACCCTTAAGAACAAAGCATGCCGCTGCAAAAAAGTGACAGAAAAGCCTGATTGGGGGAAGTGCAGTTGAGACCAGCATTTTCAGGTTGAGCATCCTGGGGCATGGAGGGTCACCATTAGAACTCCTCAACCCTGGCATCAATGACTCGGTGGTCAGATAGTCCCGTGTTGGAGGGGAGGATGTATCGCATAGTTACGATTTAGCAGGAGCCTACATCTCCACCACTAGGGAAGAGCCTTAAATCCATGAGGGCATCATCTCCTGGGACCAGGGAGATTCCACCTTTACTTCTGCAGTGGTTGCAAAACCACCACTAGATCTTGGTAACAATTTCCTGGCTTGGTGTGGGGTTGGGGGAGAAAAATTGCCTCCTGTTGAGAAGCCCTCATTTACTGAATCCATTCAAGGACGAAGGTAAAGCCCTGCGTGATGACATTCACCTGTAATCCCAGCACTCAGAAGGTGGCAGCAGACGGCTCAGGAGTCCAAGGTCATCCTCGCCTACTTAAGGAATTCAGGACAGTTTGGGTTACATAACGCCTGCCTGGTTTTTTTTTGGGGGGGGGATAATGATGAGGATTAAAAACACTTAGAATTGGTCATGAATTTGGAAACAGAACCCCACAAGCTTGGAACCCTGGGGTGGGTTAAATAGATGATAATGTCCCCTGCTACCCACCCTGGCACCTCACCTGAGGATAGCATAGCTCATATCCTGCACATCTGCCGGGGTGCTCTACCCTGCTCACGGCAGCCAATACCTCCCCCTGCATTTGCAGCTCCGTGTACCTCAGGTTTTCTGCTCACGACAGTCAGTACCCCATTTACTGCTCTGTGTACCTCAGATTTTCTGCTCACGACAGTCAGTACCCCGTTTGCGGCTCTGTGTACCCCAGGCTTCCTGCTCACGACAATCAGTACCCCATTTGCGGCTCTGTGTACCTCAGGAAGTCTTTGCCCATCTCTGCTTAGACCCGCACCACTTGCTGCTGGGGCATGTCTTAACTCATCTGAGATCCAGTTGGAAAAATGGGTTTATTACTGTACTCAGCTCATGACAGGGTTTTGAAAAGTAAACGTGTCCATGTCCCTGCAACAGTGGTCAGCCCATTGGTATTGCCATCACTAGTCAGCAGTGACCGGGGTATGAAAGAAGCACATTGGTTGGGCCTGGGTGGCAGATGTGCTTCAGAGTAGAATTTGGGGAGACAGTTCAGAGGATAAAGTGCTTGCTACATGAGTGTGAGGAATGGTTCGGATCCCAGCAAATACTGGGCATCATGCATGGCAGCCCAGCTGTAATCTTCATTTTCGGGAAGCAGAAACGGGGGCATCGCCGGGGGCAAACTGGCTAACTACACTAAATGAATGCCAAAGTCTGGGTTCAGGGAAGAGATCCTGCCTCAATATCTAAGAAGAAACCCGATGTCAACTTCTGGTCTCTACACATACATTTGCACCTGCTCACACCCCTATTTATACACGTGCGTGCACACAGGCACGCTCATACACACTTGAAGCACCAGTATAGAGATTTCTTTTTCTCTTCCCTTGAATGGAGCCAGATCTCAGATCCACTGTAACATACCCACCCCACTTGGTCCAAGTGGTGCAAAATAACTCCGGGCTCCATAAGCCTCCTTGGGGGGGGGGAGCTGCCCTCTCTGAACTTTCCTGCAGACAGAAGTGGAAGACACAGCTAGTGAGAAGTTGAGCAAGTGGCCTAAATTGCCCAGGACCAAGGGGGGAAGGGTTGGGGCAGATGCTTAGTACAGAAACCCAGAAGGTTCCAGAACAACCAGCAGGTGGATCCTCCAACCTGAGCCCCACTGCCCATTTGAGTCTTCCCTGTAAGAAATCCTACTCTAAGAGAGAAGGAAGTGGCATTCCTCTATGCAAGGCATGCTCTGTCTGCTCCGGCTTCCACAGGCATGTGGGCACTGGGCCAGAGTCGTCTGTGCGTTGCTGGGGTTTCACATCTTCTGGGGAAGGTACCACAATGCCAAACACTGAGGCCTTATCAGCGTTCTTCACACACACACACACACACACACCCCAACCTTCCAGAAAAGCACACCTGTGCAGGAAAGTAGCAATTAACATTATCAGCCATCAGCCGCAAAGGACCAGAAGGAAAACCCGGGGCTATTGTGAATTGTTCAGGCCATAACCACTTCAAGCGCTTGGGAATTAGTTTTATTTTCTCTGGCCTGCAAGAGTTGTGAGGAAGGGCTCTGCCGACCACTGGGCTACTTTCAAATATATCAAATGTGCCTTTATTCTAGAAGCTAACAACTTGAGCCCCCAGGGGAATCATCTACTGGGGCCCAGGCTTGCTACTTGAGGCATAGCACTGATGCCGGGTACAGGGACCCCCTTCAAGAAGTAAATCTCATAGTGGGGTGAGGAAGATAGAGCCCTCTGCAGAAGAACGCACCAAGCCTAGAAGAATAACTCACTCTCCTGATTACATGACAAACCCCGGGAAAGGCAGCGAGAAGCCCATCCCATTCCCAGCCTTGCTAGAGGTAAATTGTTCTGGAAAGGAAACCCAATGGGAGAAAAGGACAGGTGCTGCTGGGAGCAGCTGCTCCCATCAACTTAGATCAATCTGCTGACGGATTTGGTGCAGAGAAGGCAAGGCTCCCCTCCAGAAGGGTGAGACTGGAGCCCCTCCCCAAATGCAGACCCAGTACTGTCCACGCCCTAGCCCCCCGATAAGGTTGCAATGAAGACACCACCTCGGGGGCGTACGTCCTTGATCATGAGCCACGCTCAGAAGGGCCTCCTGGAAGCTAACTTAAATCTCACCCGAGTCTCTGTTTTTCCGGCATTTTGCTACAGTAGCTCTTTAATAGGCTTTAGAAACAAAATGAACAACCTAAACTAAACTAAAGGCTACGGGACACTCATGCATATTCCCCCAAAAATGCCTCTGATAGGGTAAAGCACTTCCTGCCAAGACTGACACCCAGAGTTCCATCAAGAGATCTGGCTCAAGCAAGTTGTCCTCTGACCTCCACATGCCCACTGTAGCATATATGCACACACACACACACATACACACAGCACACATACACAAAATTAAGGATTTAAAAAATTTCTTGGAACAGTACCTAAAATTTGAAAAACACACCAAAAAAGGAAGAAAGAAGGAAAGAAAGAAAAGAACTATTTTTAAGTGTGAATGCCTTAGATCCGTATTTAAAATTTGAAACTCCCAATGAAGAAACTGTCTGGCCTGATCACACTGTTGTGGGAATTCATTCTGGCAATAGTTTTGGGGGGTTCCTGACGTAGGACACAGCTTCTGTCTGCAGGCATAATCTCTTTTAAGGAAGAGGAGGGGTCTTGCTCGCCCCTTTTGCTCTGGCTCCTGCTTGGCGTGAGGGGAGACCGAACCAGCAGAGAGACAAAGGGTATCAGTGGCAGCTTCTGCCAAGTCTTGTATTTTGTGAATCAATATTTTCCTTTGAGTCCCCATAATAAAGACTTCTGTAAACTCTCGCGCATTAGATCACCATGGATCCTTCTTGTTCTCCTGCAATCAAAAAGCCTGTTCAGAAATCACCATAGCCAATTACTTCAAGTGTGCTTCAGAATGGGGCCAACTTCAAACTGCCTTTTCTGGGCATTTTTGCTCAGGAACTCATCTTCTTACGCAAGATCTGTTTTAAGTCACACCATCCAGAACTTTTCTTTTCTTCTTCTTCTTTTTGTAAGGGAGAGGCAGGAGGGCAGAAGGAACAGCTCTGCTTCCCAAAGGTCCTGTCTTGGCTCTTCTGGGACAGGGAGGCTGAACCCAGAGGATACTGGCTTTGGAGAACACTTTGCCCATCAAGATTGTTCGGTTGGACTAAAAGCAACTCCCTCCCTCCCCCCATCCTTAAGATCAAGCATAGCAGGCACCAGCTGCTGCCCAGTGAGATTCTCCCTTGGAGATCCTCGTGTATTTATTGTACGTGGACCTGGAGGCCAGTTCTGGCTTCAGCCAGCAAAATCGAGTTATTTCTCTAGGTGATGGGAGAGGTCTAGCTCAGTCTTTTCACCCCAAAATCTGTTACCAATTTCTTCTTAAGAAAAATACCCAGGACTGGGGAGAGAGCGGGATCAGTAGAGAGCTTGTAAGAATAATAAACACAATGGGTTAAATGGGGGTGAGGGGAGGGCAGGGTAGAAGAGAGAGAATGGGAAGAGATAAATAACACCAAAGACTTTCTGAAAAAGGTAAATGGCAACCTACTAGTGCAGAAGTTGTGTGTGTGGCAGGGGCAGATATATGTGTACACACACACACACACACACATATAATATATATGTATCTATACATAAACACATAAAAAGAGCTAAAACGGAGCTAAATGGAGGGTGGTGACAGTACCCCTACTAGACACCACAGGCAAAGAAGTAAAAAAAAAATTGCCAGGAATGGGTTACTTCTTTTGAAGTGTTTGGTTATGAGGGTCCCATAGACTCCCAAATATTACAGACTGTTGCCAATGCGTTTGGTTATGCTCCAGAACCTGACAGTAAGACCTTATTGCTGCAAACATCATAATCTCGAGTCACAGACCATGGAAAAAAATCAAGCTGGTGGAGCAAGGAGTTCCGGTCCAGGCACCAGGAGAGACATCACTGGGAACCTTCATCTGGTGATGGATGGAGATAGAGACAGAGACCCACACTGGAGCACTGGACTGAGCTCCCAAGGTCCCAATGAGAAGCAGATGGAGGGAGAACACGAGCAAGGATGTCAGGACCATGGGGGGTGCACCCACCCACTGAGACAGTGGGGCTGATCTATTGGGAACTCACCAAAGCCAGCTGGACTGTGACTGAAACAGCATGGGATAAAACCGGACTCTCTGATCACGGCGAACAATGAGGACTGATGAGAAGCCAAGGTCAATGACAAGGGGTTTTGATCCTACTTCATGTTCTGGCTTGGTGGGAGCCTAGCCAGTTTGGACGTTCACCTTCCTAGACATGGACGGAGGGGGGAGGACCTTGGACTTTCCACAGGGCAGGGAACCATGACTGCTCTTTGGATAGGAGAGGGAGGGTGAGAGGAGTGGGGGGAGGGGGAGAAGATTGGGGGGAGGGGGAGGGAAATGGGAGGCTGGGAGGAGGCGGAAACTTTTTTTTCTTATTCTCAATAAAAAAAAAAAGAAAAAAAATCAAGCTGGTGCTCACCCAGAAGCTCCATTTCTACTGGCTAGCTTTCATAGCGCTAGAGGTCGCTGTACACACTGTAGGAGGAGAGAAATAGTCACAGTCTAAGCCGCTGTGAACGCTGTGAGGTACAATCATGAGTGGCCTGGTCAAATATTCCCACTGTGCAGTAGTGGCATGAATGTCATGGGAGTGACTAACCACTTTCTGTCCGGACTTAAGTCCAGATGAAACCCATGGCTGGCATCATTATGAAGCCAAGGACCTGTGGCTAGACAGGCCATAGCCCTAGGGGAGAGCCTAGTACTATTATTCTGCTCCATGACATGATATTAAACTGACTCCTAATGGTGTATCATTATACCCACAGGGTTAATGCATCTCAACCCCCATCAGAGAAGTTTCTGCAGTCAATGGAAATTAACGCATAGGTTCACAGATGGTCGTGGTGCAAAGAATAAGATACTGGGGGATGCCCAGCCCTAAATGGAACATCTATACAACACTGTCTCCTCCCAAGGCTCAGGGATCATTGCTGAAGAGAAAGAACGAGGCAGTGGGCAGCTACAAGAAAACAGTCTTCTGGGCACAGCAGGGCAGATACTCAAATGAACTCAGTGGTTGTGGCAGCACCCACAAGACCTGTGCAAACCCAAACCAGAGCAAATGGCAGCACGGAGTTAGGCACCTATCATGGGCCTCACCAAGGAGCTGTTGGCAATTATTAGCTACTGGGAGAGGGAGAGCTGGCTTCCTCTAAGAATGTAGCCCCTGGAAAACCAACTACACTACAGTGAAGGGTCACACGCCCAAGAGCATTTAGGCAGTGCAAATTGGACTTGCTGGGTTCTTCTTAAAAACATGACACAAGGTTAGGTGGGTAAAAAGCGGAGGTGGATTTGGGAGAAACTGGGGAAGGGTATGAATGTGATCAGCATGTATGAAATTATCAAAGAACTATTAAAAATGATTTTTATACATTTAAAAATGTATAGGCATCTTTAAAAGCCAGGTGTGGTGTTACACGTTTGTCAGCCCAGAACAGAAATGGGGAAAGGGGTGGTCCTAGGCCACCCACAGTCTAATCAACTAATCTGGGCCCAGTGAGAGACCCTGTCTCAAAAGAAAACCAAGGAGGGTGTCATCTGAGGAATGACACCCTAGGCTGACTATAGCCTCCACATACATACGCACACATGTGCATAAGTATCTACACACAAGCATGCATCTGCACATGCATGTACACACACACGTGTGCATTCGTGCATTTACTTATGGATTTCTACCCGTGTGTTTTGGGACATTTTAGCCGTTCTACCAGATTGTAAGATAGGACAGGATGTTCTTTGCACCAAGGAAGAAGCTGGTCTTGAATTCCTGAGGAGGAGCTAGGGCGGGGGAGATGGTTCCATCACCGAAGCATTTGTGTCTCAGCAGGAAGACATGGGTTCAATCTCCAGCACCCATGTAAACAGCGGTATGGAGCAGCATCAACCTGTAATCTCAACACTGGAAAGGGGGAGACTGGAGAGTCCTGGGGACAGGCCAACCAGCCTGTTTAGCCTACCTGGTATGCTCTGGGCTTAACAAAAACAAGGTGTATAGCACCTGAGAAAAGAAACTCAAGATTGACCTCTGGTTTCCACATGCATGTCTATGTAGCTGTACGTGTACAGATGTGAACACAGACACACACACAAACATGCACACATGTGCACACATTTTAAATCCACAAATTTGGAAATGAGGTTAAAGGACAGCTTTGTGTCCTTTCTACGGCATCCTAAGTTATCTAAGTCTCTGATGTGGGAAGTCCTTCTGTATATGTGTTGCTCTTATTGGTTAATAAATAAAGAAGCTGCTTTCGGCCAATGGTTTAACAGAGTGTAGTCAGACCAGAAAAGAAAGATAGAGAGAGTAGGCACAGTCAGGGAGAAGCCATGTAGCCCTGCCAATGACAGATGCTGAACAGAACCTTGCCAGTAAGCCACAGCCACGTGGCAATACATGATTAATAGCAATGGGTTAAATTAAGATGTAAGAGCTAGCCAATGAGAAGCTAGAGCTAATAGGCCAAGCAATGATTTAGTACAGTTTCTATGTGGTTATTTTGGGGCTGAGAAGCTGGGAACAAAGAAGCAGCCTCTTACTACAAATCTCAATGCATAGTTGGGCTTTTGCACACAGAGATGCTGAGAAAAGTGTTGCATACGAAGGGGATCCTGGGGTACCATCAGAAGATTTTCCTAGAAAGAGGACAGTGTGGCCTCCCACAGGCCCTTAGGAGGTGTGGCCTTGTTGGAGGGATATCAGATGTTCAAACCATGCCCATTGTATCACAGTCACTTCCTGCTGCCTGTGGATCCAGATGGAGAGCTCTCAGCTACCTCTCCAGCACCATGTCTGCCTGTGTGCTGCCATGCTTCCTGCCATGGATGGTAATGGATTAACCCTCTGAGCTGTAAGCCAGCCCCAATTACATGCTGTCCTTTCTAAGAGTTGAATGGTCATGGTGTCTTTTCACAACAATAGAACCCAAACTAAGACCGACAGGAAGGATGGATGGAGCAAGGAAGAGAAGGCCAAGTATAGTTGCTTCCCAGGCTTCTGCCCACCTTATAGAAAGCTCACGAACCTGAGCAGACCCCCAGTATTGTCCCAAATTAAGGCGAGAGATCATATCTGACATTGCCTGCTCAAGACCATCAGGGGTGAAAGAGGAAGGGACACGTGGTTGGGGGCAGTTCCTTTCAATTTCAGGCAATTCTCAGTGAGGGACATCAAGATCAGCAACTGCTGTCCCTGTTAACACTGGCAAGGACAGAAACACAGCTCCATGTTGTCACTCGCAGTCAAGAGTTGTTCCCTTAATCTTTGAGAACCTTGACGCAGGTGAAACTGACCTGTTCCCTGTTTATGTATCCTCCTTATCACATCCAGGGCCCCAAACATTTGCCCCAGTTCTCCTATACAGATAATACGTCCTAAATTAGTGGTGGTGTGAAGATTCCACACAGTCCAATCATTTCATCTTAAATGGTGTTATCAATGGTGCACATGTGTAAAATCTGGCTTGTGACATCCAGGAGGTATGCCAAGCTAATGTAGTGTGTAGTAAAGCTTGTAGTAATGTAGTCATGTTTAAATGGATGCATCTGAAAATACATCTTTTGTGTCTTGCTACACTCAGAAATTACAAACTTAATGACAGTCGCTAGGTGGGGGAGGGGAAGCACTATAATGGGAAAGGAAGGAAGGAAAAAAGGAAGGAAGGAAGGAAGGAAGGAAGGAAGGAAGGAAGGAAGGAAGGAAGGAAGGGCAGAGAAATGGTCATTCGAGTCACTATTCACTGCTCAGCTGAGCAGTTTGGATCTTGTGACTGGGTGATGCTAGAACAAACTGTCCTTAGAAGAGGAAAGACAATCTGTATCCTCCCGACAGGCAGCTACCCAAACACTGTAGGTGGAGATAACCATGGAACTGGGGTGACAGGACAGATTCCTGAAAGACGAAAGAAGAAAGTTCGCTAGCACAGCACAGACTAGCTGGTCAACTGCCAGTGGAGTCAGGAGACTATGAACAAGATGCTCCAGCCAGCCCCCTGAGTACACTGGGCCTTGGCTTTGTGAGTGTTGCATGCTCTGACCCAGTAAGATAAGCAGCCACAGATGGAGCAACTCAAATACCAAGACAACTTGGCTCAGCCCCCACTGGGAGAAGACTTGATCTCTGCTCATCAGCCTCTGGTCTGGACTCTCTCCTGGCAGAGCAACTGAGAATCTAGGGCTGCCTTTCTTGCTTTTTCCCAGTGCCAAGGCACTGAGCTAGCCAGTGACCAGACATATCTCAGCTTGAGAAACCCAACACTAAGACGGTACCCCCCCCCCCAGACACGCACACTCTAATTTCTTCTCTGTCTTGTCTGGTTTCTTTGGGTCATGCATCTGGCTTGGTGCCTGGAACACTGGAAGGGGGGAGGGGGAGTTGATAAAAGTTGCCCTGAACTTCATGACCTTGAATAAAACCTGGGAACAGCCACCACTAGGCATTAATTCACTTCCTTTGTAAGGGAAATCAAGGCATGCATCTTCCTGAGAAGCAGACTCACCTTCCAGCCATTGAAAGACGTTTCCATGGCAGAACTGTAGAAGACCGTTCCATCTGCCGTCGCTTGCTAGGACTACTATAGCAAAATATCACAGTCTGAGTGACTTAAATAGCACAAATGTATTGTTTCAGTGCAGAAGAGAAGATATCCAACCTCAAGGTATCTGTTTGGCCAGTATATGATGGACCTTCATATCACTTGCCTAGCTCCTGGGTCTTACACACACCTTGATTTAGCCAGCATTACCCCAGTCTCTGACATCACATCCTCTGTGCATGTCACACAGCCAGTCATGCTGGACTCATTGACCCTCCTCCTCCAATAGGATCTTGACTTAATTGATTATATTAATTAATACAGTTACTCTATTTCCAAATAAGGACACGTTTACATCTCCTTAGTCACAGTTTCCCCTTGCTGCCAGGTGTGGTCATGTTCAGGGTCCCCAAGGCACATGTGCATACGCACTGTGCAGAAATCTTTGCCAAGGAAACACCGGTGTGCCTTCTCTGCCTTTCCTCTACATCTCTTCTGCCTTCCTGATGGCAGTGGACATGATGGCTGGAGCTACAGCTGCCGTTTTAATCCAAAAGGTAACTACTGTGACATGCCCGTGGCTAGAACAGGGTTAGTGACCTGCTGGCCAGGGGAAATCTCTCCCACTTCTCACTGGTGTTTCTCAGCTATGGAGAAAGGCTTTGAGAAGGTGTTGGCTGGGCTGCACAGCCCAATCTCATTCTAAATTTGTATTCAACTCCACGGAACCCTGTGTTCTTCTTGCTATTATAGAAAATTATGAAACCCCAGGGCCACACCCAAGCTGTTCTGAGTTGTGTCTCTAAGAGCACCCCCCCACAACCTATGACAACCAAAATGATAAGCAAAGGATATGCTTCGTTACATCAAGAAGATTGAGGTACCAGTCCCTGCTCCCCTTCCCCCCTCAACAGCTGTGTAACTGTAGGTGCATTCCCGGCCACCAGACATAGATTTCTTCATAAAATAGCAAGAATGCCCCTTTCAAGAGTTTCCCATGGGAACCACATTGAAAGCTAGCCGATAACTTACGTAACACAGCAAGTGAAAGTGCTGGCTGGAAATAAATAGCAATGTTCTTCCCTTGTTTTAGATAGAAAGCCTGCCCCGTAAGGAATGTAGGGACAGAAATGGGACAATTCAAAATTGTCCTTGTGTGCCAGCCCCAAACCCCTTCTGCCACTGATGTAGCGGTCAGAAGGAGATGGAGGCAAGTTAGGCAATCAAAAGACCTGGGAGCCAGTCCTGTCTGGCCATTCGCCAGCAGGGTGACCTTGAGCCAGAAATATAACCTCTCTGCAGACCTAATGAGATCCCACACATGAAAGGAATTTATAAATCATAAAGGACTATGCAAACAAAGATGGCTGCCCATGCTTATGCACAGCCTGGGGATAGAAGCCATCACTCCGCACGTTTTCTTTTTAGGGGACAGCTGGACAAAGGACTAACCTCTACAAAAGACTGTGGAAAGCAGTTTGGTTAATGGTCCTTCACCCAGAGGTCAAAAGGTGAAAGGTCACAGTGAGGCCTTGTCTTCCAGGGCAATTCCTACTGGGAGGCCTGGGGACTAGCTGCCCTTGCTGGGGCCTGGAGCAACCAGCTGTCTAACCAGAGAAAAGGATACTTTGTTTTCTGTGACTCTAGTGGGAAAGAAAGAAGAGGAGGAGGAGGGTGAGAGAGAGAGTGAGATTGCCTGAGTCTCTCCCCAGCCCAGCCCACCGCATCCCCCAGGCTCCGTAACACCCTGGATACTGGGTAGAACCCAATGGTGTCCATCATTTTTGTGATGAGTTAGCTTTGAATACTTTGCTAAGTAAACGCTATCTCATTGGATAGATGCCAGGATGACCTGGCCACTGAGTTTAGACACGTTACCCTGGCTGACTCCAGAGCATAATCCTGAGAACTGCATTCCATATGTAAATACAGACATCTTAGACCATGGTAGGGGAGACTGAACCCAGTGACACCCCCTCACTCACAGGCCAGGGAGAAGCAAGGGTTAAACAGGAAGAGAAATTGTATGTAGAGGGCATATACCTATCTCCTATGCCAAGCATTAACCCAACTTGTTCTAGGCAGCTATCATCCACCCATCAACAACAACAACAAAAACTCTAGAAATTTGGGAGAGGGTCTCCTTCATCTCTTGTCCCCTTCCCTACATTTAGCTGCTTGTCCAGGTTAGCCACTGTGCCCCAAGGTCAAGTTCAATCCCAGGTAATGAGTAGTGAGAGTTTTCATTGGTGCCTAATCTCTAAATAACCTGAAGAAAACAGGGTGGGGTTCTTGTTCCAGGGAAAGATGGCAGAAAAGCCTGCCATCCCGAACAAATGAGGGCTGACGTGCCTTGACTTTCTTCATTTGATTGGTGGCTTTGTGGGTTCTTTTTCCATCCTCTCAGTAGATTGGCTGTGGCTCCACATCTTTACTTCAGTGACAAGGAATTTGTGTTGGTCATCTTTTGTCCCTGTGACAGAATGCCTGGTGAATGACTCTAGACGTCTGGATCCTTCCTCACTTGGCTTTCTTGCTTCTGGTGCAAGTTGAGATGAGGTAGAGTGTCATGGTGGGACCACGTAGTGGGGGAAGAAAGGGGTTCACCTCATGGCATCCGGGAGACAGAGAGACAGGAAGGGGATAGGACAAATCATGTTTTTGCAGGGCATGCCTTCAGTGGTGACCTTTGTCTTTCAACGAGCCCTCACCTCCCAGTAATGCTGCCATATTACGAGTCCATCAAAGGATTCACGAATTGACTAAATCAGAGCCCTCGGAGTCCAATCACTTCCCCCCAAAACCCGTTGGCTAATATTCAAGCCTTTAACACACAAACCTTCAGGGGACATTGCAGATCCAAACCCTACCAAAGTCTGACATTCAAGAGGGAGAGACGTTTGTTGTGGTAACAAAGAAGTGAGGAGGGAGGCAAGCTAGACTTTTCTGTTGTGGTTCATTTCTCCATCTAGACACACACAGCACAGAGAGAGGAGAGGAGCTGGGCTTGGGGAGCCAGACCTCCAGAATGACTTTCCAGAGTAGGAGCCTCTCAGATTCAGGCTGAACCTCCTTTGGCTGGGAAGTCAGGCCAAAGCATTGATGCCACTCCTCCAATACTCAGCATCCTTGGCTTCCTCTTGTAAAGTAGATACACCCATAATGTCTGCTTTGTGGGATTGCTATGAAGAGCAATAGGTTAGTAAATGTGAAGCACCTGGAACAGTTGCAGCCTAGTCACCCCTCCCATGAGCTAATTCCCCTTTAGATCCCTCCTGGGAACTGGAAACAGGTAGCATCTATTGCCTGGCAGGAACTTCCGGTGAAGATTTTGTTTGCATTTTTGCCTCTCTGAACTACAGGACTGAGGAAGCTAAAACTCGGAGAGGATGAAACAGCTAGATTCCAAGATGTCCCCGGGTCGTCCTCAGTTCCCTGGCATTTGTGCTGTCCGTGTAGCCACTGCCCACATCAAATACGGCTGACCTAGAGAGCCAGTGAAATACCGTGGAACTGAGTCTGATCTCGGAGACGGATCATAAAAGACATGGCAGCTTCTACCTTGCTTTCAGAGACGGCCAACTTTGGAAAAGTCACTTGCTCTGAGAGGAGGACACTCACACTGTGCTTTGGGAAGGGTGATATGATGGAGAACCAGGGGCCTCTTGTCAGTGGTTAGCACTGATTTCCCAACAGCGACTGGGCCACGGCCAGTAGCTCCTTCACCTTCTTATAACAGTCTTGAGTCAGTCCCACCCAAAGGGACTTCCCCGAATTCCCGACTCACAGACACTGGGAGGCAATGCATCTTCCTCAGGGTTCCAAGCGTTATATGGCACACAACTACAGCCAAGAAGAACTCGTCCCAAAAGAACAAGGTGCAAGCCCGGGTGCACCTGGTTCCAAAGTCCATGCTCTTAGGGGCCACAGCATGCTTAAGGAGTGGCTTCCAGGCACACAGGAAAGGGGAGTGATGCTTCTGAGTTGCTCATCACTTCTTCCCACCAGCCCCACCCACTGTGTCCAGCTGGCGGGGGAATTGCGGCCTGTGAAGACACAGCACTGGATGTGAAAGCCAGAGTCGAACAAATTCCGAACCGCAGGCTGCCTATTGATGGGTTACAAGCCGCTGGCTGCTGCCTTCTCGTTCTCAGAGGAAAGACATATTCATCCTGTTTGGAAGACTCCAGCTCAGACCGGTGACCATGACGAGTCTCAGCACTCAGCGCCCGCTCCCTTTCCATGCTCAGACTTACCCAAATCACCAGCTAAGACTCTCTAAATATGCCATACCCAATTCAGACTGCCCACAAGCTCCAGGTAGAGCCACCCCAGCAGCTGGGAGTGTCCTCTGAGAACTGAGGAAGGAAGAAAAATAAAGAGGCCTCTCCCATCCCAAAAGCTGAGTCCGTACCTAAACCCCTTTCCACTCTGTTCCCACTTGCCCTTGTTCAACAGGCCCTAGGAGCCTCCAGAAGGTCCTGAAAGCCCCTTGGAATGTCTTCCTTCTGACTCTGCTTAGAACCCCAGGTTGCACAATGTCCACAAAACACCCTTCTCACTTGGAAAGTGGCTGGGGAGATTTTTATCCCCTGAAAAGAAAAGGAGCATTCATTACCAGACGCGGTTTATACTAGGGTTAGTGTCCTCAAGAGACAAAGCGAATTCTCTCTGCAGCAGAGGGCACCTCAAAATAGAAAATTAAAGGGTGGGGTAGGTGAGGACCAGAAAGCGACCTCCTATGACCCGTGAGTGAAAGGGAGACCATAAATCTCCACAGTGACTTCAGCCACACTGGAGAACAACATGAACTTCCTTATCCATCCAATTCCAGTGGGGACCGGGGGTGGCAAGAGATGGTGTGCAGAGCCTGGTGAAACCTCGGCTCCCTTCACCAGCTTACAGGACTACCGTGAGTTTCTCTTACCCGAGTATCCTTCTATCTATAGAGACCTTCCTTGAGTGTCTTCTGAAAGACAAGGCCTAGAAGTTATATTGACAACACTCTGGGTCCCCCACACCTCCCCCAAGGATAATCCCTGAGACTCTCAGACCTGTTACTTTATATGAGCATCACATTGTTAAGTAGAGGGAACCAGGGCAGGGCGAGAGCTTTGTAACCAAAGACCTGGCTTTGAATTCAGACTCTGCTACTTTGTAGTCGTCAAGGTGAGTCCAGGTGGATGCCTCAGACTGAGACAATGTAAGCCAGATGTGCAGTTCACATCTGTGAGTCCAACACTTGGGAAGTGGAGGCCAGAGGATTAGGCATTCAAGGATATCCTTGGCATATTTGAGTCTTCTCTTGGCTACACAAGAACCTGTCTCAAAAAGGAAAGGGAGGGAGGGAGGGAGGGAGGGAGGGAGGGAGGAAGGGAGGGAGGGAGGGAGGGAGGGAGGGAGGGAGGGAGGGAGGGAGGGAGGGAGGGAGGAAGGGAGGGAAGGAAGGAGGAAGGGAGGAAGGGAAGGAGAGACAGAGGAAGGAAGGGAGGGAAGGTGGGAGGGAAATGTACACAGAGCGGCTAGGATATGGCCCAGCATGTACCAGAAGCTCAAAAACAATAGCTACAGTAAGGCAAACTAAATATGCTACCACTCTCAAAGATGAAATACAGAACCCAAAAAGGGTGAGGAAAAGTACCAAGGTCACAGAGTACACTGGGTTCAGAGCCCAGGCAAGGACCTAGGGTTCCAGATTCCCACATACCTTGTGCTTAGATATTTCCAACCCAACATGAAAACGGAGGTAGGGAAGTGTCTATGGGCAGGGTGACTATAGCAATAATAACAACAATATGGGCAGAAGACAAGTCACTAAATGTCAGGGTTCAAATCTCGACTCTCCATCTGTAAACTCTGTGACTTCTTTTAAACTGTCAGTATCAGGCGCTGTGGGACAATGGTCTGCACCGTCAATTGTATTTTAATAAAACGCTGATTGGCCAGTAGCCAGACAGGAAGTATAGGTGGGATAGCAAGAATAAGAGAATTCTGAGAAGAGGAAAATTTAGTCTGCAGTCGTCACCCAGAAACAGAGGAAGCCAGGCAGAGCAAGCAAGATATGACTGCCTCACCAAAAAAGGTACCAACCCACGTTGCTAACACCGACAAGAATTGTGGGCTAATATAAGTTATAAGAGTCAACAAGAAACCTGAGCTAATAGGCCAACCAGTTTATGATTAATGTAGACCTCTGTGTGTTTCTTTGGGACCAGGCAGGACAGAAACCTCAGTCAACAATCAGGTGCCTCCGTGCTCCTGTTTTGACCTGCTAAAGGTCTACTTCTCAGAATGACAACAAGGGCTAGTAGCTCATAAAGGATTGCAGTAATCTGACATCCTACTGCCTGGGGCAACCTTGTCTAAGCCCTAGGCTAATCACACGTGGGACAGGCTTCCCAGGAGTAGAAAAAGCTGGCCTATCCTGTTCTGGCCTTCAAGGAGGGTTGATAGATTGAGGACAGTTACTTATAGGCACTGACCAGACAGAAGGCAGCCAGCCCTTCAGTCCCCTGTGTGTGCAGCCAGCCATCAGCGAGACAGTCACTCTGGCCAAACTCTTGGGTAACTCAGTTTTGAGCAAGTCTCTAAAGGATCACAAGGTCCCTGAGGAGAACACACTAGCCTTGTCCGTACATCCTCTGGGTTTGATCTCTATTTTCAAGACGGTCATTAATCAGCCACCACTCTATTTTAAGGTATCTCATGCCTAGCCATCTGTTAGGCTCCTCTGGCCTTTCTCCAAGACTGGACTCTGATTTTTTTCAATCTCTCTCTCTCTCTCTCTCTCTCTCTCTCTCTCTCTCTCTCTCTCTCTCTCTCTCTCNTCTCTCTCTCTCTCTCTCTCTCTCTCTCTCTCTCTCTCTCTCTCTCCCTCTCCCTTCCCCTCTCCCTCTCTCTCCCTCTCCCTCTCTCCAAAATGAAACAGTGTCTTCAGGCAAGCAAGACATACGGAAGTCTCTGCTCAGCATCTCAGCATGGATAGTCACAGCTAACGTTCTCATTAAGATTGAGAATGATAAACCAGGTAGTGGTGGTGCACACCTTTAACCCCAGCACTCATTCGTGAAGCAGAGGCAGGAGGATCTCTGTGAGTTCGAGGCCAGCCTGGTCTACAAGAGCTAGTTCCAGGACAAGCTCCAAAGCTACACAGAGAAACCCTGTCTCAAAAAAAAAAAAAAAATAAACAAACAAAAAAACAAGATTGATAATGATGATGATGATAATTATGATGATGGTGGTGATTAACACTAATGATAAAAATTGGGGTGCTAGAGAACAACTCAGCAGTTAATAGCAGGTGCTGCTTTTCCAGAGAACCCAAGTTCAGCTCCCAACACCCAAGTCTGGCAGCTCACAATTGCCTGTAATTCCAACCCTAGAGAATCTAAGGCCCTCTTCTGAGCCCTGAAAGCACCTGAACTCTCAGAGGTAAACATACACACAACTAAAGATTGCTTCAAACCTAGGCATAGGCACGACAGCCAATCAGAGCACATCCTAGAGCCTTAGATAATTCTGTTGAGCCACCTGACCCATGTATGGCCATTCTTGACCCAGACCACAACAGATTTCCTTCTCATTTTGTTGTCCTTTGCCCAAATTTATTTGAGTTTCTGTCACACAGAAATTAAAGAATCTTAACAAAGACAAGACAAGTTACACTTCATCAAGCACTCGAGGGCACTGAAGGACAGCAAAATGGGTCACTTAGACTCTTACAGTCATTTTATTCCTAGTCAAGCACCTATCAGCACACGGATCATTGAGTACCATATCTAATAGGATCAGCTAGTTCATCCTCCACCTTCAGTTAGGCAAGTATGATTCCATTTCCATGTTTCCTATGATGAATTTTATAGATAGAAGGCTAGCTAGCTAGCTAGATGATAGATAAATGATTGATAGATAGATAGATAGATGATAGATGGATGGATGGATAGATAGATAGATAGATAGATAGATAGATAGATAGATGATAGATGGATGGATAGATAGATACATAGATACATAGGTTATAGATAGATGATGGATGGATAGATAGTAAATGATACATACATACATACAAACATACATACATACATACAAAGATTATAGGTAGCTAGAGCTCTCTTGCCTGGAATGCTGAATTTAAACATGCCCTTCCTTAATTATCTTTATTTCCGCCCAGCAGCCAATTCTTTCTTATCTGCCTGCACCCTAACTGATTTCCTTTGATAACACTGCCAAGGATCCAGACTCATTTCAGCTACCTTAAATAAGAGGGATTTATTCAAAGAAGTTGAGTGAGTGGGAAAGAGGATTCCCACAAGAACTCTAGAACAGCCCAGTCCTATTTCTGAGGAAATGTAATTTGGTAGCTAAAGGAAAGACCAGGCCCTGGACCATATAAGCAACCAAGTTGCTTTTGCATCCTCTCTAAGACTTGGTTACAATGTAATTCTGTTCTCCGACTAGCTGTTTCACGTACCATTTCCATGTCGCCAGCTCAGACTCCAAAAGGTGAGACTCTGAGGGATCGCCTACAGCTGTCATTATCACAGATGGTCATTTCTTGGTATGAAGGTTATAAATGTGCAAGAAACGGGACCAAGCTGGGCAGTAGTGGCGCACACCTTTAATCCCAGCACTCAGGAAGCAGAGGCAGGAGGATCTCTGGGAGCTCAAGGCCAGCCTGGTCTACAGAGTAGATTCCAGGATGGCCAAGGCTACTCAGAGAAGTTCTGTCTAAAAAAAAAGGTGGGGGGACGACCTGATGCCGGTCATTTGAGTTCCGTTCTTTGGCTATGGCCTTGGTGAGCTGTGACAATACTCATCTGTAGAATACAGATAACATTACATGTGCTGATAATAATATGCCTGCCTTGCTAGGTGGGTAGATCAGAGCATGTGTAGCAAACACATACTCTATCCGTTATTATAGTAAGTGAGGTCACACAATCTCAGAAGGAAAAACATGCATGCTCTCTTTCATCCGTGGAATCTTCTAGCCAATACTATATGTGTGTATGGGTGTGTTACAGCACACAACATAACGGAAAGAGAACAATAAAGGGTAAATATAAGGGGAGGAGTGATGACTGGAAGCAGGCTTTGCACATAAGTTATGACGAGGATATAAAGCTAATTGTTCTTCTAGCTTTAACACTGTTGTACATTTTGAGGGAGTGGATAAGGGCATAAAATGCATTCAATCCTGAAAGTACAAAACTCAACTTCCATTCTAAATGCCTATACTAACTGTATGAAGTTCACTGAGTTATATGGACCTTGGGTCTGGTTAATTTGAGCATGAGATTTTTTTTCACTTATTTGCAAGTTTGTTTGTCATAATAATTTAAAATAATAATAATAATAAAGTTAATAATTTTTAAAAAATAAAGTCCATCCTAAGGTCTTACTCTACCATTCCAAGGTAAGCACTCTACCACCAACCTTTGTCCTTAGCTCAGTTATAGCTATGGTTTGTACTGAGAGGCACTTGTTCATTACATTTTTTTTTTTAGCGCAGGGGTAGGGGGAGCCAATCTAAGAACAATTTTAGTCTCCTTCCACCATGTGGGTCCTGGGAATTGAACTCAGGTTGCCAAACTTGGCAGCATGTGCCTTTACTCATTGAGTCACCTCTCCAGCCTCAGTGGGAGTCTCGACAATTCCCAAGACAAGACAGGGATCTAGAATTCTGTTGGTAAAGTGCCCATCACACTACGTGAGGTCCTGACTCTGTTCCCCAACCTTGCATGGGCTAATGGCTCTTGTTCTGCATGGCACACATCCAGTAGAAAACCACTATCATAGAGAGTTAGATCGAGTCTATGGCCATACCACCCTGAACATGCTGGTCTCTTCCTTCTTGGAGACTCAGCACTATCTGGCCTGCTTAGTACTTGGATAAGAAAAAGATCTCTTGAACGCTCTGACCCAGAAATGGCTACGCCTGAGCCAGACCAAAGCAAGTTTTTATTTCCTTTGCTTTGTTTTTCTCTTAAGTTTGAGTTGCTTCTGTCACATAAACCCTCAACAATTCTTGCATTATACTGCTATCTGTTCAAAACACTCATACTTGACCATAGAGTGAAGGAAATTCATACCAAGCATCAAAAGACCTTGTTTCTTGTCTGGTCTCAGCCAGTTGCTAATTATAGCTCAATCTTCTCAGCTGAGGATATAACTGTTTTACTGACTGGAGACAGAAGGGGTAGACCAGATGGTCTCACCCAGATCCATCAAAGTCTAGTCAAAGATTCTTCTATTTTAATTAAGGCCATTTCTTCTTGTTTGATCTCATAAGGGCAATGAACAACATATGCTCTCCCCATAAAACACACACACACACACACACACACACACACACACCCTCAGTTCTGTTTGACCCATCCCAAAGCACTCCTTTCCCAGCTGTCCTAGGGAGGTCAACAACACTGAGAGTCTGTGCCTTGTCCTTCTTATAGGTCCCTGTTAAATTACCAAGACCAGTCAAAATGCCTGCCCATCTCACAGAAATGCTCCTGACAGGCTTGCTTTCTGCTTCCTGACAGTGACCCTAAATATAACTGGTGTAGGAACGGACTCCTAATCAGATCGGAGTCAATCCAGTAAGTATGCTTTCTCCTTCTGCCCCTTGAATATACATGTGTGGTGTGCATGTGTGCATGTGCTTGTGTTTGTGTGTGTGTGTGCATTCGTGTATACATGTGGAGGGCAGAGGTTGACAGTCTATGTCTTCCTTGCTCACTTTCTACCTTATTTTTTGAGACAGGGTCTCTCACTGAACCTGGAGTTCACCAGTTTTGCAAAGCTAGCTGAGTTCCAGGAATCCACCCACCTTCCCACCCTCGCCGCCCTACCCAATAGGATTGCAGGCACATCTAGGTTTTTACAAGAGTGCCAGGATCAAACATGGATCCTCATGCTTGCCAGACAGACACTTTACCAGCCAAGCCATCTCCTCAGTATTAGCTCCCTCTCATGGGAACTGTGCTCAAAAGAAGTCCCTCTCACAAAACCCAGAACTGCGACATGAACACTCATCAAAACTGCCATGGGAACCAAAGAGCAGGAAAGGCTAGAAAAGAAAGGCAAACCTTATCCAGGGAAACCGGAAGCAAGCGGCCAGAGAGAGAATGAACCTCACCACCAACCCTCCCAGGCTCCAAGGCATGCCCGACACGGCCCTTGGTATCTCTCAGGGCAGTTATAGTATTTCCCATCCCGCATACTCTTCCAGAGCCTTGCTGTTCCATCAAGAGACAGAGACCATACCCTCTCCCCTCAAACACATGTGAATCTCTGTGTCTCCCCGTTTAATTAGAATGTGGCAGAAATCATGTTGTTGATTGCTAAGGCTTGTTCACAGATGTCAGGTCACTTTTGCACGGCTCTGCCTCACGACACACACGACCACCATGCACTAAGGAGATACGGAGTTTATGGAGGAGCCTGTGGGGGTGATGGGAACGACAGAGGTATTCAATACCCATCTGACAGCCACCTTGAAAGCATCCAGTCCCCGCCCCAACAATCCTAGAGACAACCGATGGAGCAGGGCTCAGACTCCAGACTTCCCCACTGAGCCCCACGCAGATTGCAAGTCCCGAAGCCATATATGATTGGTGTCATTTAAAACCATTAGGTTCTTTTGGCTCTGCGGAGGGAGATTGGGAGAACAAAGCTGACCCTGTCTTCCTTCCCAAAGACAGCCCTCCTCCAGGCGTAAGCCAGCACACACGTGTTTATTTGACCTGCAACTCAATAGGGAAAACGATTCAAGGCCTCCTTTCTCACATTAAACAGAAGCAGGTAGGAAATTAAGGCTGCCGTTCGGGTCTACACCACTTTCCGTGCAGTCAGACAAGAGGCCTGGGTCTTTTTCTCATGCACGTGTGTGTTTGTACAGGACTTTTCAGTTTTCCCTCACCCAATGGACCAGTGCTGGGTCTTTTTTTTTTAAAAAAAAAACAGTTATTTATATATTTATGGATGGAGACATGTATCAAGCACCCATATAGAGGTCAGAGAACAACTTATAATAGTCAGAGCTCCTCTTTTTGGGGCTCGAACTCTGGTCACCAAACTTAGCAGCAGGGGTCTTTATTCACTGAGCCTCTCACCAGCCCCCAGCGATAAGACTTTACATATAGCATGTATCCAAGTCCAGAGATAAGCGTTTACCGTCCTGCACTTGCAAGGCCAACAAACTCTTCAATTCAGAGCAAGAATCCTTCCTGATACAGCTGCTCTCCCGAGACCCACACTTCAGCCATCAATCTACGCAGGAAAGAGAAGAACTATCCAAATATTTGAGTGATAATAGCCTGCTGCAAGGCTGGAGCCAGTACCACTGCAGGGACAACTGGGAAGCCTGGTATGCTAGGATGTCAGTCACAGAGTCTTGGGCTCCACAGTAGCACTGGAGAGGTCCTAGCCCATGAAGAAATGTTTGTCCCCCATGGTTACCACAAACCTCTGACAGAAACCTGTGTCACAGGGGGATGCTCAAGGGCCTGGAAAGAGCGCATTGAAATCCACAAGATCCATGAGTTTCGGCAGGATCTTGGAGTGCGTAATATTGAGACCTGACACTATATGGTTTCCAGTGGAGAACAAATGCCCTGATACCGCACCCTGTTTCTGCTGTGGAGACAGGGCTGAAAAGCCAGGCTCAAGTGCCATCCAGAAAGACCAGGAAGGCGCTGAGAAGTCTAAACACTGGGTGCTCTTCCCAACATTGCTCCCATCATGCATTTGGTTCTCGCCCATGACCTCATGTGCTGAGGGGACCAGGTGCGTTCCCTGCTTAACCCTGAGCAGAGAGTTTCAGTTCTATCTCTGTGATTATCCAAACAACCTGATCACACCCTCCCATGGGAACCAGGCCTCCTCACCCTCTTGCTACTAAAAGTCTGCCTCCCACACCCCTGTTTGTTCATTCTTTGCCACCTGGATACAACCCCCATGTGACGCCACAGAACTGGCAGTGTCCCCTCCCTCAAGCGATAAGTCTGTGTGACCGATCAACTGCTATTTGTCCCATCTGCCCTACGTGAACCAGGTGCTGCTGCATCCTTTAGCGGGTTCCCTGCCTTTCTCGGCTGCTCTCCCAGTGACCCGGGGATCGGGTAAGGAAATGAAGTCAAGCCCTGTAAAGACCCAGGGTACGGACAGGTTAAAGATTTCCAGGGACCAGGGGCATGGCACAGTTAGTACAGTGCTTGTCACACAAACCTGAAGACCTAGCACACACTTTAAAAGCCCGGCACAGCAAGATCAAAAACACTGGTGACAACTTTATGCTGGAGAGGTGGTGGGGGAAAAGGGAACACTCCTGCATTGCTGGTGGGAGTGCAAACTGGTACAGCCCCTTTGGATGTCAGTATGGTGATTTCTCAGAAAATTAGGAAATAACCTTCCTCAAGACCCAGCAATATCACATTATTTGGGTATATATCCAAAGGATGCTCAATCATACCACAAGGACATATGCTCTATCATGTTCATAGCAGCATTGTTTGTCACAGCCAGAACCTGGAAACAACCTAGATGCTCCTCAACTGAAGAATGGATAAGGAAAATGTGGTACATTTACACAATGGAGTAATACACAGCAGAAAAAAAAATAACGACATCTTGAAATTTGTAGACAAATGGATGGAGCTAGAAAACACCATATGGAGTGAGGTAACCCAGACCCAGAAAGACAATTATCACATGTACTCACTCATAAGTGGCTTTTAGACATAAAGCAAAGAAAAACCAGCCTACACTTCACAACCCCAGAGAACCTATATAACAAAAAGGACCCTAAGAGAGATATATATGGATCTAATCTACATGGAAAGTAGAAAAAGACAAGATCTCTTTAGTAAATTGTGAGTGTGGGGATCATGGGAGAGGGTAGAAGTGGAGGGGAGAGAAAGGGAGGAGAGCAGAGAAAATATATAGCTCAATAAAAGCAATTTTTTTAAAAAGTCAGGTTCAGTAGTGTGCCCAGCAAAGGGACAGTGGACAGGGGACCCTGAGCTTGCTGGACAATCAGTATAGCTGACTGGGTAAACTCAGTGTACTGTGAGAGACCCTATCTTGAAAATAAGGTGAAGCCAGGCAGTGGTAGTGCACACCTTTAGTCCCAGCACTTGGGAGGCAGAGGCATTTTGAGGCCAGTCAGGTCTACACAGCAAGTTCCAGGACCGAAGACTACACAGAAAAACCCTGTCTTGGGGTAAGAGAAAGAAAGAAAACCAGAATATCAGGCAAGGATCTGATGACCCTCCACACTTCCTCCTCTGAGATTATCAGCAGTCCCCAGTGATCCCTCACGATCTCTCCTCCCCCCAGGGGCATAGGCATAGTCCTCGGGCCTCACTGTGAAGAATTCTTACAAGTAGGCACACTGATCTGATGGAGATGTGGCTATTTCCCTGAAATATAGAGCTACACAATGCTAGGGTCCTGACAGTGGTCAAAACACCACAGCTCCAGGGCTATGAGCAATTAAAACTGAACCAATCTCTGGTGTTTTGTTGCAGCCGCTCAGGCCCGCTGAGACTGTGTATTGTCACTTTTTCCATTTCTGTGACTACTGTGCCTGGCAGGAAGCAGCCTCGCAGAGAAAGTATATGGTCATCACGGTGGGAAACGCATGTTGGCAGGAGTGTGAGGATTATGTCATATCGCAGAGTAGACAGGAAGAAGGCTGAACTAGCAAACCTCAAAGCCTGCCCCCAGTGACCCCCTTTCTCTGGTGAGGCTCCACCTCCTCATGGTTCCATAACATTCCAAAACAGCGCCACCTACAGGGGGACCAGCTAGTCAAACATCATGCCTGTGGGGCACATTACACATCCAAACCACTTGAGGTACCAAGGAGAATGCCACCACTTATGGACACTGTGAGGAGGTTCCACCATGAGTAGAGCCCAGCCCTAAAATCCCCCCCCCCGAGAAACCCCATAGCCAGCATTCCAAGTGTCTGACAACTATCAATACATATTTCTCAGCCCTCCAATCCCTCCAGGAATCTTAAGTGTTTCGGAGGGGTTGGCACTGGCCTAGGACTCTGCACTTCTCACAGCTGAGGTGCGGTAGATGCTGCCGGTCTCTTAGATCACACTTGGAGGCTGGCATCACCAGTTCCATTTTACAGGTAAAAAACCTAAAGCAGAGCCAGGGTAATTAACCAAGGGTGCATTGTGGGTAAGGAGACGATGAGCCTGAAGTCATGTCTGTCACTCACCAGCTTTTAAACAGGGTCACACGTAGCCCAGGCTAGCCTTCAACTCACTGTATAGTTCGGGATGATCTTGAACTTCTGATCCTCCGGCCTCCATCTCCTGAGTGTTAGGATCACAAATCTGTACCGCTGTGCTCATCCAACCCAGTTGGCAGAGAACTGAGTAAACACTCTACCGGCTGAGCTCCACCCCCAGCCCCGTGTCGTGGACTATTAGTTTAACTATGTAAAGATGTGTTACGTTTGTTTATGCTGCAGAATGTTACTTTAGCTATGTAAGGATGTGTTACATTCATTTATACTACATCTGTTTAACTATGTAAAGATATGTTGTATCTGTTCATGCGGCGTTTGCTTAACTTTGTACAGATGTGTTGCATTTGGTTCACCTTGCCTGCCTAAGGCACCTGAACGGTCCAATAAAAAGCTGGGCAGCCAATAGCTAGGCAGGAGAGAGGCTGGCAGGCAGAGAGAATAAGTGGGAGGAGAAATCTAGACTTGGAGGGAGAGAACAAGGGAGAAAAAAAGGGAGATGCCTGGGCCCAGCCAGCCAGGCAGCCACCAGACAGACAAAGAGTTGGACATACAGAATGAAAGGAAAAAAAAAAAGCCCCGAGGAAAACATAGATAAAGAGGAGCAGGGCAGTTTACGTTATAAGAGCTAGTGGACAAAGGTAAGAAAAGGCCAAGCCTCCTTATGATTTCAGACTGGTGGTCCTAGGAAGCCTGCTACAGCCCTGTCTTTAACATTCTTGTTCTTTACAGTAAAATGGCCCATAAACCCTGCCCTCTCTGTCACTCCTTAATCGGTCCCCTTCTTGACTGCCCACACCAAGAATGTCTTTAAAAGCACCTAGCCGTTTCAATCTTAATCATTTCTTTATGTTTCCATCTCTTTGAGCACCAGCTCTCAGGCCCAGGCCTGGAACACAGTCGATTCTCGGCTAGTGCTGAAGTGATTGAATTTCTCTCCTGCCTTACAGAACTGGGCCGCCATCTCTCAAACCAGTCTGAAATAGAGTTTTCTTTCCTTCTCTCGGTGTTTTTATTGTCTTCTTTCCAGCAGGCCAGTCAATGGAAGGTTTATAAAGACGTACGGGCAAGCCCAACTAGATCCATTCATAAAGCAGCCATCCACTGCATCGGCACCAAGATACTTCAGTGCGGAAGGTGGTTACCAAGTCCTGTCACCCTGACAACAAGAATCATAGTGATGGCGGCTTCCACAGGTGATGGAAGTTAGACTTGCGTCGAAGGACGTCTCTTGGTCATTTCTACAGCCTCAATATGAACAGACTGGCTCCAGCCAGGATGGGCTTGTGGATATTTGCTGAGTGAATCAACTGAGAGAAGGCATGGGCATGTCATTTTTAACAAACACATAATCAATCATACATTGCAATCCTTTGATAGATGCTCGCAGCAAACACTGGTAGAATCTGAATAATCATTCTGTCACCACTGACATTTACAGTTCTTCACAAAGAGAACATCCCATGTCTAGCTATTTTGAAGGATAGGACGCATTGTAGTTTATTTTTAAGTCAGCGGGAGAACCCTCCAGTAAAGCTGCCCAAGCCAGGAGCGGAAGCTCTTACCAGAGGGGCGGGGGGGGGGCACTCTGGCCCAGCAGGTGGCCCTGAGCCTGCCGTCCCCAGCCAAGGCCCAAGCTCTAGGAGAGGTGGGTGGGAGGCCATCTACCCCTCCAGAGTGCCAAGCGCATTTGTGTCTCCAAACTGAGAACCGGGCCCCTGCTTCTTGCCAACCATTCACAAGGGGGCGTGGGGAGATGATTAAAAAGCCAGAGAGACTGACTCATGAGGAAATATGAAAAAAAAAAGCATAACAGTCCCCAAGTATGTTTAGCTTGGCACAGACATAAAAGGGGGATATGATAAGGACTCCAAGTCGGAGGATGGCCACATGTGGCGTGGGGGCTGCCTGGGGATGCAGGGAAAGACACAGATGGGATGCAGGAGGAGTGGGATGTGGGATCTGAGATGCAGGGGAAAAAATAAATAGTTTCTGAGTCCAGGACCTGTTTCCCATGGGGGTCAGGGTTAGAAACCACTTCCAGCAACACGGTCCTCCGTGCCGGCTACTCTTGACGCCAGCACCAGGAGATTAAAGGAAATTTTCTTCAACAAGCACTTCAAGGACCCTCCCCTACCCCTACGCCAAGCATGATACCAGGTTCAGGGGGAGGGGGATTCCTTGCTCTCAGAGAGCCTGCAATCTGTTTGGAAGTCTGGGCCTTCTTCATCTTCCTGGATTTGACCACCAGCTTAAGTGGACCATCACTCCCCATGGTCCTGTAGACTCCCCCCAACAGGCTAGTTACTACTAAACTGCCAGGAGACAGCCAGAAACAAGGGGATGTTTTCTTACCACCTTTGCCCCACGCTGCTCTGTGAGTCCTGCCTGTATCACGTGTCAGCTCTGTGAACCTCAGGTGACGGCTGCCTTCCCATTTCTGGGCCTCAGAGACTCTTGTGGAAAAGGTGACCTAACACTGTGAGAAGGGATAAACCTGTTTGTGGTTGCCCAAACAATGTATCAGACCCTAAGGGATTCTCAGTGAGCAACCGGCTTTGGCCACTGGAAGACTCTGGGAAACCAAGCTTGGCTTGTAGACAATTGCAGGTTAAGATGAAAACCAGCCTCGAAGGCCTGGGCACAGACAAGCCCAGAGCACTTGGGCCTGTTGGGGTTGTCCTTCCTAGGACTCACTCCCAGTTCACATGGCCATGGTGGAATGGCCCCAGACGAAGGAACCCACAAATTTTATGAGAAAGTGGGGGCATACCAAGGGCAGCAATTACAGAGGAGTTGACCTGCGTCTCCCTGGGTTACATATGTTTGGTTGCCATGGCAATATACTTGGCAGAAGAACTTGAAAAGAGGAGAAGTTTATTTAGCTTACAGTTTAAAGGTTCCAGTCCACAGTTCTCAGCTCCATTCATATGAGGCCTGAAATAAGGTGACCCATTATGGCAGCTGGAGTGTGTAGAGAGAGGTACTTACCTGGTGGTGGACAAGAAACATGTGGGGAGGTGGTGGATGGGAACAGGGCCAGACAGAGTCCCAAAGACACTACCCCAGTGACCCACTTCCTCTAGTTGGACCTAACCTCCTAAAGTTTCCAGAACCTTCCAATAGAGGGCCAACATCTGAGGACCAAGTGGATCAGCGTGGCAGCCCGAGTTAGACATTCCCTAGTGACACTCCATAGAGGGGAGTGATGGATAAGTTTATCCTAACACCCTGACTCACAGACAGGGGTGTGGCCAAATGTCGGGTGAGTTTGCTGGTCTTACTTCATCCAGATTGGCGCCTCACAGGGCACTCTTGCTTAGGTGGCTCAAGCTGGGGTTTACAGAAGAGCTTTGTCAACAATGCTCGCTTTTCATTGGACACCACCAGTCCGCAGCTTACTGCCGCATCCCCTGCACTTACTGAGGCGTTGTGCATATGACTGCTGCCTTCCCATGAGACTGTAGCTAGGCCCCTGGTTTAACTGGTAGCCTTCCGTCCCTTGTTTAACAGATGGCTCCTGTGTCCCTTGTGGTGGATACCTACCAGGTCAGCTGTCATCACGGGCAGGCACGGGAATGGGACCCACCGCATCTATCAGTTCCGCAAACCTGCAGTGTGGCGCCCTCAATACTCTGAACCTCGGTTTCCCTTCCTGAAAACTAGGAATGAAGCTGACGTAGGCTGTCCTGCTTGTCACCAAAGACGGAAGGGTAAAAATGGAAGGACTTGAGAAAGGGCTCTGCTCTGCCCCAAGCCTGCATCCCTAGGACTGCTGCCTGCACACAGCTGACTGTGAACACACTCCACGTTCTGTGGATTGCAGGGCAGGGAAGAACCCAGCCTTAGGATGTTCCTAAAGCTCCTTGCTGGAGAACTCAGCTGTAATCCAGCCAGGCAGCTCAGCTCAGGTATAGCTTGATCTACTTGTCACTGATGTGAGCAAGTCACTCAGGGCATCCCCATATAATCAGCGGATGGTTTTGACTCTTTCTGTGACTATATTATATTTGAGAGACTTAACCATGTCTAGAGACCCAGGTAGTCTATCTAGTCAGCTAAACTGCCCTCATTAGAGAGCCCAGCCCTCAGTGGGAGGCCTCCCCTGCTTCCCCATGATCTCTTGTCTTACGGGTGAGGAACCAGGTTCTGGGAAACTTATTCACAACCGATGCTAATAAAACACTGCCAGACTGAACCTTGGTTGTTTTGGTTCCAACACGTGTGTGTCTTTCATTTGGTATGCCAAGAAACACAGAGACGTTCTGGGCTTGCCATGACAGCCTGCCATGTCATTCTATAGGGACACTTGTTATGGTTTGAAAGACTCTGGAAGGGTCTAGGTCATTGAAGCAGATGACCGGATGATCTTCACCTTCCAAGGAGCAGCGCCCTGTGTGTAAACTGACCCCGAGTCCAGCCCTTGCGAGATAGAGGAGGAGGGACCCCAGGGAGGGCAGAACGCCCAACAGCACCTGCCAGGGCTGTGAATGAGGGAAGGGGCTGAAGAAGAAAGAACAGGAAAAATCTTTCTTCCCCCGTCAAGTTAGAAAGCCGGCAGAGCGAGCAGGAGCCCAGATCAAACACCACTAAAGGTCCCTCAAGTCAGCTTCTCCCTGTTTTAATTAAGCAGGGAGTCCTCACGCCCACCCCTACCCCTCAAACGCTTTGCAACTCAGCGAGAGCCACCTCAGCAGGTCGCAGTTAAGCCTTCAAACGACAGGCAGCCTCCGGGAAATGCCAGAAGCTCACAGGTGTAAGCTCCAGCCCCTCCCACTCTGTGCCCGGACCAGACAGACCATCATGAGATGCCTAGGGAAGGTCTCTGGAGCATGCCCAGGACCTCCTCCATGCAGGGACCCTTGGCAGAGCGACCCTCATATAAGAAAGGCATCCTCTGTGGGGGCCCTGCCTAGTCCTGAGGACATCAGTACCGGAGAATTAGGACGGAATCTCACAAAACCATCCTTCCCACCATCGTGTGCAGTGGGCTCGTGTTTTCTATTGTGTACGTGTACTGGTGGTACACACATGTGTACACGTGCATGTGGAAGCTCAGGGACAATCTGCAAGTGTTGTTTGTTGGTGGCATTCACCTTTTAAAGGCAAAGTCTCTCACTGTCCTAGAGTTTGCTAAGTAAGGGTAAACTGCCTGGCCCCTGAGTCCTCCTGTCTTCACCTCCCTAGTGCTGGAATTACAAACTCCTATAGCTGGGTCCTACTTCTCTCTCTGTCCATTCTAGGGATTGAACTTGGGTCCTTGTACTTGCACGCAAACACGTTTCCCACTGAGTCATCTTCCCAGCCCTTTTCTACCCTATTTAAATTCAGGTCAGGTTTGGATGTTTCCAGACTCACTAAGGAGGCTCCAGCTTCACTTTGAGACCCCAGGCTGTGAGAGATGAGACACCAAGTCCTCAAGCCATGTTAGATCCTGGCCCAGACTCTGCCACCCCATCAGCTCTGCTCCCTGCTCAGGCCCCACCCTCCAACAATCATCCTGAGCTTTTGGACACCTCAGTTCCTCCACACCATAGCCATCACCAAACTCCTCCCTCAGTTTGGATGCCTCTTCCTCTGCTCCCAAAGTCTTCCCACAACTGTGACTACCTCTAACATTGTCTCTGGATTCCTGGTTCATAACAGCCACCAGTGGCAAAAACCTGCATTTACTGAGCAGCCCAGCTCTGGCCAACAGTGGGCATTAGGCCTTTCTGGATGGTCAATGTCCCCAAAGCCAAGGTTTCTCATCCTCATTTCTAACTGCACTCCAGCCAGATGAAAGGGATGCCAGTGGGCCTCGCAGGAAGAAGAAAGGAAGGCCTGTGAGATGTGCCCAGGAGGGCAGGAATGAGAAGGAAGATGGCCTCAATTGGGATAGGCAGGAGTCCCAGAAGACCTGACCCTGTAAGGGAACTGTAACTGAAGGAGTCATTCCTGACCTTGAATTTACAGAGCGCCCCCCCTCCCACCTATCTGTCACTCTTGTCTGTAGCACGCAGTGTTGTTTGGGGAATGACAGGAAGAGAGTGGAGGCTGGGGTCGAAGGGCGGAGTGGGGAGCTAACAGCAACGTTAGCAGTAGACAGGGAGAAGACAGTCCCACCGGGTGTGAGGCTGGGTTCCATGTCGTCCATGAGCAGGTGGAGAGCATCAGACCAGGTGCTGGATCTCCCCTGCCCGTCTCAATTTCAGGATCCTGGGCTTCCCCCGCCCCCCACACCCCCACGCCCATTCCTCTGTGTTATTACTCCCTGGCTGGCATGTGGGGCAGTAATTGTACCTGTCTCCCAGGGGCTGTTAGGACCCAGTGGCTTAATTCAGATCTTCGGAAACAATATTTTTTATGGGATAATCTTTTCGTACACTGTGAATATGTGTTGCTCTTATTGGTTTAATAAAGAGCTGAACGGCCAACAGCTAGGCAGGAAGAGGTTAGGCGGGACTTGTGGACAGGAAGAGAGAACAGGGATGAAGAAGGGTGGAGTTTTCAGAAGAGGGGGGTCGAAGCCAGCCAGAGTCAGACACACAGAATGAGACAGAGGTAATAAAGTCAGAAGGCAGCAAGTAAATTAATAGAAATGGGTTTATTTCAGTTATAAGAGCTCATTAGAAACAAATCTAAGCGATCGGCGAAGCATTTATAATTAATGATAAATTATATGTGTGGTTATTTGGGAGCTGATTGGTGGAACAGAAAAGTCCACCTGCCAATATTGGCCCTAGATGAGGAAATAGAGGCTCAGAGTCAACTCCAGCAATCGCATAACCTCCCGCTAACTGAAGATTCTTGTTGAGTTCCCTGTCAGGGAGGAGAAGGTTCCATGCCCTGCCACTGTGGGAAAAGGTCACCATGTAAAGTTCAGGTATATAAGCCAGTGGTCCTCAGACTTGATGACACATTGGAACCCCTTGAAGTCGACCTGCCCTGTCAGTTGGTCTCTGTTGAGCAGACCCAGGTCTCACAGAGTTCAAGGTTCCCCGGGACAACTATGCTGGCTAACACCAAAAGCCGGCTTCCAAGAACCGTAGACGACTGGAAGTGGCCAGAGCCTCGTTCCAGTGGAGAGAGCAGAAAGGAGCTCACTTCTCTTTGTGATCTTCATCTAAAAACCTCATTTTCTCTCGCTGAGGGAATCTCCCAGCAACCTCCAAGCAACCAGCCAAAGGTTGGGTCCTCGGCTGTAGAACAAAGAACACTTTGAGGTTTCACAAGAGGCTGCATGGCTCTCTGGCCCTGGACTGCTAAGATCTCCAGGGAAGGCCTAGATGCCCCACCCAGCACAAAGGGAGCCTTGGAGTGGACCGGGCTGCAGGCGAGTCCATCCTAAAGACAGTCCCTGCGGCCACCCTTGATCTGGCCCTAGGAGCTCATAAAGCGAATGAAAGCCAGGGGCTTGCCCAGGAGCCCCAGCATGGTGCTGAGATTCAGGTAGTGGCTTGGGGCCCCTTTTGCTACAGGGGAGCCAGCTTAAGTTTGATGGGTGACTGGGTCCCTCACAGATAGGCCAGGTCTCCTTCTCTAGTCCGGTTGCTTGGGGAGTACTCCTCCAAGGAGACAGAAGCTCGGTGGGAACAAAGCATTCTCGGTCTTCAAATAGTGAAGGTGGAAGCAAGACTTTGATTTCTCCTGCCTCACGGGTAGATGACAGTTAAGAAAACCGCCAAGCCTGCTTGGACAGCCTGTGATTCTGTTACTAGGGAGGCTGAGGCTGGAGAATGAGAAATTCAGGACAAGGCTTCGTTACAGAGTATGTTCAGTCCCAGCCTAGGCAACTTAGTGGAATCTAGTCCCAAAGTATAAAACGGTGTTTTAAGAGTTCAAAAGAGCTGGGGTGTGGTGGCCCCTGCCTTTATCCCAGTACTTAGGAAGCAGAGGCAGGTAGAGCTCTATGAGTTCAAAGCCAGCCGGGTCTACATAGGGAGTTCCAGGACAGCCAGAGCTACACAGAGAAACGCTGTCTCAAAACAGAACAAACAAAAAACTTTTTTTTTTTTTTTTTTTTTTTTTTTTGGTTTTTTGTTAGTGGGTTTT
>NW_026068028.1:2891507-2892957 GCF_014885135.2 Alexandromys fortis | reverse complement strand
TTTTTTGGTTTTTCGAGACAGGGTTTCTCTGTGGCTTTGGAGCCTGTCCTGGAACTAGCTCTTGTAGACCAGGCTGGTCTCAAACTCACAGAGATCTGCCTGCCTCTGCCTCCCGAGTGCTGGGATTAAAGGCCTGCGCCACCATCGCCCGGCTAAAACTGAAAACTTTCAAAGGGAGTGAGGCTAGAGATTAATTTAGTGGCAGAGCACAAGCTTAGGCCGTGCAGGCACTAAGTTCTCTCTCCAGGAGTGCAGGGGAGGAAAGAGAGGACAGAGGCAGAGTGGACCAGCTTCCTTTCCATTGCTGTGTTAAAACACTCTGACTATAAGCAGCTGGGGGTGTGTGTGTGGGGGGTCCGTTTGGCTTACACTTACAGGTCACAGTCTCTCACTGATGGAGAAAGAGGAAGCAGGAAGCACCACTTGAAGGCTCCCGCTCAGCCTTCTCATACTGCCCAGGAAATGGTATTAACCACAGTGGGCTGGGTATGCTCATATCAATGAAGATAATCCAGACAGTCCTTCACAGATGGTGCCCACAGGCCGACCCAGCAACCCTTACTCCCCTGAGAATCCTTTCTACCCCAGGTAATTCTAAACTGTGTCAAGTTGGCAGTGCTAGCTAGAAGAAGAAGGAAGGGGATGGAATCGGAGAGGAGAAGAGAGGAGGGGAAAGGAGAGGAGAGGGGAGGGGAGGGGAAGGGAGGGGGAAGGGATGGAGGAGGGGAGGGAGGAGATGAGGGGACGGAAGGGCAGGGATGGGGAAGGGAAAGTAAGGGGTGGGGGAGGAGGGAATAGAAGAGAAGAGGAAAGGAGAGGAAGGGAGGAAAAGGAAGGGGATGGAATGGGAGGAAAGGGGAAGGAAAGGGGGAGGAAATAAGGGGATAGAGAGGAGAGAAGGGGAAGGGAGAGGAAAGGAAAGGAGAGAGGCGAACTTGAGTGAGTTGACTCATGACTGTAATTTCAGCATTCGGGAGACTGAGTTCAATATTAGCCTAAGCCACATAGTGAATTCCAGGCTACAGTATTAGACCCTATCTTAAAAACAAGAAAGAGAAGGAAAAGGAGGAGGAGGAGGAGGAGGAGGAGGAGGAGGAGGAGGAGGAGGAGGAGGAGGAGGAGGAAGGAGGCAGGGGAAAGAGGAAAGGAGGCTGATCAGTTAACTTCTCCAAGCCCTAGCTTAGGAAGCATCACACTCCTGCCTGGTCCTTGGAAATCACTTCCAGGCATGCGCTTTGCTGACCTGGACCCTACACCTTCTGCTACCTCACTTCTTCTTTACAAGTCCTGAGTCACTCAGAGCCACTCTTTCTATGAAGGTCGCTCTTTCCGGCGCCATCCTGATTCCCACCCTCTCACCCAACATCTTAGCACACTTGGATATGGCTGGCCACTGTCCCATGATGGTTGCAATGAGGCAGCGGGGTGTGTATATATATATGTATATATA
>NW_026068028.1:2804042-2891438 GCF_014885135.2 Alexandromys fortis | reverse complement strand
AGGTTTGATGTGTGAATTCTCTTCGTCGTCTGCCCCCACCCCCCACCCAGCGGCTGCTGCTCTGGAAAGACCTTGGAGCCCCACTCTCCAGAGTTTATCAGTGACTGTAAAGGAAAGAGGAAGGAAGGGAATGAAGGGTCTGGTTTGAGGTCTGGCAGAGGTGGCCATCCCTGGGATGCTTAAACTGCCCTCCTTGAGGGTCGTCGTTTCTTAGGTGGGGAGAGATGGTGATGCTTCCTCTTCTCTCTCTTTCCATGGGAAATGACCAGGAGTGGGGATGTGTGAGTCCCAAGATGGAAGCAGCCTGTGATACCCACCTTCCTCTGTGCTAATGAGCAGACGACCATTCCTTCCTCTTTCTTTTAAAGGTTTTGGTTTAATTTGCCAAGAAACTTGTACCCAACTGTTATTTCAAGACTTTTGTTTTTCGAGACAAGGTTTCTCTATGTAACAGTCCTGGCTGCCAGGAACGTTTATCATGAGCTATCGTGGGCCATGACACCATTACAGCTTATAGCAATGGATAAATCAAATGTCAACCCCGTCAATGGGTACCCCGTTGGCAAGGTGTACAGACCACCGACTCTGAAAACTGTTGCTTTTGTCTATAACTTCACTTGTGCAATAACAGCTATGATATCTGCTCATTACCATACATTTTTGTGTAATATGCATATGTAATCTCATGACTGCATCTCAGTCTTATGGGCACATTTGTCTGTGGGTGGGCAGGAAAATAACTTTTCATTTAGCTATCTAGTTTTGACATATAGGACATATACTGGAGCATGCTTCCTAACTAGATCTATTTGTCCCACAGGGACTGTGGACACTTAAAAGCCGGCTTTGTTCCTTTTTGCCAAGACTAACTGCACACAATGAGCTCACTTTTACCTCAAAGCAAATTTAAACTAGACTAAAGGCTTTTGGTAAATAGATCATAAGTTTAAACCTTACAGCTACGCAGAAGGTCAGAGTCGCAGGTGTCTAACGAGATTGCTACACAAAGGAGAATATGCCAGTTCTTCCCTTGCCAGTCTGCTAACAATAGGCCTATGTCTCAAAGTTTGTCGCTGGGCATTGAGTTCCCCAGTCTGGTCACAGCCTTAATCCTGTAACCTTGGAACCTTGTGTTGCCGTGGCAAAGGCTCGGCTCCTATCACTTACCCTAGAAATGTGCTTTTGACCAATGAGAGGTGACTCTTATAATTTTTTCATTGCTTCGAGACTCCTGTAAGAAGAAGAGTTTGTAGTCTAGGGCAGAGGAAGCTAGGAGAAGAAGCTGGGAGGAATCAGAATAAGGACAGGAGAGTTAGAATAACAGAAGAAAGCAATGACTAAATACATAGTTTTGATTATGAGAAACAATAAAAAATATTGAATAGTTATGAACTCCTAGTAGGATGTATTTCTAAGCACACACACACAGACACACTATAAATTATTCAAATAAATATTTTTAAAGTACAATGTCTCTGTGTTAAGAAAAACCAAGGGACTGGAGAGACAGCTCAGTGGTTAAGAGTACTTGTTGCTCTTGCAGAGGACCTGGGTTCGGTTTCCAGCACCCACATGGTGGCTCACAACCATTTATAATTCCAGTTCCAGGGGACCCTACACCCTCTTCTGACCTCCACGGCACAACACTGGGCTCACATGTGGTGCACAAATATACAGGAAAAACACGCATATACATAAAGAAATTCAATAAATAAATAAATCCTGATAACTAAAAAAGGAAAATATACATAATTATAAAGGCTCAATACTAAAATATTTTAAATATATAACATAAATTAATTTTCATGTTTAAAGACCTGTTATATGCAGACAGAACACTGTATACATAATAAATAAATAAATCTTTTAGAAAAAAAAAGATCTGTTATAAATCAATCAGAAAATGATTAAAAATTCCAGTTTTAAGAAAAATAGTAACTACGAATATATAATTTATGAATGAGACTTGTAAATAAATGTGTGCACCTTAATATTTTTTGAGTAGTAAATTCAAACTAAAGAAACAGTAAAATTCCTTTTTAAAGTCAGGCGGTGGTGGTGCAGGTCTTTAATCCCAGCACTCGGGAGGCAAAGGCAGGTGAATCCCTGTGAGTTCGAGGCCAGTCTGGTCTATAGCAGGAGTTCCAAGACAGGCTCCAAGGCTACACAGAGAAACCCTGCCTTGAAAGACAAAACAAAATCCTTTTTAAAAAAAAATAGCGTATTATCAACTATTAGAAATAAACACTAGTGTCAGTGAGATGGCTCTGTGGGTACCAGTGTTTGTGACACAACCCTCACAACCCAAGATCCACTCCAGAACCCACATCAAAAACCATCTGGAATCCCAGTAATTCCTATTGTGAGATGGGGGGTTGATCATCACTGGGAAACAATACCTGAAAGTGTCTGCTGATCTCCACACTTGTTACACCACACATGAACCTACACACACACTCAGTAATAACAATAATAATAATCATCATCATCATCAATAAATTGTAATTTTAAAAGGGGGCTGGTATATGCTCAGCAGGTAAACGTGAACTGGGTGTCTGGCCCCTGGTATCCTCCTCTCCTTCTTTTCTTGCTCCTCCCCTCTTTACTCTTCTCTTGAACCTAGATTTCTCCTCCTATTTATTCTCTCTGCATGCCGACCCTGCCTATTTCTCCCTCCTGCCTTGCTATTGGCTGTTCAGCTCTTTATTAGACCGATCAAGTGTTTTAGGCAGGCAAAGTAACACAGCTTCACAGAGCTAAACAGACACAACATGAAGGCAAAACATCTCTGCAACGTTAAATATTCCACTGCAAAAAAAAAAGGGAACACATCTTAAACTAATATTCTACAACATACTCTAAA
Organism: Alexandromys fortis; assembly: GCF_014885135.2. Lineage (NCBI taxonomy): Eukaryota > Metazoa > Chordata > Mammalia > Rodentia > Cricetidae > Alexandromys > Alexandromys fortis. The sequence continues at coordinate 2,888,575 of NW_026068028.1, read as the reverse complement.
TAAATAATTGCAATTAAAAATTTAATTGAAATAACTTTTTTGAGACATTCATTTTTTTTATTTTGTGTGGGGGGGTTATTTTGCTGCAGGGATGTTTGTGTACCATGCATGTACAGTGCCTGCAGAACCAGAAAAGGACATAGAATTCCCCTGGAACCGGAGTTACAGACAGTTGTGAGCATCCATGTAGGGGCTGGGAATCGAACCTGTGTCCTCTGCAAGAGCAGCAGCCAGTGCTCTTAACCTCTATGATATCCCTTTAGCCCCTTAAATATTTCAAAATTTTAAATAATTGAAAAAAATGCTAAATGTTGTTAAGATTTGGAAGAAGCAAATCCTGACTTGAAACGTGTGAAAATATAAAAAATGAGGGAGTAGGGATCTGACTCAGTGGGTGTGAAGGTCCTGTGTAAGGGACATCAGTTAAGAAAATAATTGAAATGATATATAACTATTTGGAGGTAAAGATATTCATCACTGAGTTTTTCATAGTGATTTTTAAATTAAGAACAGCCCAAACATTTGAAAATAGGAAATAAATTTAATATAGCTTGGCATGAATACATTGGATGGAATACTCTATAGCCAATAAAAATGATCATTTCAAAGAATATGTAATAACACAAAGAAATGCTCACCTTGTAATATTAAGTGAGAGAAGCAAAATAAAACGAAACTCTTTGACACATTGGAAATTCACTTTTTTATTATATAAACAAAGCTAAAGAAGCTTGGCAAACTGTGCCGGTTCTGGAGCCAAGTGCATGGGGAGAGCCATACAGTGCTTGAGCTCACTGCTTTGATCACTTGCCCACACTCTGGTGGGAGAGGGAGGGCTCAGGACTACAGCTCACAGGAGTCACCTGGAGTGAGACAGCAAAGCTTCCCAAGGGAGGGGCCAGGAAAGATCAACACCATCAACCACCTGTACAACTGATGGGATTCGTTAGACGATGTAGGTAGGGGTGGTAGCGGGTGTAGGTATTGGTGGTTTTGGGGTAAAGGTGGTAACAGGAACCAGGCAGGATGTACAAAAACTTACGTGACCTACATCAGGGTGTGTGGGCACTCAGATCTGAACCATGGCTTTCTACCTGGGGACTCATTTTGTCTTCAAAACTTTCCCCTGTAGTTAGGGTTATCCTTCACTTCCTTGGGAGCTGGGGCACAGCTGGAGAGATGCCTTAGAGGTTAAGAGCACTGTGTGCTCTTCCAGAGGACCTGGGTTTGATTTTCAGCACCCACATGGCAGCTCACAACTGTCTATAACTGAAGTCCCAGGGTGGGTCCAACACCCTCTTCCAGCCTCTGCAGGCACTGTATGCATGTGGTGCACAGACTTACAAGCATGTGTGTGTGTGTGGTGTGTGTGTAGGATATGTGCATGTGTGTGGTATATGGTGTGTGTGTGGTGTGTGTATGATATGTGTATGTGTGTGGTATATGGTATTTGTGTATAATATGTGTATGTGTGTGGTGTATGGTGTGTGTGTGTGGTGTGTGTACGTGTGTGGTGTGTGTGTGTATGGTGTGTGTACGTATGTGGTGTATGGTGTGTGTGTGTGTTGATGGTGGAAGTCACAAAATAATCCCACACTAGTTCAGAATTATGAATAATAAAGGGTTATTTATTTAGTGACTTACAGATCACGGTCCTAGTTAACAGTCCTCTGCACCAACAGGGAACAGGAACAGAGTCTAGCAGCTGGAAGCAAGAGCCGCAAGCAAGAGAGTGAGCACAGGCTTTACAGCCGTATTTATAGTATAAGAGACCACGCCCAAATGAGCTGGTATCTTAAAGACTATTGGCTGAAGGAGCGGAAGGAGCTCCCACAGCAGTGTGTGGTGTGTGTGTGGTGTGTATATGTGTGGTTTATGGTATTTGCGTGTGTGGTGTGTGTGTGTGTGTGATGTGTGTGTGGTGTATGGTGTGGGTGTGTGGTGTATGGTGTGGGTGTGGTATATGATGTGTGTGTATGGTGTATGGCGTGTGTGCTCATACACATATAAGTGCATATATACACACACAAACAGACAAATAAGTGTAATAGAAAAAATTAACTTGAAAGTTAAATTTTCACCCACATTTTACCTAGGCCAGGAAACCACACCAGCAAGTTCTGTGTAGCACTTAAGGGGATATAGCGTTAGTCTTCCATGATTTCATTCAGAAGAAAACACTCGTTCACAGGACAAAATGGGTGAAATTTTCCATATCAAAATCTTAGCAAATGAACCTCATAATAATTTAAATAGATCAAGACAGGAAGGACTACTAAGGTAATTTATTCTTAATCAATCAGGGGCCAGGAATGATGATGCACACATTTTTGCTTTATTTTGTTTTGTTTTGTTTTTTTTTCCAAAGACAAGGTTCCTTTAAATAATAGTCCTGGCTGTCCTGGAACTCACTCTATAGACCAATCTGGCCTCGAACTCACAGAGATCCACCTGTCTCTGTCTCCCAAGTAGTGGGTTTAAAGGCGTGCTGTTACCACCTTAGCAAGTAAGTGGTACACACCTCTAATAACAGCACTTAGGGGACAGAAGCAGGGGCAAACAGATCTCTGAGCTCAAGGCCATCCTGATTTACCAAGATAGCTCTAGGTCAGCCAGGAACACAAAAGAAACGAAAGAAAAATAAATAAAAAATAATTATAAAAGAATCAATAAATATATACCATCATATTACAAATAAAAAGAGATAAAAACATGTGGTCAACTTGATAGTTACAGAAAAAGGACTTGACAAAGAACAATTTTTCTTTCATGGTAAAACCTCTCAGGAAGCCAGAGATGGCCAGGCGTATCTTTAAACAGATAAAGGATGCCTGCGGTTTCTTACCTGAAGCTACAAACTTTTATGACGGAGGAAGGAACTTTTTTTTTTTTAAACCAAAGATTGGGAATGGGCAATGAAATCTAAGCTTTCATCTTACGGCACGTCCCAGTCAATGAAACACATAAATAATTTAGTCAAAGAAAATTTTCATGGGGGCCAGTGAGACAGCTCACTGTGGGTCAAAGCAGTTGCCAAACTGGTCTAATGATCTGAATTCAAACTGCAGAACCAACTGCAGAATTCAACGGGAAGATGGGATCAACTCCCCAAAAGTTGACCCGTCAGGAAAGGACCAAGTAAATCAATCACGGTATATCCTTACAATGGACTAATACTTGATAATCAAAAGGGAAAATATGTATATGCGAGGAACTAGATGTATGCTGAGCGAAACAAGCCGGGAAGAAAACACACATATCCTATGATTCATGTATTGGAAATTCTACAGTTCTCATCAGCAGATGGTTTGTCCCTCCTTGGGGGTAGTATTTGGAAAAGTCTGGAACTTTTTTTGGTTCACATGGGTGGGGACAGGTTACTCCTTGCGGGAGTAGAGGCCAGAGAGGCTGTTACCCATCCACCATACAAGGAGTCAACCATAGACTAGAAACCCAGTGATAAATGACGCTAGTCACCGGGCCACTTGGTGACCGCTTCTGGCTTCGGATGGGATGGGAAAGTGAGGGTGGATTGCCACGGAGCATGAGTGAAAAGAGAGCATTATGCCTGGATTGTGGTGGAAGGAAACACCATTTTAAAACGTGTTTAATATGTGGAGAGTGCGTGCTTGGGCTCACAGGTGCCCCCGTGCCTCAGTTACAGCGTGTGTGGAGTCTGCAGGGTAACTCTCAGGACTCGGTCAGTTCCTGTGTGTTGAGGCAAGGTCTCTCTGCTTCTACTCCTGAGTGGCTACTACCCCTGGGTACTACAGCTTCCAAGCAATTCCCCTGTTGCCACCTCCCATCTGGGATTACAGACACACCACCAGGGACAGAATCTGGGCTGCCAGGCTTACAGGGGCTGCATGGCTAATGCTTTTACCCCCGAAGCCATTTCCCCACCCCTAAAGGAAGCTTTGTATTTCATGCAAATTATATCTCAATAAAACCAATGCTTAGAAAAAAAAAACAACTCTGGGTGCTGATTTAAAATATATTCTTTGCTACTCCCATCCAGCTGGTAACAAAAAGGCCATGATTATAAATTATCTTAAGGCAAAGTCTATTTTTTAGACAGGGTCCCGGGATCCCAGGTTATGTCATCTGTAGTAACTGAATTTCTGACCCTCTTGCCTCCACTTCTCAAGTGCTAGGACCATGGGAATGCTGGGATCACCTCCATAGCTGGTTCATGCAGTGGTGGGGATCAAACCCAGAGTTTCGTGTATGCAAGGCAAACATCCTACCAACCAAGCCTGTCCCTGAGCCCCTTGAATTCTAAGGAGGAAAACTGTGTCTTTCACTCGGCTGGGAACTTGGTTACAGTGGGAGAAGCCTGCAGGTCACATAGGATTGAATCCATGTTTCCTAATTGGAATCAGAGGAAGATGGAACTAGAAGCAAGAAGCAAATACTCCTGGTCAAGCAATATCAGTACACATGTCCATGTATGAGCGCACAGCGATTTGATGCCATACGTGGAGCCAAGAAAGCGCCAGGGTAAACAACCACTGACCGCCCTCCACATCCTCTGCCTCTGTGTCTTCATTCACTGGTCCTCCAGCAGAGCCCAGAGACTCTTTGCCTTCCCGAAGACACAGCAAAGTTTGTGGACAGAGGTATCGAGAAGACAGGACTGGGAAATGAGAGTTTTATAATCCTGTTCTATCGTGCGCCAGAACAAGTCATTCCCAAGGAAAGGTCTTGGTGAACATCTCATCCAAACTGCCTGAGGTCGGTAGCCTGAAATTGATGATGGTGGGAATGTTTACACTGTGGAGATCAGGAGATGCTCCCAAGACAGGAGAGTTCCTTGGAGACCAGCTTGGTCAAGGTCGCCAGCATCCAGCCACTCTGACTCAGAGGGAAAGGAAACTCATACCCCAAAAAGAGCAGGCATGGGTGTGAACAGAGACAGTGTGGTTTGGAATTTATGAGTTTTCCTCTTAGATCATAAAGACAGTTGCCACTACCCTGAAGATCCATCTTCCTATTGAAAAAAAGAAACAGGGCCAGGCCAAGGGAGAAGGGGAGCAGGGGCGTGATGGTAGCTTGGCGGAACTCCATGGAGCAGCTTAAAAGAAAATAGTAATTGGTAATCCTGGGCCTTCAGTTTAAATAAAAGAAAAATATTTACTTTAGAAACCTGCTCTCAGAGGAAGGCAGATGTGGTTAAGGGAGAGAACCCTGAAAGCTTAAGGGTCTGAGTTTGATCCCCCCGACCCACATACAAAGTTGGAGACGGTCATATGCGCTTGTGATATCAGCACTCCTGGTGTGAGACAGGCGGACACTGGGCAACCACCCAGAAGCCTGGCGGTCAGCTGGCCTGGAGTCCACAGTGTACAGCATCTCAGCAAGGCAGAGGCCAGGAGCAGCTCCCAGAAGTGGTCCTCTGCCCACACACAAGAGGTGGCACCTCTTAATCAATGAATTGATGGCTCGTTTGGTGATGTGACTCAGTGGGTAGAGTGCTTACACACAGACAGTCCTGGGCTAGATCCCCAACGTCAACTGGGACTGGGGGCACAGACCTAGAATCCTAGCATCCAGGAAGTAGAGACAGAGGGCGTTCAAGTTATCCTTAGCTACACGGAAAGTTAGGGGTAGCCTGGACTACATGAGACCCTGTCACAAAAAATGTGAGAGAGAAAAAAAAAAAACCTGTTCTTTGTCCTCGGTAAAACCCAGTGGAAGGAAAGAAGTGGGTTTGATCTTAGCCGTGTTCTCAAAGGAAGGAGGCCAGGCCTGGTGTATAAGCCAGCCTGGCACCACTTCTGTGGGACATGCAGAGACATCTCAGGACCTTACCTAAAGTCCTCCATGGCAGCCTCAGCAAAGCTCCAACTCCCACTCCCCAGCGTGACTTGTTGCAGCATATTCTCTGGCTTTGTTTTTAGGGGACCAAGGCAAGGGCTCGGGGCTCCCCTGTGAGTACTGGCGCTACCCTGGCATCTCCTGTTCTCTGGCAACCAGCTTAGCCTGCACTAAGGGCAAACTGTACTCCGACCATGGAATTAAGACTATACACACCAAGTGTGGCTCCATCAGTACCAGCAAAACCGAGGCTTTAGATGAAGATGAAAGTCATGACCCATTCTAGGGCTTAAGGGCTCTTCTAGAATGATCTAACACATCTTTCAAATGTGATCCCCCCCCCCATCAGGGCAGTGTTGAACTGAGTGTGGTAGTAGTGGTGTAGACCTATAATTCTAGTACCTGGGAACTAGTACTGGTATCTAATGCAAGAGGATTCCAGCCTGGGCTAGACAGTGAGTTCAAGGCTAGCCTTGGATACATAGGAATAACCTGTCTCAAAAAAAAAAAAAAAAAAAAAAAAAAAGCCATGTTGGATCACCACAAAAGTCTGCCCCCATGTCCTTGAACACATTTGGATAGCTGAAGGGACATTCTGAGCCCACACAGGCCTTCTCCATGAACCCCAGGAAACAAGAAAGAACAGCCAGCTACAGAGGCCCACAGCCAGCAGTCCGGCTGGGTCAGCCTGAGCAAGGCCTCGGATCCAGACTCCAGGCTCCGGCCCCAAGAACTCCTGTGGGACCTGGGGGAGGGAGGATGACCATCGGCATAGCCTGGTTACCCCAGAAAAAAAGGGCAGGGGCATCTGTCATCTCTCTCTCTCTCTCTCTCTCTCTCTCTCTCTCTCTCTCTCTCTCTCTCTCTTTCTCCGACTCCCTCTCCCCCCTTCCTCTGCTGTCTCCCTCTGCTAGTGGGATTTCTAAAAACTTGATCCAAAAAGAAAAAGAAAAAAGAAAGAAAGAAGACACAAAAGAACAGGAGGGGCAAACCCCAGGTAGAAATCAATGCTGTCTTTAAACCTTCCCCGCTGAAAGGCTCTGCCTCGCTCTGCCGTCTCTGGGAAGCCACTGAATGGCTGGGAAACTGTTTTTAATAAACAAGAGTTCAAACGCTGAGTCTCCGTAGCCAACAGTCACGCCTTAAACTCTAAACTTTACATGAAAACTCTCGCAGTCCCTTTGAACTCTCCTTCCCTCTCCGGCACGGCATTCCTGTGTTTATGCATTTTTCGAGATTGCTGGCAGGATCGTGGGCTTTGAATACTTCCCGGCTGTTTAGCAGCCTCCTGCCTTCAGAACCCATTAATGCCCCTCTCAGCAACATCAAGGTATTGCTTTGAAGTCCCTTCTGGCTACAGGCCTCTCACACTCTCTGGTTACTGTGCAATCAAATAATTAAATGGATTCTCAGAGAAAAAAAAATCATTCTTTTCCTTGGTAATTAATCACCCCAGGTTGGACGGGAGCGCTGGGTTGCCAGGGGAGCGAGAATCTATAAGGCTCTGAGCCCAGAAGTCTTTGCTTGTGGCCCCCAAGGGAGAAAAATAATAGCAGGAAAGTCAGCTGGTCCCACTCTCCAGTTCTGATGTGCCGCTGCCCTTCCTTCTGGACTTTCGGGTCTCAGGGTCCCCACCTTGGGCTGCAGGGGAGGCCTCTCTGCCATGAGGGTCCTTCTGGAGCTGTGAGGTGAATGAGGTTGTGTGGCTCAGGCACCTCGCCAGAGCGGTGCCCTCTCCCTCGGCACCCACCCTGAGCAAGGCAGAAGGAAATGTGGAGGGAGGGGAGAATGGGGATGAACAGGAGAGAGGAGGGAGGAAAGAGGAGGAAATGGGGGGAAGGGTGGGGAGCATGGGTGAAGGAGAGGTAGGGGGAGTGGGGAGCAGAAGAGAGGAGAAGGAAGTGGAGATAGAGAAATTGAGAGGAAGTGAGGGGAGAGGTGGAGAGGAAGGCAAACAGGAAAGGAGAAGGAAGAAGCCGAGAGGGAGGAGGGAGGACTGAGGGCAAAGGGTAAGATGTGGAGTCAGGTAGAGTGGAAGGCGGTTGAGGGGCAGTTGGCAGCCACTGGTTTCTCCTCTCTCCCTCTGCCAAGCCTTCTCCAGGACTGAGCACCTCCTGAACAAAGCTGAGGGCTCCTTCGGGTGGGGGTGGGGGTGGGGGTCCTAGCCTGGTAGAGCCTAGGAGTCAGAGCCTTGACGACCACTGGTGTTTCCCACTCTCTTGGCTCTGTCCAGGCCAGCTTCTCCTGACCACTTCCAGAATGCTCAAGACTTAAAAGTCCCTTCTCCTGAGGAGCCCAGGCAGAGGCACAGGCCTTGGAATCTTCATCGTGTAGCTTTGCCCACGTGATCAGGATCTCTCTCTGGTTTCCCGCTAGTCAGGGGTTGTGTCTCCACCCTACCCTCCAGGTACACGGTCGCTCTCAGAAGGTGAGGTTGATGCTGGATATTAGTATGGTACCCAGAGAACCATGCATGGGCCTGGCTCCCAAGACTTCTTTTTTTTTTTTTTTTTTTTCCTCTTTTAAAATTAAATGCTCTGGTGTTTGGCCTGCATGTATGTCTATATGACAGTGTGGGGTCCACTGGAACTTGAGTTACAGACAGTTGTGAGCTGCCACGTGGGTGCTGGGAATTGAACCCAGGTTCCTAGGAAGAGCAACCAGTGCTCTTAACCGCTGAGCCATCTCTCCAGCCCAGCTCCCAAGACTCTTTAAATATAGTCTAAGATGCGTCCTAGGCTTTGGTTGTCTACCTCTGAGTAAACATGGCCCCCTCGACTCAAACTTGAGGTGTCTGACCCTTTATCATTCCCATCTTATCTTCCAAAGTGGCTAGTGTTCCCTCTTCCTCTCCACTTTTGGAGCACTCCATAAGCAACCCTGAACCCCCAGGGGCAGGGCTCTGTGACATTCAAAGTAGCTGTGAAAACAGAGCCCACCTGAGGGACTGGAGTCATAGTGTTAGAATTCTTTTTGGTTGGGGCTGGAGAGATGGCTCAGAGGTTAAGAGCATTGCCTGCTCTGCCAAAGGTCCTGAGTTCAATTCTCAGCACCACATGGTGGCTCACAACCATCTGTAATGGGGTCTGGTGCCCTCTTCTGGCCAGCAGGCATACACGCAGACAGAATATTGTATACATAATAAATAAATAAATAAATAAATAAATAAATATTTAAAAAAAAGAATTCTTTTTGGTTGAGCAATGATAAAACAATATGGCAGTTTGAATGAGAATGGCTCCATAGGCTTGTATATTTGAATGCTTGGTCGTCAGGGAGCAGCACTACTTGAGAAGGATTAAGGAGTGTGACCTCATTGGAGGAAGTGTGCCACTGGGGTAGGCTTTGAGGTTTCAAAGTATCAGGCCCAGGGTCTCTCTCTCTTCCTGCTGCCTGTAGATCTGTATGCAGAGCCGGGCGGTGGTGGCGCACGCCTTTAATCCCAGCACTCGGGAGGCAGAGGCAGACGGATCTCTGTGAGTTCGAGACCAGCCTGGTCTACAGGCTCCAAAGCCACAGAGAAACCCTGTCTCAAAAAAATAAAAAAAAAAAAAAAAGGATAGATCTGTATGCAGAACTTTCACCCACTTCTCCAGCACCATGTCTGCCTTTGTTCCACCATGCTCCCTGCCATGATGATAATGGACTAAGCCTCTGAAACCGTAAGCGAGCCCCAATTAAATGCTTTCCTTTATAGGAGTTGCTGTGGTCATGGTGTCTCTTCACAGCAAGAGAACAGTGGCTAAGACACACAACAACAAACCCACACCAAGTTGACTTAGAAGAAGTTAAGATTCATTGGCTCCCAAGACTGGGCTCTCAGAACAGTTGAAACCAAGGATTCAAATGCCTTGGGGAAGGGGTCATTCATCTCCTCTGCCCCATCTACCTTCTTTGTGGGCCTCTGTTCATGTCACCCTCAAGGGGCTGCCCCAGGAACTCCAGACTCTATTCCACACTTTAGGAACCCCAGGAGAAAGGCCACTTCAGGAGCCAGGTGCTGTGGCGCAGCACTGTAGACCAGCATTTTGGAGGCTGAGGCAGGAGGATTGCGTGAGTTTGAATTTGAGTCCAGCCTGGACTATAGAATAAGATTCTGTCTCAAAAATTAAAAAGTGGGGGGGGGGGGCTGACTCACTGGGTAAAGAATTTTTGTGGCCAAACCCGATGGCTTGAGTTTGATCCTTGTGAATCATACAGTGGAATGAGAGAAAAGGAGGTCTATAAGTTGTCCTCTGGTCTCCCGGGGCACACCCATCCACAGGCATGTGCGCGCACGCACACACCACGCACAGCTCCACATGCACAAACAAATAAATATAATAAAAAAAATTACGACTTCATTCTTGGAATTCCTACAAAAATCTCAGGGCTGACTCTCATTGGACCAGCTTAAGTCACACGTCCATCTATGAGCCAATAGCAGGAGACAAAATGACGCTCTGTACTAACTGGTCATGTGTCCATCTTTGCCGTTATCCCACACTGAGAACTGCGTGTTGGAGTCCTGAAACACTGGGTAACAATGGTATCACTTACGACGTCTCTCAGGAGAGAGTGACTGGAAAGACTGCCTCCTAGAGATAACCGAGGGGTCGGAAACGAGACCTTGGCCAGTCTTGTACACAGCTGGGAGGCCATGGCTCAGCAGAGCCAGCTGTGCTAGCCAATGCTAACTGTCCGCTTGGCAGAGCCTAGACTCACCTGAGAAGGGAGTCTTGACGGAGGGATTACCCAGATTGGATTGGCCCGTGGTCATGTCTGAGGGGATTGTCGTGATTGCTGGCTGATTGACATAGGAGGGCCAGGGGTGGGCGTGGGGGGGATTGTCTTGATTGCTGGCTGATTGACATAGGAGGGCCAGGGGTGGGCGTGGGGACACCATCCTGGGATGCACAGCCAGAGAAGCATAAGCCTGGGACTGAGCAGGCGCACATCATTCCTCCACAGATGCTACTCCAAGTCCCTGCCTTGACTTCCCCCAATGGTGGGCGGACCCTTCTCTCCCAAGGCTGCTTTTAGCCATGGTGTTTGTCACAGCAACAGAGAGAAAACTAGAACATCAGGAAGGTAGCAAACAATCCAAAAGGTGACCAGGCGGTGGGGCATCCTAGCCAGAAGGAGCGGGCAAGGCAGGCAGAATTCCCAAGCTGGTTCCTTCTCTGTCCTTCTCCGTCCAGAGGTTTGGTCCATAGCCTCTACAGAACCTGGAGTGCACTGTGGTCTAACCTGCCTTTTGCCTCTGAGTAGGAGGGGCTTTGTTCTGCCTCTTACTTGAAAAGGAGGGAGGGATCCAGGCAGGTCTGGACCATGATAAAGACTGTGCCCAGGAATAGCCACAAGGAGGGTTGGGAACTTAGCTCAGTGGTAAAGCACTTGCCTCGTGTGCACAGGCTCTGTGTTTGGTCCCAGCTCTGGAATGGTGGCGGGGGAATCACAAAAGACCAACGGCAACAATACAAGGCCACAATGCAAAGGCCACAACGCCCACTTACCTTAAGCAGAATCTTTTCCCATGGGACAGAGTGGTCCTGGAAATTTGTGAATATCTTAATAGACTTTTCTGAGCAATCAAGTAAGCCACACACTGGGAGGAAATGAGAACATCATTACCATTTGGTCACAGGTAGAGTCCTTTGACCTAAAAAACAAAACAAAAAAATTTAAAAAAAAAAAACTAATTCTGTGTGCTTTTTCTAAGTCTCTACCATAGCCATGCATTTGGGGGTAGTCAAGGAAAAATAAAAACCACAGAATCAAAATCCCCAAATGCCCTGTGTAGAACACACTTGGGACGAACTTTCTAATGTAATTGGTTTACCATTTATTTTGTTGTCTTACCAATTCTCTGGGTGGGGGTGGGGAGGACCTGGCTGTCCCTCAGTCGGGACAATCGGCCCCTGGCCAGTTGGAAGCAGGTGGCTGTGCAGCCCTGCAGCTACAGACAGCTTGGGCAAGGCAGTGGCTCCAATTTTGTATCCCATTGGGCCTGGCCAGGGCTCAGGTGCTTGACAGCTGTGGCCTTCTCCCAGCCCAGACCCCTCCCCTTCCCTCACCTCCCGGGCATTCCAGGCTGGATGAATAAACAACAAAGGCCTTGTGGCCATCTCAGCCATGCCAAGAAATGGGTGTCATCTGGAGGCTGCACCAGCCCCCTACCCCCCAACCTTTCATGTTGACAAACTAGGTCGAGGGGAAGACTAATTGCTTCTCACTGTCTGCAGTCCACCGAGTGCTCGGGAAGGACTCACAGAACACTTCCACCAGGGACTCCCTCAAAAGGACTTGGCACCGGTGGAAACAATGCCACACGCCCATTGCCTGGCTGGAGGAAGCTGAAAATTGAGACTCCATTGACAGGGAAAGGTCCCGGTCCTGGGAGAAATCCCAGAACTGACTGTGTATCCCATGCCGACCCTGAACTCACAGCAATCCTTCTGCCTCAGCCTTGTGAGTACGAGTACAGAACGACAGGCATGTGGGATCACAGTGGACTTTTTGTAATGTTTTCCCCCCTCTGAGGACAAAACAGCAAGGGGACAAACAACACTGTGGCTACTTGTCACCATGGAAACTGTCTACTGGAAGGATACAGGGAGGTCTAACTCCTTCCCTCTCACAATGTGACCTCATTTGGAAGTCAAGTCTTTATGAACTCAGGTTGAGACGGGTCATCAGGATGGACTGTGGTTCAATGACTTGTCTTCTTCTACGAGGGGAACTGCCAGGCTGCAGAGATGGCTCAGCGGCTAAGTGCACTGGCTGCCCTTGCAGAGGGCCTGGGTTCAGTTCCCAGAGCCTTCACGGAGGCTCACAGACCTCTGGAACTCCGTTTCTAGGTGGATCTGGGACTCCCTCCTCTGACTTCAGAGGGCTCCTGCACAGAGGGAAGATGGGAAGAAACATGGGGCAGTCACACAAGGGTGAGCTGCTTCGCCACAAATCAAGGTGCTGGGAGAAGCTAGACGAAACAAAGAGGGTCATTCCAGAAGGTCCTTCCTCCGAACTTTTCTGGGAACAAAATCCTGTTTACACTTTGACCTTGGTTGTTGTTGTTGTTGTTGTTGTTGTTGTTGTTGTTGTTGTTGTTCTTCTTCTTCTTCTTCTTCTTCTTCTTCTTCTTCTTCTTCTTCTTCTTCTTCTTCTTCTTCTTCTTCTTCTTCTTCTTCTTCTTCTTCTTCTTCTTCTTCTTCTTTTTCTGACATGTCTTGCCATACAGCCCAGGCTTGTCTTAAGCTTGCTGATTCACTTTAGCAGGCTATGGATGTGGTCCACACTCAGTAAAATACTTCATATTTCTGACTTGTATTTTCGGGGGCTGGTGAGATGAACTCAGAATTCTCAACTGGGAGCCACGCAAGCACAAAGGGACCGGACCCCTGCAGAGCACCTGGTCAGCCAATGGGGTCCCTTAACCATATTCTTGACTGAAACATCTTAAGGGGATGAGAGGGTCCTCAGAATAGAAATCCACTGTCAGTCTATGTCCCAGAGAGGAGCTTGGCCCAGACTACAGAGCCTGGACTATCAGGCTGGACACTCTAACTGATGGGAGAGACTAGATCAAGGGTCACCCATGCGTAAGGCACCGGCGATTCAGAGTTACCACCTCAGCCTGGCAGGATGCAGCCAAAGTCCTCAAAAAGACCTTTGATTTGACAATGCTCTGTGGCAAACCTTCATGCCAGCAGTTAGAGACTACTTAGCATGAATATGCCAGGAGCTATGGTGACATTTATGAAGATCTAGCCTTGGCAATTTAGTTATACTCATAGGAAAAAAACAACTAGAAACTATGCGAATGTCAAGTTAGAAATGATTAAATTAATACATTTAATGTTTCATGTGAAGAATCCAGAAAAATCCCTCTTGCTATGGGAATGTGCCCAACGACTTTATTGAATGAAAATGCCACACTACAAGATAATACAAACATACGGTATATGTTTACCCCAAAAGGGAGGTGCCAAGGTACTAGCACTATAGACAATTTGTTTGGTTTCTGTTTCCTCAGTATTAACTGAAGGAGTGCCTATGATGAGGTGGCAGGTGTCATGTTGAGAATTCTATGTACAATCGTGAACAAGACATTTATTTCAGGCTATGTAGATGCATTAACGAGCAACTAAGGAATTACAATAAATCACACATTAAAATATGCAGGGTGGAAATGAGGAAAGCTGCTCCCCTCCTCCTCCCGCTTACTTCACGGCATCCGTGTCCTACCACCTGTCTCTCCACGGCCCTGTCTCTCTGCCACTATGGTCCCTTTCTGATTTCCTAGCTTTTGCTGTTCCTCCAGGTCCTATAATTATATATAATGGTTCAGAATTGGGACCCACAAATGAGAGGACATGCGGCATTTGTCTTTCTGGGTCTGGGTCAGCTCACTCAGCATAATACTTTCTAGTTGTTCCCATTTATCTGCAAACTTTTCTACATTCTATTTCTGTATTCTATGATGTATGTGTCCCACGTTTGCCCTGGGTTGCTTGTTCCGTCTCCTAGCTACTGTGACTGGAGCAGCAATGGACATGGCTAAGCAAGCATTTATGGAGTAGGATGTCCAGTCCTTTGGGTGTGTGCCAGGTAATGGTATAGCTGGGTGATGGAGTAGGTCTCCTTTAACTTTGGGAGCGTTCTCCAAATTGATACCCAAAGTGATTGCATGGGTTTGCAATCCTACCAACAGCAAAGGAGGCCTCCCCTAATCCCTCACCAGCTTTTGATTTTGTTGATCTTTGCCATTTTGACTAGGGTAAGATAAAAACTCAGTTGTTTGGGTTTTAGTTCCCTAATTGTTAAGGATTTAGGCACTTTTAACTTTTATTTTTTGTGGTCATTTTTGCTGTTTCTTTGGAGGACTCTCTATTCAGATCTGTAGCCCGTTTTGCAAATCTAGTCCTTCCCAAACCCCCCCCCCTTGATTTTTTTAAATTTATTTTAGTTATTTGTATATTCTAGGCATTGATCTCCACCGGATACATGCCTGGAAAAAATTCTTCCCCATTCTGTGGGTTTCCACTTCATTTCTGCTTCCTTCGCTGCACAGAAGCGGTTCAGTTTTGTGTGGCCCATCTGTCAAATGTTGGCGCCCTATTCAGAAAGTTTCCTTCCACGCCTGCATCACATTCTGAAGGGGCTCGTCCATGCCTGCGTCACGTTCAGAAGGGGCTCATCCACGTCTGCGTCACGTTCAGAAGGGGATCGTCCACGCCTGCTCCCTGTGCTTTCTTGTAAGTTTCGTCATTTCCAGCTTGAGAATGAGGTTGAAAGACCTCATGAGCGGGGAGACTCTCACTCAAGTCTCAGGATAACACGACCCCCCAGGAACTCACGAGAGACCTTCCTTGCTGCAATCACACGAGGTTTATTGACAGGACAGGAACCAGAGCACTGGGGCCGAAACTCATTTCCCACTCAGGGGTAGAGAGTTCGACACCGAGGAGCTGGGAGAAAGGTGGTTAAGGGAAGAAACTACAACCCAGTAATACAAAAGGGGTAGGGAGGGCATCATTGGAAATTTCCGAAAATACCTGTGATCATTGAAAAATTCCAAAAATACCAGTGATAATCACAAGGGGGGTAACTTCCTGTTTCTCAAGATTATAATCCAACTTTATGGTCAGCTAGTTCCTGAAACAGAGTCACTGAACTGGCTAACCTAGATTTTTTGGCTCTTCTCTTCCTGCTAGATTTTTGGCTCTATTTTCCCTGCTAGAGGGGTCTGGATTTAGCCTGGTCTTTCAAGGTCTTTGGCCCATTTGGAGTTAAACTTTATTTGTTTGTTTGCTTTGTTTTGTTTTTTGAGACAGGGTTTATCTCTAGCTTGTCCTGGAACTCATTCTCGTAGACCAGATAGGCCTCAGAGATCCGCCTACCTCTGCCTCCCGAGTGCTGGAATTAAAGGCCTGCACCGCCATGGCCAGGCTGGAGTTAGTTTTCATGAAAGGTGATAGATAAGGATCTAATTTCATTTTTCTACACATTTACACCCAGTTTTCCCAGCAGCGTTTGCTGTCTGTCCTCCATGTTGAAGTTTTGGTGTCTTTGTCAAATGTCTATTGGCTATAATTTCCTGCATTCATGTTTGAGTCTGCTGTGTCTCATTGATCTATGTATCTGCTTTTGTGCCAATACCATGCTGTTTTTGTTACCATAGCTCAGTAATATAGCTTGAAATCTGGTGTGGTAATTCCTCTAGGATTGTTCTTTTTGCTCAGAATATTGGCTGTCTGTGGGGTCTTCTGTGCTTCCAATATGAACTTTAGGGTGGCCTTTTTCTATTTCTTTGGAGAATGTATTAAGGATTTTCATTGGGATTGCCTTCCTTAGCTCTATAAACTGCTTTTATAGAACAGTCATTTCTTTTTAAAGTTTTGCCTCTTGCAACTTTGCTGGAAGTGTGATAATTTCTAGAAGTTTCCTGACGGAATTTTTGGGAGAGGTGACATTATGGATGTTGAAGAAAGCTGCAGAGAAACATCCTTTTATAAGCTTGCCCTTAAAAATATATGTGTGTGTAAACCGGTGTGAAGAGTTACACCACAGAGTGGTAAAAACTCCCCACAAGAGCCACAGACTCACAAAACCACCAGTGACAGGCACAGAACGCCTCCCTTTGAGTTTGTTGGTCATGGTGGAGAGGTTCAAGGGGGCCCCAGAACCATACAGGCTGTTGTCACTGCCCTTGGCTGCCTCCCATGACTTGAAGGTAAAACCACATTGCTGAAGACACCACACACTCTGAACACAGGATTTGGAGGAATCCAGCTGGAACTGACCCGAAAGCCTCCACCCTGAAGCTCCCATAATACATGGTGACTCACACTGTCTGTAACTCCAGCGCCAGGGGATCCAATGCCTCTTCTGCAGGCAAAGGCACACACGTGGTGCCCATACATATGTGCAGGCAAAACACCCATACATATAAAAATAATAGAAAAAATTAAAAATAAAACTGTACTAAAGACAAAGAAAGTTCTCCAAAGACATTTAAAAAAAAAAAGCAATTTCAACTCTGGAGATTTATTAAGTACTAAAATTGAGATCTCAAAGAATGCTAGTGCTGGACTCAAACCTGGGCCTTTTTGTTTGCTCCCCCCCCCCCCTCCCCCCCCCCCCCCCCCCCCCGAGATGGGATTTCTCTGTGTAACAGCCCTGGTTGTCCTGGAACTCACTTTATAGACCAGGCTGGCTTCGAACTCAAGAGATCCGCTTGCCTCTGCCTCCCAAGTGCTGGGTTTAAAGGCGTACGCCACCACTGCCTGGCTTCAGACCTGGGCGGTAAGCCCTCCTTGCCTCTGAATCAGAAGGCTTTAAGATGAAAAGAAACAACCACCCATAAACCTCACCCATCACCAGACTTCTACAAAGTTCCCCTCATAGGACTTAAAGTGGACGCTCTATCCACGCCTCAGCCTAGCTTCCTGAGCTGTACACGTGAGGCCCACATGACAGAGTGAGCAACTGCTAGATGATGTCTAAGGTCAGGTCACACACACCATCAAAGGGCAAGCTGCCCTTCATGACTCCTACCGAGGACCCATGGTTTGTTCCCGACACTTGACCCACCTGGAGCGTGGATGATGGCTGTAGATGATCTAAAGCCAGATCCCAGGAGAGAAAGGGTGGATGGCATTAGCCTCAAAGCCCACTGGCCTCGACTGGCTATCCCTTGCTACAAACCCACTTACAGAAGCTTTTCACCCAAGACTAAGAAAACCACTCAGTCATTGCAGGCAGAACACGGCTTAAGCGAAGGGGAAGCCACATCCAGACATTCCTGTGCAATATGGTCCCTGGTCCCACTCCCACCCCGGGGGATCCAATGATGAGGCTGACGTTTTGAAAAATATAAAATTTTAATATAGGCTACATCTCTTAATTACAATAATTATTGTACCAAGTAATTTTCTTTAAATGAACTCTTTATAATGCATAATTTACAGTCTAAGTAGAACAAAATGCCATGACAAAAGTCACTGAGTAACAAGACTTGTAATAAAAAGGCATAAAATATATTTATACATAAACCCCTTTCAAAAACCAAGGGAGAGCTTGAGCCCTGAATATAGGGCGGTGCACGGGGAGGGTCCCCGTGTCTGTACAGGTACTGTACCGATTCCCAAGTCAAACACTAGCCAGTGGGTTAACACTCTGCCCTATACTATACACAGGCCTATAGTACAGTAAGGACGGCGAACAGGACGTGCAGGTTAACTGAACACAAACCCGAGCGCCGAGGGGAAGGTAACGGAGGAGAGGTGCTGCTAGGTGCCCATGTCCTCGCACGGTCGGGTGGACAAGGGTGAGGTCCTGATGGCCGCGGTCCACAGACTAACCAAAGGGAAAAGCGACTCTCGCTTCCTTAAAAAAAAAAAAAGCCAGCCTGAACCACAAGGCCGTGAAGTCAGCAGCCTCAGCCACAGGGATTCCAGGACTCAGAGGGGAAGGTACACAGATGGTCTAACCTCTGGTCCCCGGGGGTAAGGCTCCCTGCTCTTTCCACTCTGGATGGCCTCTACCCAACACGATATTTCCAAAGCAGTGAGGAATCTGTCACAACCCACCCTCAAGACCTCTGTGACAAGCACAGCAGCATGGCGGGGGTAGGACTGATTTCTGCACGTGGGCACCATTTTTATTTTTTAAGAAGCCTGTCTTCACCTGGAGAAATGCCATGCAGAGCAGAGTCTGCTCATGAAGAACGGTTAGTGCACTCCCAGCTCGGCTCCTAAGTGTAGACAGCAATCCAAATTTCTCTCTTCCACTTCCATGTTTAAAGCAGCATAAACGGGGGGAGAGGGGAGGAGGGGGATCGACTGTTTAATAAATATCAATAAGGACTCCTGTTTGGGCAAGCTATACACAGTTTTCTCTTAGTCTATGAATTTCAGATCCCTAGGAAGTCATATATTATGTATGGCAGTCTCTAAAACACGGTCAGCCTCTTCAATAGCCCAGAGTGGTCATGTTTTGAATAAATAGTTCGGGTTTTTTTCTGATCTCAGTCCCCAGCTTGTGGACACTGAAAAGCAGCCACTGCCCCACCCCTCCTGAAGTCTCAGGGGCCAGTTCTTCCCTCAACTTCGTCTTCTTTAATTGGTTTCATTTTCCTTCAAAGTACTCCGTGGCTGTTGCGCAGGGCTGAGACAGGTCTCTGAGCTTCGGGTCCACGGGGCTCACACACCGAGGCTGAGGCTCAATCGATCCTCTCCACTTTACCCAGGATCCTGCCTTCGTACATGGGGAGCACCGTCTCGTCGTCCCAGATCTCCTCAAAGACTGCTCCACAGGCAAACTCATCACTGGCTTTTTTGAAGTAATACCTTAAGAGAAGATGGGAAGGCTTGGTGAGACGGCGTGGTCTTGCCAACAGAGAACCCGGCTGGGCATCTGTGCTGACCGGCAAGTATGCTGCAAACCACGGTCCGTACCAGATGAATGAGGGCAGCCCACCTTGCCAGATGGGCCAGGCAGAGGGACTGTACAGGTGGGAAGGCCAGGCTCTTCCTGCCTTCAGCCTCTAGCCAGAACTGCCGTCACCTGCCCACCCAACATGGACACTCTCGTTCCCCCCACCTCTTTCTGAGGGAGGAGAAGGGGAAGCGTAAGCTCCGGGGCTTCATTTGTAATGGTAGGGCAGGGAGATCCTTCAGGGACCCAGGACTCAGCTCAGCTTCAAAAAGCAAAAGGCTAGCTTGCTGTCAGCGTCAGTCAGCGGCCATTCACCCAAGTCTTTGGCCCAGCATAAGAGGCGAGTCAACCCTAGGACTCACCTGTTCCAAGCTGGGCATGGAACCCTTTTTGTCCCCAGATCCCTCCCCTCTGCTTTCCCCACCTGGCTAGGGTCCAACACTAAAGCCTTCCCTCCTCCTGCCTTTATTTAAAGGCTCCTCTTCTTCCTCTCCAACATCCCCCTCCTCAGACCATCTAACTGTACAGACACAAATGACAGCCTCTCTCGGGTCCTCCTACTCTGTACAACCAACCATCCTGGGTCAGGCCTGCCCAAGCCTTGAAGAGGACCCTCAACAATGCCTCTTCCTTGTCCCCAGCAACAGAGAACCCCCTTCAAGGGGATTACGCTTTCCCTGTGAATTGGCCCTTGCAGATCAGAAAGGCCACTCAGGCAAAAGGTCACCACCCCCTGGAACCATGGAGCCACTAAAACATAAAATTCTGCCTCATGTTTAGGGCTGAGGTACCTTCTCTTGAAAATAAATAAATAAAAGTGACCCCTCCTCAGTTAATTGTGGCATTCCCTTGTTAGAGCAGGTGAACTGAATTAAAGGGGCAGGCTAAGCTCAAAGAAGCCGGGTCCAGCCAGGGCATTTGTGGCTGAGCTGGCTGTCTTGGGCCACAGCTATTTAAGGGGTGCAACACTGCACAGGAGTCAAAATGCTTAGTGAAGCCTTAGGGGAAAGAAAATAGGGAGGGGAGTCGAGACAGCAAGGGGGAGTCCTTTTCCCAAACAAGAGGGCCTGGACCGCCAATACCTTCGGGCCTCCAGCTCTGACCCTCTAGCGGTTACCACGCTGGGCTTTCATGGCACCTCTGGGCAAACATGCCCTGACCTTTTCCGTAATTACAACCTCTTCCAGCAGGGAGAGAGGCAACATTCCCGAGTCCCCATCCCCTCCCCCCCCACCACCACCACCAGGACTTCAAACACACTGCCTCACCCTCCTTTTTCTCCAAGAACCGGGTTTTCCACAGCACCAGGCTTCATGTGGCAAACTCTGCCTTCTCCCGACATCTGGCACCAATGGCGCCTGGCATGTCTGGAGAGCTGTTTGCTTTCTGATCTCCTGCCATGGTGAGATTACTCAACACGGCCCAGGTCCCAGCTCTACAACCCCAGCCTCACTGGGCTCTCTTTCATCAGGGTGGGGGTTAGGGGTACAAACTGCAATGTAGGGGGTCAAGGCCCTGGTTTGGGGAGGGAGGCGCGGAACTCTCTTGCCCAACCCCCACCTCCAGGAGGACACACCAAACCCAACAGTGGAGATAAGGAGGGTGGGAGGGCCTTGCCGCAGCCTGATCCAATCAGGAAAGAATTTGAGAGGGGACCATTTGTGCAAGTCCCTGTGCATTAAAGGGGAGGCCAGAGCTTCAAAGCCAGGCTTATTAAATGTGCCTTAGGGAGAAAAAAATCAGAGCCAGATGTGGCCGGAGTGGTTGAGCAAGGCCCTTCCCTGTGGGCCCCTTACACGATGTGCTGTGACACTTTCGCCCCTTGAAGGTCACCTGAGGTTCCCCCCTCAAGTCCAGCAGAGTCAAAGCCAAGATCAAAATGAATCCCTGGAGGGGCACACTGGTGTGATTAGCTTCACCTGTGTCTCGAGATTAAAGGCGGCAGCCAGGCCTGCTCCCCAGACCCTTTGATAACATTGAGAACTGTTCCTTCCTTAGGTAGGTCGGGGAATAGCCTAGGCTCAACTACACACCTGCCAACCCCAGTACGCTGTCACCTGCAGGGTCTTGGTTCTTCACCCGGCTAAAGGTCACTACCAAAAGAACTCCATGACAGAATGGCTGGTGCAGCCACACAGGATAGGATCCAGCAGGGAAGGTGGGGGCAACTCAGCATCCTGCCACAGGCTTGCTCATCCGGAGGCCAGGGCCCATCCCGGAAGCTGAGCATCCTTCAGCCCCCCCCCCACACACATCTGGGTTCTGGAAGTCCCCATGGGCTGAGCCTCTACACTCAACTGGGACACTCAAGAGCAGGGGGAAGAAGGGGGACCTACCTGAGTGCCTTGTCTGCCTCATTTTGTCCAGGCTTGGTGTTCTCCACCTGGGACACAACACTGCATTCCCTCCAGGGGGAGACCCGGCAGGTCTAGCGCTAAATGGCCACCTCCTGCCTTTCAGAAGGCTAAGAAATGTTTCTGAGCTGGCCTTCATCATGCTTAGCTCCTGGGTTCCTCAAGGACGTGTCAAGGTCAGCGTGGGCCTTAAGGGTTCCTCCACTCTGCCAGGGAGGCAAAGAGGCCAGGCGGCAGGGAGGGGACAGAGAAGCCCAGGGCCAAGCAGGAGACTGGCTAGCCTATTGGCCCTCTCGACTGCCCACAGGCCCAGCTCTTAGTCAAACACGGCTGCTACAGGTGGCCGATCAAACCCAGGGAGCGTGTTCACCAGGCAGAGCAAGGAAGGGGTTGGTGGCTTCCAAAATCCTGGTGTCTGCTTTTCTGAACCTCCAACATGGCATGGCGGCCCCTGAGTGGCGCTGGGCTCTCCCTAATCACTCCCCACCCCAACAGACAAGGGGGCCTCCATAAAGCAGAGCCTTTACCACAGAGCAGAGCCCTGCTTCCTGGTCAAACAAACTGGAACTCCTTATCCTCCAGAGAACCAGCCCCTCTGCATGGCTCCCCTATGGCTGCTCTTGCTAGAGTTGAGGGGGAGAGTCAACACAAGGACCCTAGATGTCCAGAGGCCCACTCAGTGCTGTTCCCACGGCACTCCCAAAATCTACCCGAGGCCTACAAAGACTCAGGTGCTCAGGGCAAACTCCAGAGCAGGAAAGGCGGTGGGATCCTTACCTATAATTTCCCTTTTTGCTGAGCTGCTCCTTGAAGTAGCCCAGGGTCAAGGTCTGGGCCTTCAGCACCCTCCTGTACGGGATTTCTTCTCCACAGAAAAAGTAAGTGACAACCAACTCACTGGCCTGGAGCGCATGGACACTTGCCAGTTTCTTTGGCTCTTTGTGACTGAAAAGAAGATAGGATGCCACAAATTCAGCATTTCAAAACAGATGCACACGCTTAACCATATAGATGGGGTCTACAAAGGATGGGGGGGGCCTCATATGACAGAGGTAGCAACCTCTAAGGAGACGGGCAGAGCATGAGGGAAGGGGTGCTTGTCCTGACTGGAAATTGATATCATATCCCTCAAATGCCTTCAAATTGGGGTTCTCCCAGAGGCTAGCACAATGAAGACCAGAGAAGAGACAGTACTGAGGAACTGCCTGCACAAGGCTCACCATGGAGGCAATTACCAGCCAGGGCTCCTCCATGGCCAGAGGGAGCTCAAATGCCTAAGAGGCCTGCCCATCATGGCCACAGAACCATATTCACAGGGGGATAATAGCCCACTGTTTCATATATGCCAGGTTGGCCCCAAGCTTGCTGGGCAGCCAAAGCTGACCTTGAACTTCCGACTTCCTTCCCGCAGCTCCAGAGAGTGGCTAGCTGGTGTTTACTCACCCGGCCTATGCCTCGCGGTTTATATGGTGCTGAGGAGGAGCTAGCCCAGGGCTTCCTGCTTGCTAGGCAAGCACCTACCAGTGAGTTACACCCCCAGTCCCACCGTCATTTTAACTGTCCCATTCATTCTATTTGGAGAGTGGCTATCACAGTCACCAGGGTAGCAGCTGGTAGACTTGAGGCTAGCCAGTTAAAACAAGGAAAAAGGTTCAGGAAGGCGGCTTATTCGGGACCTCAGACGTTAGTCACTGCTCAGGATGAAGATGCTAAGAAAATGTTACCTAGAGCATCCTAGAAACTGACACATTTGGAATTCTGTCTAGGGTTCAAAGCCAGTCTCCCAAGAATCATGGGCCAAGTTTGGGACAAGGTTTTTATCTTCTCAGAGCAGAGCATGCTCGGGGCGACAGACACAAAGACTCGTCCAGGCCCGCGAGCTTCCGAGTCCTACAACTTGGGCATCTGGAGTTGACCCTCCCACCCTTCTGACAATGGCTTCAGCACTAGCTTTTGATTAGGCAGATTTCCCATGATCCTCACTGATGGCAACATCTGCTTCTACCAAGGCCACTTCCAACATGGAGTTCCACATACACGTCACTCCAGACAATGATGTGCCCTGAAGTGTAAGCCATTCCAAGCATCCCCCGCCATGCCTGAGAGGGGACACTCACTCTGCGGGAGCCAGGCTCGGGTTAGAGAAGGGCGTGGCTCCTGCCTGACCAGTGGTCGAGTGGTTCCTGTCCCTCTGTTGACTGGCCACACAGCACCTGAGGACAAAGCAGAGTCAAGGATTTAGAGCAGCGGCTCTCAACCTTCCTAACACTGCAGGGCTTAAACACAGTTCCTCATGTTGTGGTGACACCCCCCGCCCCCCCCCACACACACACCGTGAAATTCTCTTCGCTGGTACTTCATAACTGTAATTTTGTTACTGTGTTTTCCAATGGTCTAAGGCGACCCCTGTGAAAGGGTTGTTTGACCCTCCAGTGGGGTCATGATCTGCAGGTTGAGGACCACTGGCTTAGAGGTTAGAGGTAAGCTCACATCCCCATGGCATTGGGGAAGCAGAGAAAACCATGCTGGCCTCCTAAAGAGATGTAGACCCAACCTCCATTCCTGTAAAAACCTGACCAAGGCCTTGTGTTCATGAACATTCTGGAAGAGCCCACAGGGCCATCTCAGTGCCGGCAAAGGGCTCAAGGCTCTTGATTCTCCCCTGGTCATGGCTTCTCGTATGCTCATTTAACCTGCCTCACATGAAGTGAGGACACTCATAAGGATTTACACGGAACCATCCCACTTGAAGGAGGAATAAGTTGCCTCCAAGACCCTACCCTGCTTGAACTCTGACAAATGAACCGAACCACAGAGAATGACTTCCAGAGGCTGGAAAGGAGACTTATTCAGCCAGAGACAAGAGGAGTCTCTCCACCCCACCCCCCTGCTGAGCACCTTCCACACCGCCACTCACCGCTGCTTCTGGGGCTTTGACACCTCTGCCAGCCTGCGGCAGGCTTCCTCCAGCTGCGCCAAAGTGTTGGGTGGGGTTAGGGGAGGCATTGCAGGGTCCTGGGTAAACGGGTGAGCCCGGGCCACTGAGCGGGGGTGTCCGCTGGCCCCCAACAGATGGTGTCGGCTGACTCGCTCGCCTGGGGATGTGCGGGCAGACTCCAATGGGTAGCTCTTTCTTAGGCTTTGGGCACTGAACGGGACATGAAGAGGAGAGAAACTGGGTTAGAAAAACTGGAAAATGTGACTTCAGTAGAAACTTGTCTATTCTGAGAGAGGGAGAAGAAAATAACTCTACCATAACATGAGCAGGGGTCAATGCCAAAACATGACATTTTTGCGGTCTCCTCAACCCAGTGTCTAATACTAAGATGGCAGTCACATTGATGTTCCACAGACTGCAGAAATAGCCATCCCCACACAGCCTCCGTGTCGAAGCCCCAGGGCGTGGTATTTACCTATGGGGCTTGGACTTGCTCTGCCTCTCGCTCTCCAGCATCCACTGCCAGACATCCTGCGATCGGTCTCCTTCCTCCCCAGGGAGCTGAGGGGCCCCAGGTCCGCTGGACATCCCTCCTTCCCTGGCCGGCAGGGCCAGACCCGGTTCTGTGCCTTTCGGATTTCGTTTCGGTAAGGTACTGCCTCTGCTGCTACTGTAGGGAACCAAGAACACAGATCCAGACTTCTCATTAGAACTCCAAGACTCCTGGAGTGTGGCCATCCCGCAAGGGTACAGGGAGGGCAGGATGTCACTTCCCATACTTAAACCCATGCCCAGGCCCCTCCAGGAAGCTTAACTGTGACCCTGGCCCCACTTCACACCTGTTCAGGACTCAGGCAGGGAGAAAAGCCCTACCCTGGGGGACAGGGGTGCTAGCCACTTACCAAAACTGCTCGCCAGGCAGGGGCTCTGGGGCCTTGGGATGACTCTTGCATTTGGAGTAACAGTAATACTCTGTACCCCCAGGACAAAGGCAGCGTACTCTCTGCGTGGCTTCTGCCTCTATCTCCTCCTTGGTCTTGGGGACAGCGTGGTGATGGATGTAGTGGTGGTGAACATGCTTCGTCGTCTGCTTGGTCAGGAAGCTCTTGCCTCCGAGGAGTGAGCAAGCAGCCACAGGGGGCAGCTTACCCCCAGTCGGGAGGGGGGAGTGGTACGGCTGACGGTGATGGTGGTGGTGGTCCGGGGAGCGGGAACGGGGGCTATAGCGGCCCACGCCAGGTGACTGGCAGCCAGGGGTCTTGAGGACCCTGGACAGGTGGTCATCCAGGATGGTCTGTGGGTCCTCTTCATAGCTGCCAGAGGGTAGGAGGGCCAAAGGGTGCTGCGCTGGGGCTCCATCCCGTGAGCTCAGTGCTTGTTCAGACCCCTCCTTTTCTTCATCCTGGAAAGAGAGGCCCCCAAGGGGGAAGTGAACAAGGAAGCAACCCTTCCACACCCCGAGTTCATGCACCCACGGGTCGGCACACGCATGCACACATGCACGTTCGTTCATACACAGGGGTCGGGAAGATGTTGCGGCCGGCCCTACCTCCCGGATCTGCTGCAGCCGCTCCTCTAAGCTGTGGCGGCTCTCCAGCTCCAGTTTCAGCTTCTCCAGCCTGGAGATGAGCTCGGCGGCGAAGGCAGCAGGTTCCACAGGCGCCATCTCCTTGGGCAGACGGTGGGTTCTCTGAAGGTATGGGAAGGAAGGAAGGAGGCACCATTAGCAGGCCAGGCAGGCGCTGGCCACAGCAGCATGGATGGAGCTTGTGGGGCCCATCGGTGTGCGCTCTCAAGTCCCCGTGTTTGGGTGGAGAGTGGATGGCGAAACGGGCTGCACGGCTCAGGACTTTTATGTGCGGGCTCTGTGGCCTCATGGAGAGCCATGGTCCCCACCAGCATTTGCCTTGGGCAGGAGCAGTTGGTCGCACTCCGAGAGGCCCTGCTTGTTCTCTCTGTAGTACAACCAGCCCATCAGTAGCTACTCTGAAGTAGAAAATCTTCAAAGACTGTTGTCAAACATCAAAAAAAGGCAGCCCTCTGAGATGGGGAGGGGAGAGAAACCAACTCAAGGAATAAAAAGTAGAGTCTAAACAGAAAGGGAGTTGGAAATTAAAAAAAATAAGATTGGAAAAGAGGCAGGGGGGAGGGAGGGGGAGGGAAGTCACCGGCCCCAGATCAGAGAAGAAGTGGTAATTTATTTCCTGGCCGCACACTGCGCACCTTTGAGGTAGTGTTGTCTCAACACCGTCCTCCATCTCCCCCGTTTTCCTCCTCCCCTCCTCCTGCTCTCTTTGTACAGAAAATGAAGAAAGCTGCTGCGGGCTAGTAGCAGAACACTGCTGAGCTTGGCTGCCTGAAGCCGATCTATCAAGGGAAAACGGAACATCTCCAAACCAAGTACGGAATATAAAGAGAGGAGTCGAGAAAGCCTGCCAAGAGCAGCAAATGGGGAGAACCCCCACCGCCCGGCTTTCTGTCCTTGCCCTGTCATCTCTCCCCCACCCCCCTCCTCTCCACTTGTTCCTCCTCCTTCCTCCTCCTCCTCCTCTCTCTCTTGCTTTGCCTTTTTTCTTTTGGGGTAGGGAGAGCAGAAAGCCAACTTGCTCTCCCTAGCTGAAGAGCCAGCCAGCCTCACCAGGGCAACCACTTAGCTACAGGAACGTGAGCAGGGGAAGGGAGGGCCCTTGTGGAAGGCTGGATCCATGAACCTGCGCCCCAAAATCGATTTGCACACCCCAGAACAAAAATCAGCTGATTTATAGGCTTGGGGAAAAGAATTCTGGTTAACATTCCCACCCCCATTCAAATATCTTTGTCATCTATAGTGTGTGTGTGTGGGGGGGGGGGGGATCACAGAAGTCACTACTCCCTAAAGCAATCTTAATATGCTCATTTTAAGACAAGATGACTGTCGTCTGTGCCAGGAGTTTCTGAGGAGAGCAACAATCTGCAACCCTATTCAGGTGACCTGGAATTCGCAGTCCCATGTGTTAGTTTTCTGGATAGCCTACAACCAAAGGGATCAGCCGGACTCTAGGAAGCTGCCAGGAAGAAGGGCGGATCAGACACCTGCTCTACACTGGATGTCCCTGCTCTCTCCCTGTCCCCCGGACAGCAGGCTACTGTAGAAAGACCACGGCCTGGGAACCGGCTGATGGGTGCTTGAGCCTAGTGAACCCTGTGCTCGCTGCCTTCAAGGAAGTGTATGAGGGTCCCAGAGCAACCTGTTACCCTTCTTCGTCCTTGAGGGAGGATGCTTCCCCCAGGAA
This sequence comes from Alexandromys fortis, assembly GCF_014885135.2. NCBI lineage: Eukaryota > Metazoa > Chordata > Mammalia > Rodentia > Cricetidae > Alexandromys > Alexandromys fortis. The sequence goes on along the minus strand of NW_026068028.1, from coordinate 2,860,775 downwards.
GCCTCACTTCCACACACACACCCCCCCCCCCCCGCCCCCATCAGCACTCGTGAGAGCCCAGCTCTGGAACACGAGAAAGGTTAGGACTGTATAGCTGCCCTCTGGGGACACGAGGTTAGTAAAACAGTCCTTTAAACAGACAGACAGACAGACAGTGACTGAGCTGTGCAGGAGGAGCGGAGTCCTAGGGAGGTGACTTTCCTTCTGTGGTGGGCAGGGCAGGAGGACACAACACTGAGCTTCTCCTAGCCTCATCCACTTCAGGTTTGATGAACTATCTGTATGATGGGAACGGTGCCAAATCCATACACAAAAGCTAACAGATAAAACTGAAGCTGCAGAGAGGGGTCAGAGGTTGAGAGCCCTTGTTGCTTTTTTAGAGGACCCAGGCTTAATTCCCAGCATCCGCATGACAGCTCACAACCATCTATAACTCCCGTTTCAGAGGATCTAATGCCCCCTTCTGGCCTCTGTGAGTACTGCATTCAAATGGTACATGGACAAGCAGAAAAATGCCCGTGTACACACACACACACACACACACACACACACACACGATTCCATTGAGGCTCCCTGACTTGAGGGGATATGTGGCTTCTTTTTCAGAGAACTTTCCATTCTTCTATTCAGGAACTATCAAGTGTCCCTCTGTTAATACCACGCCCCCCAGGATCACGTAGGTTCTCCACTCCAGTAATCCCTTTCTCTCCCTTTACCCCAGCCCATCTCGGGCATGCTGGTCTCCACCTCCCAGCTCTCTTCATGAGTCAGGACCTGAGGAAACAGCACTCCCCGTGCCGTCTAGACTCACCGGAAAATGAGGTAGAGACACTTGGCCATTGGCCTTCACACTGCGGTGCATCTCTCTCTGGAGCTGCTTCTTGCTCCCCATGCGATACGGAGGGATTCCATCTCTAAGAGGAAAGACGAAATACACAGACATCACTCACACATGCCTCTGAAGATTCTGCCAACAGGAACAGCCACACATCTTCAGTGCAATTGTGCCCCCACGGGGAAGGGCCCGTCAAGACCAAACATCAAATCCTGCCCATTGTCATCAATGGCAACTTGGCTTTCTCTCGGCCACAGGGACATCAGCTTGGGAGGAGCTTGTGTCCCCAAGTAGCCTTGGACTTCTTTGGTCCTCTGGCAGCCTGGTATCTAAGTTGGGAGAACGGTGCCAAGGCAAAAGACTGTCAGGTCATGTTAAGAACCAACCTAAGGGCTCGCCCCCCCCCCCTTGCATAAAGATGCCTGCGAGTTCTAACAGCCAATCATGCCCAACTGTCTTTGGAGGTGCTTTTATAAAGCGCCTTGTGGTGCTCTTCCCTAGTCATCAGAGACTCAAAGACACAGAAGAGACATGGACATTAAGAGTAAAGTCCCTCCTAGACACGCTATGAACTCATCAAAACATTCAAGCATCCATACCACGCCAGACCGTACCTAGATACCTTCCCTCTGTAAGAGGTCAGTGGAGAGACGGGACAAAAGGCTCCACTCCTCTTAGGAAGCTGATATCCTAAGAGAGTCTCGGGGTCATATGCAAAAATAAGGCAAAAAAACCAATGTTCACAAGTGGTAAGCCCCGAAAGGTGGTGGTGTAGGCCTTTAATCCCAGCACCCGGGAGGCAGAGGCAAGTGGATCTCCTGGTCTACAAAGGGAGTTCCAGGACAGCCAGGGCCGTTACACAGAGAAACTTTGTCTCAAAAAAATAAAACAACAAAAAAAGGAACAAGCATCTGACAAAGTACAAATAAGAAAAGGGAGGAGGTTCACTGGGGAGGAAGAGGCTGAAATTTAAAATTGGTGTGTGGCCAACTGGGTCTGGGTGAGTTTTCCAGGCCCGTATCTTTCAAGCTATTTAAAAAAGAAAACATGGGCCAGGTATGGGGGCCCAAGGCTTTAATCCCAGGCTGATCACTGAGTTCCAGGCCTATTCTTCAGTGAGACCCTGCCTCAAAAACCTGAACAAACCCAAATTAGCAACTGGAAGGAAGAATAAGGGGCCGAGGCCATTTAAAAAACAAAGCCAAAAGTGAATTTCAGTCTTAGGAACACAATGGCCAAGGTAAGACTTTTCTCCCTGTGGATGCCCCTTCCAGAGACCACGGGGTAACATGCTTCCCTGATGAGCCTCAGTGCCACTGACATGCGCTGTCTGTTCCCCTTTCCCTGGTGTTTAGTTACCCCAGGAAGAAAAGACCCTTCATCTCATCAGAACTGTCCGTCTGCGTCTAAAGAATGGCCAGGAGTGATGGCTGACCATTACTGTTTGCTCCAGAATCTTAACTGTCTGTGGAAGGAGGCTGACCTAGGTCATAGAACAGGGTCCCTGAGGGGATGATGAAGAGTCGGCCGGGACAACAGTCTGACTAACTCCCACTTTGACTAAAGAGCATAGGAGGTCTAACTACACCGAGGGGCGCTGGGAGGTGGGAGAGGGGAGGTCAGAAGCAGCAGGCAGAAGGTTAAGTATCTAACTCACCAAGGGCTTCTCTTGATGGTGAAGCGTATACAGGTTTTACGTCCAGCAAATTAATAAGAAGGTGCCATTGCTCTCACCCTGGAACTGCTGTCTAGACACCAGCAGCGTGAGGACCCTACCCGAGGCCAGCAACTGCAGTCCGAGGCCGCTGGCTCCCACAAAGCAAGTTCGGGTGCTACTTTAGACTCCCGACCCATCGGCTTTTGTTCAGAGGAAACACATTTTATAGATGGCCAGACATGGTCCCTCAGACTCCCAACCTCAGTCACTGATGAGCTGCAGAACAGTTCGACTCAGAAGCCTGCCTTCAAGCTCCCAAGTACCCTGATGATTTAAACCTGGGGGCCCATCCCCGAAGCTCCGAAAGGTCATGTGATAAGGACAACCGGGAAATGTGAAGTCATCTTCTGCCACTGGAACTCGGTGGCTATGGAAGCGTCAGGTGGAGTGGGGCTCACCTTGGGTTAGCGCCCCTGGTCTGTGTAAAAAAACGACACTCCTCTCCTGACCAACTCTCCTCTTCCTCTGGGGCTGTAATAGTGGGAGGTGGCTACCCACACGGAGCTACCTTGGAGTAACTTATATCAGGCTTCAAGAGTCCTGGGCAGGGCCAGTGAGAGGCACAGTGGGTAAGAGAGCTGGGGAGCTGAGTCTGGTCCTCAGAGCTCACATAAAGATAGCAGAGGCTGCACCGCTGACCGCTACAGGTATGCTGTAGCACACAGAACTGGAGCCCTAGGAGAGTACCCCAGACACCCCTTTCCAGACTCCACCCTTCTGTCTCCACCAGCAGACCTTACCTATCCTTTCCTCTGGGGCAGAAATCAATGGCAGGCGAGACTTTCCTATCTTGTATGCTTTCTCCATATAAGGTAGGAAAGAGGGGGGGGGGGGTAAGGCAGGTGACAGCCAGAGCAATGGGCAAGGGAATAGACGACTTCCTAAGTACCTTTCACAACATCCAGGGCAGGTGAAAGACACAACCGTAGGAGAGGCAACTTGTGCTCAGCGCCAAAAGGCGGAATTTTAGCTTGGAGAAGTCAGAGAGGCTTAGAGGTGCCTTTCTGGAAATATGGCTTTAATTCCCCCTAGCCAGGAATCTTCTTCCAAAACAGTCCCTCATTCCAAACGGGGGCCTCTCCTTTCTTTCTTCTATTCGGGCTCCAGAAGTTTATGACCAGCATCCTGGCCGCTCATAACCGGAGTCTGGTCCCTCTACGGTCTCCTTTAATTATAAACATTTTAGCTAACGAGCCTGCTGCCGGGCCCAGCTGTTTCTGGGGCGCACGGATTTTGAAGTGTAGACTGCACTTAGCTGCCATTTAAGCCGAGCCAATTAGCTTAGCCCTTTGACTCCACTGGGCCTGACCTAACCTGAATGTCACTTTTTCCGGTGGCTTTGAAATAGCAGGCGTGAGCGTACGCGTGCCCACACTTGGCAGCCACTCTGAAGCAGCCACCGATCACAGCCAACATCAAAAGCCTGGTTTGTAAGATAAGGTAATATTTGAAGTTCACTCAGAGGCACTCCCCAGTGTCCAGACCAACCTCCCCCCCCACCATATGTAAGATATGAAGAAATAAAAATAATTAAGTAAGATGATTCCTGCCACCCACTCTGTGGAATGGAGAAAGGTCATCTTGTGTGGATGCAGGGGGACACAGAGAGCAAAAGCAAGCTACCGTCATGGTACCCTCACCTGACGGTCCTTGAACTTGGGTAGCGGAGCACCAGCTGCTCCCACGCTCAGCCTTCCTGAGCCTGGTTCTCTGCATCACTTTTGTTCGGGCCTAGCCCCATGCCCCTCTCATTCCTAACCCTCCCAGGATTGGAGTTTAGGATTTTGCTGGAAAGTTAACTTTCAAAAGAGGGGGAAAAAAATTAGAGCCACTTCTCCCGAGAATGGAGGTTTCGGAGTAACAAGCTCATAAAACAGCCTTCTCGGGGGCCTAAGACGGAGACTCAAATACCTCTGCCATCTTTAGGAGTGATTTTTTTTTTCCTTAATGGCAAAAGAGAAGTCAGTGCTGGGCTCTGGGAGGTGGCCTATGTGACTTGCCTGCCTCCCTACACACACACAGGCACACACACACACACACACACCTAGGCCCCTGCGTGCGGGTCCCAGGAAGAAGAACCAAGGCCTGGCCCAGTCCTGCCCACCTTCTCCTCAAGCCTCTTGCAAAGGCCCAGGGGACTTAATTGGTTCTGTGGCAAATGAGATGATTGCTTCCCTGCACTTGTGTCTAATGGACTCCAACCTTCCAGAGTCAATTGAAAGCTGCCTCTGCCCCCCCTCCCCCCTCATCCCTGTCCCCTCCCCAACTCCCAGCAGGGCAGCCAGCCCTGTTCCCCAGCCCCTCAGCCCCTCAGCCTCCAGCAGCCCAGGCAGGCTATTGTGAAGAGGAGAAGCAGCCAGGGTTCTTTTCATGCTTTATGGGGCGCTCCTATTCACTTGTTCAAGCACATTTCAAAGGGGCCTGCTACCCTCTTATCCCCCCTAAGCTCCCCGAGACGAACAATGAGCTGAAAGCGGTTCAGCTTTGCTTTTCATCCCCTCTCCCCAACACACACACACACACATACACACACACACACACACACACACACACACACACACACACACACACAATTTCTCACATGGTGCTCTCATCTGCACGAGGCCCACAGTTGGCAGAGCTCTGGAGAGGGGGTCTAATCCCAGCCCTGGGAATCCCCGGGTGACTGCCCAACACAGGGTAGATGCACACACCCATGGCTGGCTGGCCAGAAAGTGCTTCACACTGCCCGGAGCTTTTAGCTCAAGCCAAGTCTGTCCAAGCAGAAGACTGGGGATCACTCCACTCCGGGGGGGGGGGCACCCTATGCTTGGCAGCGGATGGTAGCCGGACACCCACAGGAGCCTCTAAGTATGAGCAAGTCCCATAAGTAGGCTCTTGTTCCCGGACACCCCTCCATCCCCCACCAAGATAATTCCCAGGAGCCCTTGGGGGAAGTCAATGCCAGCTGCCCCTTTAGTCTGTCCAACCATGCATGTGGGCACATCTGTAATGAGGCGCCCAGTGGAATGACCACTTGGCCGGGAGGCTCTGAACCCCCAAACTCTAAGTCTCGCAGGGACCATTTCTTGGCTTCCTCATTATCTAGCCACCACAAGACACCGTTACATGGCCCACAAACTATGCCGCCAGGAACCTGAAGGAAAACCGCCAAGGGATGAGTTGCTGGCCCTTAAGTGGCCCTTATTGGCCCCTGTGCTTCCTACAGTCTGTGCCTGGCAACTCAAGAATGGTGGCACCTAAGTTTGGTGCCAGCACTCGGGAGACGGAGGCAGATGGACCAGATATCCATAAGCATCTCTGGCTACAGAATGAATGCAAGACTAGCCTAGGCTATGTGAGGACCAGCCTGGGCTATGTGAGACCCTTTCATATAATAAATGAGGATTCAGGAGAGTTATGAGCAGTAGTAAACAAAAAGAAAAACTCAAAAGAAGCTCAAAAGCAACTGGTCCCAATAACATCTCATCTCACGGTGAACAAAGAAGATGCATATGGTGGGGCAGCCGCCATGTCTGCCTGGGTCTGAGTTCTGCGTCTGTCATGAATGGCTAGGGACATGTGAGGCTACTTCCTTCTTATTATGGCCGTCACCAGTCACTGCCTACCTTGCTGATTGGGTCCTGTGAGGACAAATAGAAACACATGCATGGGGCCACACCCAAGTTATCTCATCCTGAACCTAGAATAACACCTCCGTGATGGGGACTGAAACTCAGCCAAGTGCCAGGACGCAAGCCAAAAATAGTCTCTAAGAAACCTAAACAGAAGCCTCACAGAAGTCTTCCGAAAAGGGCACCGGACTTCAGAGATTCACTCAATGCCTCCATTCAGAAGCGGCTTGCTCTTATTTCACACGTAGCAATGAGGCTCCTACACAATCCGTGATTACTGTGCTCTGAAGGAGTAAAGCTTCCGAGATACCAAGCCCAGGCTTGAGACCCAAACAAGACAGCAGGGACAACCAGAGAGAAACAAACAGCTATATGATGGGGCAGGAGACAGGAGGACAGAAGTTCCTCACAACCTCACATCCCGTAGCCTACAACACACCTTGGTTATTAATATTCTGGACTATCAAGAAACAAACTAGGGTCAGATATATATGCCTCTAATCTCAGTACTTGGGAGGCAGAGTGCTGTGAGTTTGGGGCCAGCCTGGTCTACATAGTTGAGATTCATTCACAACAAAACAAAACACAAAACCAAAACAAAACAAAACAAAAAAAAACCAACTAGGTCTATTAAGGAATAATGTGAGTTTTGGGGGGATTCTTTGAGGGTGGCACTGGGCACACATGTAGTATGCATATAGACATTCAGGTAAAAGACTCAACTACATAAAATAAGTAAGAATGATTTCCACCCCCCTACCCTGTTAAAGAGCAGTTAAAGAGCTCAGCCAATCATGAAAATGGAACCAGTTCTCTGAAACCTTTCATTCCTGGTGGATAAAGGATGTGCACCCTTACCCTCACTAATGCCAAAATGATATTCTCGGTTTTTGTGGGGTTTTCACCCCCCAAGACAGGGTTTCTCTGTGTAACTTTGGAGCCTGTCCTGGAAGTCACTCTGTAGACTAGGCTAACCTCGAACTCACAGTGATCTGTCTGCATCTGTGTCTACCTCTGCTGGGATTAAAGGCGTGTGCCACCAATGCCTGGATATGATGGGTCTTTCCTTAAACTTTTACTTTTTCCCTAAAGAATATCTGCCACTTTGGGGCAATATAATAAAAACTTCCAGGAGGAGTTTTTTAAAAAAAACAAAAAAATAGGCAGCAGAGTCCCAAACTAACCTCTGCCATTCTCTTTCCAAATAGTCCTGCACAGCCTGCCAGGCTACAGGACAGCGGCCAACAGAAGCCAGACCGTTTCAAACATGAGAAGAATAGACGGTTGGTTTTAAGAGGCTAACAGGAATAAAGTCTAAGAGAGCATCCTAGAACCTAACACTGCTAGCTTAACGGGCTGTCTTTCAAGACCATTCCCTCAGCAGGAGAAACCCTAACTCTAAAAACACTTGCCGGAAGAAAGCCTCGAAAGGCCTTCCTGAAATGCTGATTCTCAACTGGGTGCTGGTTGAGAAAAGTCTTGGGTGGTTCTGACCCATACCTGACTTCTATCAAACCCCAAAGGATGGCAAAAAACTGGGACTCTAGGCCTCAACTACATCCACACCCTACTATGAGACTCACGGAGAGTTGACGCTGGCCATCCAGAGAGCCCCGACTTCACTTCAAATGACCCAACACTCAAAGCACGACCTTACCTGACAGTCGACTGACCTTATCGACTACTTCAATGACTTGGATTGCTTTAGAAAATATCTGTCAAAGTCATCTGTTGGCCAAAGATCTGAGACCAGACAGGACTATGGAGAATCCTACCTAGGGTCCCCGGCATCTGGCATAGACTCAGGACTCCACCAAACATGAAGGCTTGAGTGATGCCCACTGAACCATATGCATGTCGGCAGATAGCACATGCTGGCCTTTCAGAAAGGCCTGGCTTTCTGTTCCTTGTTCTTTTTCTCAAAGAGCAAGGGTGAAAGGAAAACCATTCTAGAAAGGTTCCACGTTCCACCTGCTGGTTCCATAGCAGGTGGACTTGGTTTCGGGACCAGTCAAGTGATTCTCCCATAAGCACAACCCGGAGATGGTTTTTAAACTTAAGAAGTCCACAGACACTCGTCTTACCCTCCCACCGTACACTCTGGCTTCTTTCTATGACGACACCACCCCAGCTTCCCTTTCTAGGCCCTCACTGAACCCTACCTAGACCACGATGCCACTCTCCCTCACCAGCCATATGCCCGACATAGTCCCATCCCAGAAGACCAATGTCCACTCATGGCTCCCGCAAAGCTGGGTGAGCGTGAGAGGCAGGACCCCCATCCCTCAGGGTACCACACCAAGTCCCACGTGGAGAAGGGAGACAGGATACTTACACGCTACTGTCCGTCATGGACATGGAATCATCGGTCAAGGCGTCGCTGGAGATCTCGCTGTCGTTGGCGCTGGTGGCTGGTGCGAAGACATAGCCGGAACCTACGTGATAAGGATTAACGGGGTCGTTTCTCTTGAAGGACCTACGGGGGAAAGTACAAGAGCATGGTCACTATTGCCCACCAGAAACCCAGGTCGCATCAGGTGACCCCAGAATGATACAGTGCACAGTTCCACATCTGGTCCATGTCACCTTGTCGCTCAGGTCCAGCTGCAAGCCTGGGCAGATGGCCACAAAGAGAAGACTGGTCGTCACTGACTCCCCTTGGGGGGAAGGAAGCTGGGTTCCCCAAACCTTAGAAGATGAGGGGCCACCACAGCAGCGCTGCAGCGACTGCCAGGGAATGGATGTTATCGACTCCTAGGACTGGATTCTAGGACTGAGACAGGGTAAGAGCTAACTAAAAGCAGCTGCTAGATAGGTGTCTTTTTTTTCTCCTGGTCTCTACATCCAAGCCTGAGGGAAGAAGCCAATTCCCAGACCAAGAACTTGTGAGGTCCTAACTCCGGTGTCTGAGGTCTGCCGGCCTACTCCAGAGAGACTAACATCTAGGAGTCACGGGTGGCCTTCCCACTTTGACCTAGGCCTACATTAGCCAGGCAGATGGGACAGATAATGTCTAGGTGGCCCGCACAGTGCCTGTAGCGCCCTTCCCCCCACCAGGGCTGTCCTTCCCTTAGGGCTGGCTAAGGCGCCAGGACTGAAATGAGCAGCTGTGTCAAAGGCAGGCCCAGGCCCCTCCTCCAAGGGTCTCCAGCCCCTTTGTCTAAGTGGCCTATAGGTCCCCCATTTTTCGGCTCCAGAACAACCAGTGAGCCTGTCTCCTGCTGGGCTGCATTCCACTTGGGTCATCAGCCAAGGACTTCTGTGAGGGGGAGGGGACACAGGTCAGCAGGCTGCAGGAAGGATCCCTTCCAGGGGTCAGTCTGCCTGAAGTTGCAGAAGGCTTCATTTACCAAGCCCCTGGCATAGTCCTCCTGGGGCTCAGCTGGCAAGAGACAGGAGTGGAGGGGAAAGGCTCCGAGAGGAGCCCCACTCCACCAGCCCACAGCAGCTGCTCTGTAAAGATAGCCGTGAGGCTGGCAGCGGACAGGGACCGAGGAAAGGTCATGACCAGCCATCTGCTCTTGTTCGCCGAGTTCCTGTCCTTGCACTATGCTGCCGGGCTCTAGTCTTCTGGTACCCAGGTTCTGGTCAGGACACATCACCATAACGTAAGGAGTTGTCATCAGGGAGGTATGTGGGTGCTACTGAACACCTACCAAATCACAAGCATTATCTTGGGCAGAAGGCATGGGGTGCTGTGCCCATTCTCTGGAGAAGGCCATTAGTGGTCCCCAGCACACAGTCACCATGCTGTAGAGCTGAACCTGGTGGGCGCGGCAAGGGTGCGCCTCGCTATCAGTCTCTTTCTGCCTCCTATCACAAGCCACTTTAGAAAGTTCTAGATTTGGAGGCAGGATATGATGGAGAGGTTTCTAGCAAGGCTGGCTGGGAAGGACTCCCTAAGACGGAGGGAACCAGGTGTATCCCGTCACACGAGCAGGGATCTGAGAAGTCTCAAGACGCTTAGGAGAATACAGTGGGCAGGAGAGACTGCAGAAAGCCTTCTTCTGACTAAGAAGAGAGTGGACTCTAGCGAGCTAGACTACTGAGACTGGTAAGATGTAAGGCCAGGGTCTATCCTAACAGGGCAGAGAGCGGGCAGGAGCCAGGGGCAGCACTATGGACGGTAGTTACTAGCAGCTCAGACCTAAGAGGACTGCGAGGAGGGGCGAGCGCAGACACGGGCCCAGGAGGGATGGACCTGTTGTCCACTCTGGTGACAGCGGAGCTGGAAAAGAATGTGGGAGGAAGCCCCACTGTTAAGAGTTCATCCCCGAGGGGGTGAGAGAGCTAAGCATCAGGACTGGAAAGTCAGTGAGAACCGATGGGCATGAGCTGGGCCCGTGCTTCTGCGCCTCTGCGCCAGCCTGGATGCGTCCCTCAGAAACAGAAACGCCAAGAAGTGCACACCGGGAGTGCTGCGTGCAAACCGGCCATAGGCTTTTGACAAGTGACTGCAAACGGGCCCTTGGCCACTGGCCCTGCCCTGTCGCTGAGGGCAGGAGATCTATTGCCTCTCAGTGCTTTTTAATGAGAACTTTTGACCGTTAAACCATCCTTGCCTGTTCTTCATCTATATGTGCTCAATTTGGGGTTCCCAGGCAACCAAGGTGGCAGGGACTGAGACCATAGGGAGGCAGAGAAGACTGAGGGGTGACCAGTTGTTCTAGCATCCTGGCCAATGGGGGTCTGACTAGAAAAGAAAGGCTCTCTGCTCACCAGCGCCTCTAGAGGCCGAACCAGAGGCACTAGGACACACAAATCAGAATGAAGATGAGGCCAATAGAGATCACTGGGTGGGAGGGGACAGAGATAGACCGAAACTTTGAAACAGACTAGGAGTACCCTACTGTGATGGGCCAGCTGCCTCAGAGAAGAGTGTCAAGGTAACCACTCCTGTCCCCTCCTGTTCTTGGGAGGTCTGGACAGTCTGTACACTCACGATAGGAGGAGAAGGCAGAGACCTGGAGTTGGCTTGGCTTTGCTGATGAACTACTGGACCAACACACAGCCCCCCTAGGTGTGGGGCACGCCATGAAAAATGAGCAATTCAAACATGGCCACCTGCACCACAGCCTCTAAAGGCCTGGGCAAGGGCAATGAAATTGGGGGGGGGGGTGACCCCAGAAACATTCCCAGGACCCAACTGCCAGCAAAAGCAGAGAGACCTGTGCTCCCAAAACCTCTTCTACTTTCTCCTGTAGTCTTTAGCATGGATTCACAGCTAAAACCTATCCTGAGCCCCAGACTGTGTGGCCTGTGGGGGCACAACCCATCTGCACATGTGTATCCCCAACACCAAAAGTGGGGGGTGGGGGTGGGGGCTGGGCAGGAGCTCCAAACTTGGCTGAGCCTCCTTCAAAGACCTACATCCATTAAATGGGTTGCTGAAAAGGTTCTGAAGAGGCATGGCGCAGGATCAAAACAGCCAAGGCGGCCTGAAATAGCATTCAAACACCTTCCCTCCCCTCGGTCTTGCTATCTTGGTGGTATTAACACATCAGCTATGTTTTAGATCTAAGACTTATACTTTAGCCTCCACGGGGAGAAAATGACTCAATAGAAATTCCTTCCTCACCACTGCAACAAAAAAAGGATACCTAAGTCAAACGGGTGCGTGCGCACGTGTGTGCGTGCACATGCTCCTTTTGCACATGGCTCCCAAAATAAACTTAATCTCCCTCCAGTTCCAAAATAGAGGGCTGCTGTGTGATCAGCAATTAAAACTGGAATCCGCTGCTCTTAAAATCAACTGACTGCAATCGAGCGCTCGGATTTTCCTACAATCATAACCCGGCGGCAGCAGGGTGGCGGGGAGACACAGAAACTCAGGTTTTAAGTGCTCAGAACTTTCTCCAAAGTGCCACGTAATTTTAAGAAAATAGATCAGAGCTGTCTTCTTGTGATTGCTTAAAAAGGGGGGGGAGGAGGGGGACTGGAGCGTGCTACCTTAATTGCACCCAGATGAGGACTGTACTCCCAACTGGGCAGGAACTTTGCACTCCTGGGGAGTGTGCAGGCTTGGGGTACGTTCTGTGTGAGGGGTGCACCCATGGGCCACTCTGCCATTGAGCAGGCATGGGGCTTTCCGCTAACAAGTAACACAGCCCCCTGGGTCCTTGAGGGAAGGAATGTCTACCTCTTATCTCTAGATGTTGGGGCCACCTCTGTTCCTCAAGAGAATCCTATCCAAGGACCTCTTTCTGGGGCCCCTCTCCCAACAGGACAACAAAAGGAACCGAATTTGAAGCTGAGCTTGGGACTTTGCATGAGCCTCTGACATTTTACCGTAAGGTCAACACCCTCCCTTCAACTAGCATTTTGGAAGGTGAGATCAAGGGATGGCTGGCCAGTAACGGGTCAGCGTCTTCTGTAAGCAGGCGAAGTTTGACAAGTGTTATCTTCGCCAGCTGCGGTCACTAGTGTTCTGTCCTCTAATTTCTGACCAATGCTCCCGGCATATCTTTCCTATGGCATCACTTTCTTTGATAATTGAAGCCAAACTTGATTCCAATGGCTTCTCACAAAAATGGGCCTCATCAGCGAGTTCTTGCAGAGAACAGGAAGCGTTTGCAGCCAGCACAGGGCCATCTGCCGGGCCCCTAGGATTTTAAGCCAGGCCAGAGAAGAGGGCCCAAGGGGAGGCAGATGAACCCCTGCCCAGAGTCAGGGCAGAAAAGGATCTTTCTGTATGCCCAACACTGTATCCTCCCTCTTAAAATAAGTGTGGGCCTAGCGCCTGAGATCACAGCCCCTGGCTCCACACACCTCCGCACTGGGCGGGGGAAGGGGAGTGTTGTTTGTGTGAGGGGTTAGGACACACGCTCCCACCACCAGGTCACTTATGCCCTTGGTTATTTATAGAGACCATCAAAAGTCCAAGCATCCCACTCAACCAACCACGCACAAACCAGAGCCCTTCCCTGCGAGGCTAATTTCTGCTCTTCCGTCTCCTATTTATATTAAACCCGACACCACATCGGTAAAGGCTACAAACCAGTCCTTAGGAACCAGGCTCCTCCGAGTGCCCACATAAACACAGGGCTTGGAAGACTAGCCGGTGCCTTGGGCACCCAGCGGCCCGAAGGACTCCCAGTAGTGGAGGCAGACGGGCCCTCTGCAGGTACCAGCTGCTTCAGCCCCTTTACTGGGTCACTTCCTCAGCCCTTGCCCTAAGCCAGGCAGGATGGGGGAGCTGATGAGGAAGGGAGGCTCAACTCTGACAGTGAGGCCCGGATGGTCTCTGGGTTCCAAGAACAGGCTGAGAGGCAGACTTGAAAAGGTTCAAAGAGCAGAGGATGTTGAGGCACGGGGAGAGGGGCGCCTCTAAAATATTACAGCGAAAAACGGGCTGAAGTTCCAGAGTTGCTATTTAAAAAGACTATGTGTTGACTCTGCTGCCCTTTCCAGAGAGCCACTCCTTACGGCTAATTATCCTAATTACAACACTTAACATCTTTTCAAAATGCTTCCCTTCACAAAAGGCTTTCAAGTTTATTATTTTGATCCTAAGAACAACTTTAGAACATAGACAGGAGAGACAGTGCCCACCTATCTTACAGATGGGAACATGAGGTTTACAAAGTTTCAAACCAAGTAAGGCCATTGGCCCGGGCTGGAACTCGTCTTTCAGAGACACTGTACACAGAGTAGGAAACCTTGCCTGTTAAAAAGGAGTGAGGCCATCTGGGTGTGTCTTAGATTATCTTTTAGGATGCCCTTTTTAAGACGTGTGGCCTTTGGCTGGGCGGTGGCGCACGCCTTTAATCCCAGCACTCGGGAGGCAGAGACAGGTGGATCTCTGTGAGTTCGAGGCCAGCCTGGTCCACAGAGCGAGTTCCAGGACAGGCTCCGAAGCTACAGACAAATCCTGTCTCGGAACACCCCCCCCCCAAAAGACATACGGGCTTTGTGGGAATGCTGTTAAAACGTTTCATTCCAGCTTAGCATTGGAAGTCCCCGAAGAGCTGTGCTGTATATATCAATGACATCCACAAGTCCCCAGCCTGGAAGACAGGGCTCCCGAATCTCAAGTGCTTTGCAAACTTAACACTGGCTATATCCTAAATGAAGCCTCTGAGAAGAGGCAAGCCAACGCTTCGCCTAGGCCGCCCACCCACAAGGAGAAGCCAAAGCAGAGAGTCTTGCCTGGAGAGCGTTTTCTTACTGCCAGCCTCCCAAACCACACTGTGCTGTTTACAAAGGTGACACTCTGGGGCTGACACAGAAGACCCACTGTCAAAAAGCTGCTGGAGAGGCAGCCTTACCACAGGCCTTAAGGAGTCTCATCGCTGCCTGCCAAAGCTGGAGGGTAAGGAGGCCAAGAGCAAAGTTTACCTACATGTCCTTGCAATGGAGCAGGGCAACAGATGCAGGTGCCTGAGTGCAACCAGCTACAGCGGCCCCAACAGCTTCATGCCAACAGCCTAGCTTGCTACAAGCTCAGGGCCACTGCAACAACCCCCTCCTGAGAGCCTACACTTGCCTGCAAAAGCCAAGCCAGTTCCCTTTAGGTGTAGACCAGATAGTCTGAAGTGTTAAATTCACTCCCAAAGCTGCAAGAGCGCCCTCTGGTGGCTGGAGAGCAGGCCCTCCTTACAAGCAGTCAAAACCCAAGAGCGCAACTACCTACAACAAGCAGGACTAACTATGGGAACCCAAGTGCTCCAGGGCTGCAATTAGGGGCATACCCCCTCCAGCTGGGGGGGGGGGACAATGGAGACCACGCCCTACAAAGATAGCAAGAAAACAGGCGTAGACCCCGTCCTGAGTCCCTGACCCAGAGGCAGAATAAAGCCGGGCCTGCGCGGAGAGCTATCCAGGATCAGCCCACCTCTCGCCCTGCACATCATAAGCACAAGCCTAGAATTAAAAGGTGCATTCTCTTTTGGGCTCTCTGGAGAGGCGAAGGGACAGAAAAAATCATTCCAACAGGAGGTCTGAAGTTGCCAACAAAGGCCAAGAATCTTGAGACTTGGCCAATCTATAATGGTCTGTTTGTCTTTGAAGTATTGAAAAAGAGAAAGTGCTCCGGAGGGGCCGGTCCTCCCACACTTCCCTATCAGCACTAAACAACAAGCCATCTACAGAGGTCTGACCCTGGGGCTCCAAAACATTTTAAAGCTGGATGAATGGCCCAGCAGACTCTAAAGCAAAGGCTCCTTCGCGTGAGGAAGTCACAGGGATTTCCCAAAGTTAGTTAGAAGTCTTCCTTGCTGGGAAATACCTAATTCTACAAAGGGAACCACCAACTAGGTGGCTAGGCCAATCGCTAGCTCTTATCTTAACAGAAAAGTTCAAAAGATCCCACCTACCCCTTTGCGGGTGCACACGTTATTTCCCGTGTTTCCACAACCCTGCTGCCCCGCCCCCAGCCAGTGATTCTACTTTGATGACCAGCGGTCAGATGACCCCTCCCCAAACTGGCACTCGGTGGGTGTAGTGACTCACGGGCATCAAAAGCTACTATATTCGTATTTTCTTTCTCTTTTCCTCTCTTTCCCTCCCAGTAGCCCGGGATAATAAGTAACCACCTTAATAAATACTGCTTTCCACTGTTTGAAGTTAGCACTGGAAGGCTACAGGTACTCAGCTGTGCGTACATTGCCCCCCCACACACACACACAAAACACGAGATCAAAGGGTTTCTACTAGCCAGAAGTCCTAGCTCTCAACCAACCTTTACCAGCTTCCAAAGCCTATCCACCCGCCCACCTACCTTAACTGAAAACATTTGCAAAGCTAACTCATCCTCCAAGCCCTGGCCCCACCGCCCTGCCCCGCCCCGCCCCCAGCCAAAAGCCTTACCTGAATGCATTCTCAACCGTTTCCGTGGACCGCACACTTGCTGTGGCCCGCAGAGTTTTGCTGGACAAGCCAACCACGGTGGGCGAAAGTTTGCATTTCAAGTCGGCACAAGTCCACTCCTCTTCTTCGTTCAAGGTGGGGAGGTAGCCGCACAGGACCTTAAGGCTCCCCAGTCCCCCATTGCTCATGTAAGCTGTGTTCTCTCCCCCACTCCTCACGTATTCGAGGTATATGTCCGAAGTCAAAAACATCTGGTAGGCATTTTCCTCCATCACAGCCTGGACCTCAGTCTGTGCCTGGTCAAACATGACGGAGTCGATCTGTTGCTTCTTGATGCCATCCCGGATGTAGGTCTTGGTGGCAGGTTTCAGCTGCTTGGAGACAATGCTGTTGTTTTCAATGTACCTCTTATAGATTGCTTTGGCTACTCGCAGAGTTTTGGTATCCTTCAAGTTCATCTGCCTGAATCCATTGCAGGCAAACCAGAAGTCCAGGGTATCCACACATTTCTCCCTCTCCAGGAAAGTCCGGAAGAGGTAAGCACCATCCTGGTCGCCCAACAAGGAGTGCAAGGACTTGGTCCACCTGGTCAGAGGGGAATCGGGGGAGGCCCGCCCCTCGGGCTCCCCCAGCCCATCTTCATTCCGCCTAGCATTAGAGGAGACAGGCATGGGTTTGGTGGACTGGCCCTTGCCCACACTGGGCTGGCACGGTGGGGTCTCCCCTTCTTCTCCCGGAACCGGGGGCCTCGGAGCATCCTCACGGAAGCTGCTGCTGGGATCTGGAAGGAGAGTCACTAACACAGCACTACTCATGGTGAGGGAAAGCCTCTCACTGAGTTTAGGTTTTGTTTTGCTTTTTCCTCCTCCTCTTTCTTCTTCCAGTTCCTCTCAGCAATCGGCTTGGTCTCTCTCAAGTCAGCAGGGGCTCATCTGAGCCTCCTCTCTGGAAAGAAAAGGAAGGGAGGGGGAGGTGGGAGAGAGAAAAGGGTATTGATCTAATCAAAACCAGATCTACCCAACATCAAAGCAAGAAAGTAAACAGGCTTTTCAACTCCTCAAATTCAAATCAAGCAACCCAGCTATCCGCGAAGGGCTCATCTCAAGTATCCGACGCAGCTTTTTCAAAGGCGAAATCTGAGCTCCCCACACACTTTTTTTCCGGGGAGGGGTGAAGAATGAGAGGGGGGGGAAGGTGAGGCAGAAGCAGAGGGACGCGGGAGGTGTAAAACACAACCTTCCCCACAACCGCGGGTCCCGGAGCCACTCAGGGTAGCCCAGCTGGACCCCCTCCCACAAGCCGGCTGAGTGCAGGTGAAACCAATTTCTGTAAAACTTCCCCACTCTGCTCTGCAAAGATAACTCAAGCTCTCAGTGCCCTTCCCCGGCATCTGGTTCCCATTCCCCCCCCACCTCCTCCCTCTGCGCTCCCTCGTCCCACTTCTTACAGAAGATCCTCGCCCGAAAAAAAAAAAAGGAAAAAAAAGCCCGCCCAGCATCGGCGGAAAGGGGCTCAGGGACTCCTGAATTCAGCACGCACCCCCAGATTCCTGATGAAAATGTTGCCTGTACTCAAGACTCTCCACCAAGAACGTGGTTCAGTCTACACCCCTTGTCTTCTACGCTTCCCCAAAGCAGAAACCAGTTCACTATGTAAGAGGCTTTGATCTTCAAACTTTGAAAGAGAAAAGAGAAACCTCGAGACCCGCCGCCCCCGGCTCCCCCAATCCACCTCCTGGAGCCGCGAACCCAACAAAACCGGATCAGAAGGCGTCTCACGCTACTACAGCCAGTGCCAAGAATCCCAAACTCCACTGATCCCAAGCCTTTCTTTCTCCAAAAGAAAAGAAGTCTTATCTAACCAATAAACAAGCTGCTCTCTCTAGCCAGGGAAGGATCAAACTAGGAAGGGCAGGGGCGGGCTGGGGAACCGGGTGGAACGCCGGGCCAGCTGCTCGAGACCCCGGGCCTGGGTGGATGCACCCCGCCCCAGTTCTGGACCTCCGGCCGCCAGGCTGAGCACAAACCCGCGAAGTGGCGGGGCCGCGGGTAGCGCCGGGCACCCGGGCGCAGAGGAGGTGGTGAGACGCCGTTACCTGGAAGATGAAGGCCGCCAAGGCCGGGCTCTCATCTCCTCTGAGTCCCTCCGGTCCCGTCCCTCCCCGGCCCAACTGCAAACGAACGCCTCCAGTGTCCCGGTGCGCAGTTCACCAGGAGCGAGGCCGGGGATCAGAGAGCCCGGATAGGGGGTCACTCCCAGGCGTCAAGCCTCGCAGAGGTTCCCGTAGAAAAGGCACGGAAAACAGCCGCCTAGTCCAGAAATGGCGACGCGCGGAGTCTCGGCCTCTCCGCAAAAGGGGCGGCGAGGAGGAACGCGGGGGGCGCGAGCGCCCCGGACTCCGGCCGGTCCAGCGCTCAGACTGAGCCTCCACCAGCGCTCTGGGCACCTAAGCGCGGACCCGCGGTTGGGAGGGGGAGACGAGAGGGGAAAGAAGTGGGAGGGGGCGGGGAGGGCAAGAGGGGGCGCCGCTACCCTTTCATCCCACCTTCCAAAGGCACTCGCGTGCATACGCACACCCCGACTCATCCACAGCCACGGCGACTCGACCCCCGAGGGCGAGCTGCCCGTCTCCGCCTCAGACCCCGACGCCACTTGGAGAAGTCTCCCTGACCGGCCCCCCGATACCCCGGGCCCCGCGTTGGGGAGGGGGACTCCGACGCATAGTGCGCTGGGCCGCCCGGCCAAACACCCCGGAGCGCTGGGCGCCGAGCCCGCAGCTTCCCCTCCGAGCCGGCCCGGAGCGCGCCCCGAAATAGCCGGCCTGCCAACTTCAAAGCGCCGCCCCGCACATCAAAGCGCGCGGGCCGCCCGACCGCCGCGGCCTCCGCACTCACCATTGATCCGCTGGCGCACTCCTCGTCGAGACCTCGCAGGCGCCGCGGGCAGGGCACCGGCCCGGGTCCCCCGCTGGACTCGCAGAGGCAGCCCCGGGCCCCCCCAGGACCCGCCCGGGCAAGGGGAACATGGGGAATCTCGCGGAGGCGGAGGAGGGGGTGCGCAGAAAACAACGATCCCGAGGCGAGAGCAAGCTCCTCACCGGGGAGGGGAGCGTGCGCCCCGCTGCCCCTTTTATGCAAAAGATCCAAGTGGGCCTCCGCCCCCGCCGCGGCCGCCCCTCGGCCCCTCCGGCCCCCGCCCGGCCGGCTTTCAACCCAGGTCCTGTTTCCAGCAGTCACTAGGCGCACCAAATGTCCTCCGGGCGCTTCCAACAAAAACTGCGCTGTGGATTTAACTGTGCACTTCAAAGGCGCGAGCCGAGCGCACGGTCCTGGAAGGGAGGTACGCGAGCCGCACCCGGGCCAGCCCAGCACGCTCCTGCGCCCCTCTGGGGGCCAAGCAGCCCGCACACCCCTCTGCTCCCCACGACTTGCACCCTCCTGCCCCCTTCCGTGGCCCCGTACCCCGCTGCCAGCCGCCCCCAGCCGCCCCGAGCTTTCTTGCAAGCAGCTGCTCCGGGACAGAACCTCCGACCCCACCTTTTACAGCTGAGCTCTCCGTTGGGGAGGCGGGCGCCTTGGCCTCCGGGTGGCCCCGGAATCCATCGCGATCGGGGGCTTATTTTTAATTTCCCCGTTCTTGGGCCGTTACTGAGTTGCCAGGACCTTATCAAAGCACAGCCGGCTCCAGCCGACTCCCCCGGGCCGGGCTCAGGGAGCCAGTGATCCCGCCGCGCCAATCACAGCGGCGCTCGGCCGGCCCGCGCCGCCCGCCTTAAAGGGACAGCGCGAGCCCGCTCTGCCCCGCCCCGCCCCGGCCCCCGTCGCACACTCCGCTCCCGCGTTAACCCTTCCACAGTCCTTGTCCGCCCCCCGCCGGCTCCCGGCGGCCCCGGGGCTCTCCCGGCCAGAGTTCTGATTTCATCTTTCAAGTTCTCCGGCCTCTTTGCTCATGCCTCCTCCCCCTGCCTGCCCTGGAGCTCTCAAACTATGGAATGCCAGTTCCTTGTAGCTCTCTGGCCATCGCAAGAACTGCAAGCAAGCAGAGCGTGCCCACCCCCATCATCAAATACTTTCCTACCTTTATTCAAGGTTTCCCTGGAAATTTGGATTGGGAGGGCTTTCTGGAAGGAACTGTAGCCTTAGGATCCGCTGGCCAAGTGTCTTAGGGCATACTCTGGCTGGGACCCATAAGGCATGGCACATGTGTGCTTGCGTGCGTGCGTTTGTGTGTATGTGTGTGTGTGTGCGCGCGCGCGCGTGCCCTCTTGTGTTCCAGTATCTGAGTTAATATAGGAACAGTTTGTGGACGATTTGCGGTCGTGTTTATGTGAAGGTGGGGAGACCTGCTTTGTAGTCAGGGAACACCCATCGGTTCCCCAGTTTGCAACCTTGCATGGCAGTCAGAGCCTTCCTTGTACACACATTGACTTCTCAACAAATTCGTGCCCAATAGGCTCTTCCAAAAAGGCTGCCACCATCCCATATGTTACATATTAAACGGCCGTGGAATGCCTCCCCCACACACATGCAGTGTTAAAGTATAAAAATTCACCCCATTGTCACCTTTGGATTCCTTCCCATCTTCTCCCCCAAAATGTTTATAAGGCAGAGAGCCCTTAAAAATGTGTCATAAGCCCAGAGCATTTATTTACGTATCTATTGTAGAATGTTTCCTCATGGGTGAGCTAATGATCTTTGCATCCAATGAGGGGGAAAGAGAGGTGAGGATGTAGCCTGGTATAGCTATTACCTTGAATGCACACGACTCTGGAAGCCCTGGGTTCCACCCCTGCCCCCTCCCACCCCACACCAAGTAAACCAGAGTTGATGACAGCTGGCTGTCACCCCAAAGATAGAACCAACAGAATGAGAATCCCAAGACCAACATAGTAAATTTGAAGCCAGCCTGGGCTATTTAAGACTCTATCTCAAAACAACAGCGCTAACAAAGTAACAACAACAAAACCCACGGAAAAGTAATCCAAAAGGAGGAAAGAGGCGAAAGCCAGGGCCCTGGCCCTACCCTGCTGTGCAGGGGTTTTGCTTGCAAACCACTCATTTTGTCTGTCCTGTTAACTTAAAAATGAATGAAGGATAATCACTCAGCTTTGGGAACTTTGAAACAGGTGAGAAACATGACTGTCCAAAGGGAAAGAGTAAGTGCCACCCAGGTTCTACTGGAGAAGAACTGGGGCTGTGGCAAGGGACAAGAGAACCCCCAGGGCTCAAGCCTCCAAAGTCAACAGCCTAGAAATGAGGGGGGGGGGCTCCTCTGTGTCCATGGTCAATACACCCAGCTTGCCCTGCCACCAGGAACCCACCTGTAGAGAACCAACAGTCCAGGCTGTGAAATGCGGTCCTTCCTTCCCAGAAAGACCAGAGAAAGCATGTTCCCATGATGCATCTGGGCACTGAGATAACTACCAGGTATGGGGAAACTGGGTGGCTTGAAAGTCTGTCTGCCTTCCAGAATCCTGCAGGGTCCATCGCTCCTGACTGCCCTCGGCCGCTGGCCCTGAAATGGTATATGGAACCCTAGACCCACCTCTAGGAACACACACCTCCTTAATCAACCCCAGCAAAACTGTGCCTTCTGGGGGTTCTGAGCCACAGAGGTGTTGTTCCTGAAGCAGCAAGGTAGAGAGACGCCCTGACTACCATAGACGCAGCTACAGTGCAAACAGCCAGGGGTATTCATGTATGTCTCTCTCTCTCTCTCTCTCTCTCTCTCTCTCTCTCTCTCTCTCTCTCTCTCTCTCTCACACACACACACACACACACACACACACACACACACAAATCTGTGGGGGTGGGAGAGGGGACATAAGAAAAGTCAAGCCATCCCAAATCAAAATAAACAAGGTTCAGAAAAGAGGAGACTTTCAGGAAGGAAGTGGAAACTGGGCCTTCCTGGGTGGTTTTCCTTTCCCTTCTGGTTGTCTCCACTGACCCCTCACTGCCCCTCAGCCATTCACAGCCATCGCAGGCCGCCTTTAAAACCAGAGAGTGCTCCTGCTCCTTCTTTAGCCCAGTGCAGCCTGGGGAGTCCCTTGGGGCTTGGATCGTCTCAGGAACAACCCCTGTGGGAGCTGGGCTTCCACAGCAGGTGTGGGGTCACCTCAGGCCAACCGCTCCCCCATCTCTGCTGGCTCACCCCTGCCCGGTCCCCTTCCTCCCCCAACTTCATGTTTAGGGGAACACTTTACATCTAGCAGGAGGCTGGGGGATTGCTGAGAAGCCGGAAGCCCTCTCTAGCATTGGGTCTCCGACTACTTGTTGATATAACTGGAGGAGCATCCGAAAGCCTTCGTTTATTCCCAACCTTTCTCAAGATAGCAGTTTGCCATTTTCCTCCTCTCCCTGGCAGCAGCATTATCATGTGACTTGTTGTAATCCTGCATGGTTGCCTGGAAACTGGAAAGCAAGGTGATGGGTGTCTGCACATGCTCACTCGCCCTCAGGCCTTTAAAGTGCAGCTGTATGGAGGATAGACAGTACCCTCTGCCAAGGGGAGACAAGTTTAATAAAGCAGAGAGGGGTCCTTTTCTGGAATTCAGTCATGGGCTGACATCCTAGAATACCAGAACACAAGGCTAAAGGCTCCATGGGAGGCATCCGGCCAGATCTTAGAGCCAGGCAGCTTCCACAAAAAACACTGTGGAGGGGAAGTCACGCCAGCTGGGACTTCAGAGTTGCTGAGACCCAGGATATTTCTCTAAGATTCAGGAATTCTGGCTTTTCCTTCTTGGGGGAAAAATACCACCCTAAGCAATGTTCCTTTGTTGAGAGGGAGATGTGGCTAACTATTGCTGAGACTGAAGGTCACCTGACCGCTGTGGGTGTCATTTATTGTTCATCTAGACACCATGTCTGCCTGCTTACTGCCATGCTTCCTGCCATGGCCTAAACCTCTGAAACTGCAAGCGAGCCCAGAGAAAGGTTTCCCTTGGTAAGAGTGGCCGTGGTCATGGTGTCTCTTCACAGCAGTAGAAACCCTAAAACAAGATGTTTTCCCAAAAGACAGTCTGAAATCCCTCCAAAGCACAGTTCATTCAGGTCCTTGACCCTGGGAGCTCAGCTCTTTCAGCCTCCCCTGGATAACTCCCAGTCTTTCATGGAAGCAGTCATGTCCATGGGCATCTCAGTACTTGGACTCAACTTCCTGTCACTCTTTCTAAGTAAGTACCTCTTCATGCAGAAGAGAAAATACGGATGCCGAGGGCTTTGAAGTCACACGGGAAGGTGAGGTTGCTCTGAGGAAGCTGGAGAAGTTTGTCATTGGTACTTTAGGTTGAAAACCATGGAACATGATACTTTAAAACTCCCCAGTTCTAACCGAACTGATTAGGAAACGCCTCCGCAGTATACTGTCAGCTACAAACTACTGGGTGTTCTCAGCAGCTTCTTGATCATGGCTTTAGAGCCTGGCTTTTTTCAGTTGACCTGAACTCATAAGCAGGCGAGGTCAGCAGTATCAAAAACCAAGCAGGAAAAGGGCTGGAGAGATGGCTCGGCATTTGAGAGCCCATGTTGCTCTTGCAGAAGGCGCAAGTTCAATTCCCACCGCCCATGTAAGATGAATTGCAACTGCCTGCAGCTCCAACTCTAGGTGACCTGAGCCCCTCCTTTAGCCTTTGCTTCCACTGACCCCGAGACAGAGTTTCTCTGTGTAGCCCTGGCTGTCCTGAAACTCTTTGTAGACTAGGCTGGTCTTGAACTCAGATCTGCCCACCTCTGCCTCCTAAGTACTGGGGGCTAAAGGTATGTGTCACCACAGCTAGCCCTATTTGCTAAGTAAAAAACAAAAACAAACAAACAACAACAACAACAAAACGACTCCTGGAAAGTGGAAAAATAAGCTGAGCTTGAAATCATTTCCTCTCTTTCTTCCTTGTTTCTTGATTCTCTGTGAGCATTGTGGCATGCTGGGGTGCTGGAGGATTTGTCGTCGTGGAAGTATTGACTGCTCTACAGAATTCCAGCCTGCCCTAGAACCTTCTAGATGTTGTTCCATGTTTCAGAGACTTCTCTACATCAGACCCCCAAATGTTCTGCCTTATTTACATAGCCTGCCAGAGCTGCAGCTGTGCCCTCGCCCCTAGTCTGACTGACTTTCAGGGACCCATTACAGTCTCTCTCACAAGCAAACCATTTCCAAGCTAGTTAAAAAAAAAATCTGGCTGAGTATGGTGGTGCAGGTGTCAGCAGGAAGCAGAGACAGGGGCATCTCTGTGAGTTCAAGGCCAGCCCGGTGTACCCAGCAGTCCCAGCTAGTGAGGCTGTCTTTTTAAAAAAGAAAAAAGAAAAACCCTACTTGTGAAGCCATGGAGCCTACAGGACAGCAGCTCTGTCCTTGATTCCTCCTCCCTTAGCTGAGAACCCCTCATCTTCCTTTCATGGGTGGGGGATGCTCTGTCCTCCGGCTTCTTCTCCAGGGAATTTCTTGAACTGTATGGAGCCCAGGGTCTCCTAAGGTTGTAACTCCAGCCTCTTTTGCAGTCTTAGTTCATCATGGTCACATTTCGCTAAGCCAGCCACAGGTCCCTCCCATTTAAGCATGCTTAAAACATGCTAGGCTCTGTGTGTAGTTTAGCTAGCGGAGACCTGGGTTCAGGACTTCACACTGCGTATCCCCTCTGTGGCAGCACAACAAAGAACACCAAACCCAAAGCCACTGTACCACGGTGTCCCTCGCGGGGCTGGGGGTGGGGGACAGGCATCTTTCTGGACGGCAATGGCTTCACCATCCTCCTGCTGACTACCTTACGAACGTGGTCCAAGTCTTGGCCTGTCTTTCTCCTTGGAACGCTCCGTTCATTCTCCCAATGCTGTTGACCCTACATCCTGAGAACTCTGGCGTCGTCCTTCTTCCCAAACTTACAGCCGCTCCACAGCTCTCAACCTTCCAGCGTGGGCAGCAACAGCCTTTAACGGCTCTCCACGCCTGAGGTCCGGCTCCCCCTCCACACCGCCATCCTAGTGCACATCCACAACCCAAAGCCGCCCTGGTCAGTTCTTGATTTCCAATCCTCCCCTGACCCTCCACAGACTTTCCATAAGGGCTAGACCCGAGCATGGCCCATCAGATGGCCTTTCTGCACCATCTCCAGCTCCCTTCTGTTGTTTACCCATCCTCACCCCATACAACCCCACATGGTGGTTCATATCCCCCTCCGCCCCTTTGCGGGATCCCCTGGGTGCCCGCTACTCCCTACTCTCCAGCTTCTCCGCTCATGTCCTGGGCTGGCTCCCGTGGGCGTGGAGTGGCTCCTGCCCTCTAAACTCCTGCAACACTTGGGCCCTGTACTTTTCTGTATTTATCTACTCAGTCGGGGCCCCTCTCAAGGCAGGAACCAACTGTGCTTTATGAACGTGGAGTCTTAGTTCGGTGCCTGGCATATGGTTCAGGGAATGGCAGAGGTAGATTGTGGGCAAGAGTATTATGGGAAATACAGCTGGTGATGAGAACTGACACTGGCCTATGTGCTAGAATAGTCGTGTGTGTGTGTGTGTGTGTGTGTGTGTGTGCCCGCCAAAGCCAAGCCTTTAGTGGGTCTCCTTAGGATCCACCCTGGGTTGTTTCTAAGATCCAATTTAGCATCCAAGCCCTGTGCAGGTCCCACCCCTTGACCACAGGTGGAACTGATTGGCAGCCTTCTGATGAGGTGATGGGGTGTCCCATCTGAGATTAGCTTTTAAAAGGTTTGTGATGACAATCTCACTGTATAGACTTGACTAGCCTAGAACTCTGTGTAGATCAGACCTGGCATAAAACTCACCCAATGCTGCCTCCTGAATGCTGGGATTAAAAGTAGCAGCAGCCCGCGAGCGCACGCGCGCGCGCGCGCGCGCGCGCGCGCGCGCACACACACACACACACACACACACACACACACACCCCGACTGTGTCTTGCTCAAAACTAACTTCTGTCTGCAATGTTTTCACTGGGATTATGAAACAGCCCTCACACCAACCAGGTGAGAGATCTGGAAGCCAGTCCCCAGCTAAATCTTGCAAAGGCCCAGAGGGCCCAGGGCCTAGTTTACCTTAGAAGTCACAGGAAACCCTGAGCGTGCTGGCCAAACCCAGATTCTGAAGCCACAGATTAAGACCCATCCCTCAGGGAGGGGAGCAGCAAACTCAGATCCCTCAGATAACACTTTTGCCCTGTCAGCTCCTCTTGCAAAAGCTAAGAACCAGGTTGCAAGGCACACTGGGGGCGTGAACCCTTCTTGTCCTTCATTAGATAAGAGCACACTGGGGGTGGGAAGGGGGGCCCCCCCGCAGCGTGAACCGGCCACAATTAGAGCACGTTTGAAGCTCTTCAAAGGCTTCTGGACCTTTATAAAAATATATCAAAACTCTCCAAAGAGATTATGAGAAGAAAACCGAGTCATTATGAGATTGTACTGATTACAGAGCGGGCGGGATCACACTCAAATGCCACCTTTGCCCACGTTGCTTCCCCAGCCGCACTAAATGAAGAGGTAGGATTTACTGTTTCAGAAGGTGGATAATATTGGCCAGCTACTCTTGACAGATTACAAGGAAGGAAACCGATCTCACTGGAGGGGTGCTAGACCCGAACAAAAGATGCCGAGGAGAGTAGCTCTGATTTAAATGATTTAAATGCAGTGTTAAAACCAGGGCTGGAGGGTGGGGGCGGCTAGCGCCTGGAATGATGATCTTGGGGATGGCGCTTCCGAATGCCAGTCAAATACCCGGTGGGGCAGGGAGCGGCTCCGCGGAAGTCTTGATGATTTTTTTTTAGAGGAGAAAGTTCCCTGAGACTGTGTCCTCTGAATGTAGAAAAGGTCCCAACCCAATTTCATTGGGGTTGAAGATACTGGTTTTCTCAGAAGAAACATAGCTTCACAAACAAAATCAAAGGTATGCACTGAGCCCATCTTTCTGGACTTCCTCGGAAAAATACTTTCACAGATAACTTTAGGGCATTGAAAATAAAGATAGACTAATTATTGAAGCTGTAAAACCCTGCTCAACGAGTCGTCCCAGCATTAAAGAGACGTGGAGGGGGGTGGATTAAGTGGCATAAACAAGTGTGCCCAGCTTTTCAGGAAAGGAGTTCTGGAATCTGACCTCGGAGGAAGGTGAGGTAGGAACGAAGCTTAGCTGGGACTACCGTCCTGTCCCCAGGGCAAACTCTTGCTGCACACCCCAAAATTGACTGCCCAGTGCGCTTCCTCTACCTAGCTTGGTAAAACCCGGAATCCTCCGATTAGTTCACAGCTCAGAAGATGATCAGTGTCTCGTGAGTCAGAAAACACAGTCACAGGGGGGCCCGGGGGTGTGGCGAGAAAGTTTCCTCCCTGTGGGCGTGTCTGGTCCAGGGTGGGATCAGAGTTGGCAAGGCCTTTCCTGAGGCCGAGAGGTGAGAGGCCCAAGTGTCAGACGGCTGCCTGCCCAGGAGGTGGGGGAGGGGTGGGCCGGTGTCCAGGTGGTGGATACTTGGAGGGCACCCTGGGGACACCCCCACCTGCTGAATCGCTTCTAGAGGTCAAGACCGAGGAAGACGCTAGCCAGTAAAGCCCCACCACCCGGTGGGGGGGGGAGAGTGACTGGGTGGGATGTCGGAGGTCTTTAGTCCATTTCCGCTTTCGCTGGAGGCCACCCACTTGGTGTAGGTCGTGCACCTGCTTCACCCAAACTGGCCTCATCTTTCACTGACTTGACCCTCCCTACCCCTCGACTCTTGCTCTTTTCTATCCTAACAAAAACAGGCTTCCTGCCTACTCCCTTCCCCCCACCCATGCCTAGGGGATCCCCTCCTCTGAACATGCAGGTGTGAAGAAGAAGTCGGCCTTAAACCCCTGAGATGGTAGCTCTACCAGAGGCCTGGTCATTTCCCAGGGAACCTGTGGGGCTGGGAGCAAAGAGGATGCAGTCTGATGTCATGGGTGCCAGGCCTGCCCGTGGTAGAAGGGGAGAGCCCTGCCCTCTGCAGCCTGCCACGTACGTGGGTGAGGGTCAGAGTGGGGAGGAGGGTACCAATAACCCGGCGATCAAATTTGGGGTGTAGGGGTGTGTGTGTGTGTGTGTGTGTGTGTGTGTGTGCGCGCGCGCGCGCGCGTGGGTGTGAACTAGGAGGGCACCAATATGGTCTTGAGACGTTAAGGAGAGGCCATAGGGCCCAGGTCAGAGGAAGTGCTGCCCTTTCCAGAATCCCATAGAAACTGAGAGAGGCAAGCTGGGCCACACTGGCCCAGGAAGGTTTAGGGAATGTGAACCCAGGAGGTGGTCTTCCCCGCCCCTCCCTCCTTTCCTTCTTCTTTTCCTTGTTATTAGGGGATCCGATCCTCTTGCCTCAGCCAGCACATTGCAGCGCCACACTTGGCAGGAGGTACTTCCTTTAACTGAAAGTTTAAAGCTATGACCAAGAGAGGGGCTTAAGGGTTAAGCTTGGATGCTCTGGAGAGAGAGGGGGAGGAAGAGCTCTCTCTCCCCTACCCCGCAGAGCTGTCATTCCTTCCTTCCTTCCTCTATTTCCTCTATGCCTTGGTCGTCCCCCCCCCAGCTCCCCACCCCCCGCAGAGCCATCATTCCTTCCTTCCTCTGTGCCTTGGTTTCCCCGGATGTAAAATACTTGGGTACATAGCTGTCCGGATTAGATTGGGTGCTGCGCTGAAAGGCCTAGGACGCAGCTGGGGCCCTGGAAACACTAGGGTAGGGTTAGCCATCTTAGAAAACAAAACAAAAAAACCCCAAACTAAGGGAGTCATCCTGGCAAGGTCCCATTTCCCACTAAGGGTCTTCCTTGCATGTTTCCCCCCCTCAGGGTGGGGGGCAGGGCTGCTTATTTTATCCCCTCCTTTCCTTGAAGTGGGGATAAAAATAGGTAGCCCAAGGTGATGAAAGTGGTGTCCAAATGGATACCAATGCCCCCAGGAAATGTGTGTGTTTTGAAACAGGGTTTCTCTATAGTCCTGGTTGTCCTGGAACTGGCTCTTGTAGGCCAGGCTGGCCTCGAACTCACAGAGATCCGTCTGCCTCTGCCTCCCGAGTGCTGGGACTAAAGGCAGGCATCACCACTGCCTGGCAGTAAATTCTCAGCTTCCTGGTAACAAGCGTCTTCCTAAGGCAAGGCAGGGAAGAGCTTGGCTTTCACTTTATCTTTCTGTGGTTCACGGCCAGTCTTCCGAGAGCGAAGGTGCTGTGGCCACCGGCCGCTTCATCAGGGTCCCTCAGGTTGGACATTTTAGTCCTCAGTGTGCCTAAGTTCTGGACTCCGGATGGAGCCAGTCTCGGGTGGAAAATATTCCAGGGTGGAAACAAGTTTGTGTCTGTGTTAAATATAAAGATCTTTTTCTTGTACTCATTCCCCACACGCCCCCCCCAAAGCCCCACAGAATGGTAGCCATGGCAATGCTCTTTGCATTGAATTAAGTGGCATGTCCACTTGTTTTTATTATTATTATTATTGTTATTATTATTATAGATTAGAGACAGGGTCTTCATGTACCCTAGGATGGCCTTGATTTAGGAGTAGTTGCTCAGGAATAATGAACTTGAACTTCTGACTCTCCTGCTTCCACTTAGGGGTTGAGACTCCACAGAGATTCTAATCACAAATGGTTTATCTGGTGCCAGAGGGTGGAGTTCAGGGCTTTGTTCAAACTAAGCAATCACCACCACACCAACTGAGTTAAACCCAAGCCTAGTTGTATGGCCTCTTAAACATGCATTCCTCAATCCATAAAATACCAGTAAGGACCAATAACTCTTTTGTAAAAAGGGTTGCCTATATGAAATGACCCTTAACCTTCTTACGTTTCCTGCATGCACACCCGGCTCGCCTCCAAGCTGACCAGGGAATGGAGATACTACAGTAGGAATAGTGCCCACCCAGTTGCTGGCACTGAAAACAGTCATTTAGACATGCATCCTATGAGGGTAGACCTAGGAAGCTACCTGGAGCCCTGGGCACAGTGATCAAATGCAGCCCAGTAAGTGTGGTATTGGGTAGAGCCGGTATAGCCAGAGTCTTCTAGGCTGACCTGTCTGCAGCCACAGGCAACCCCAGATCTGGTTCTCAGCGGGAAGTGAGTCTGAGGCTCCTAACCCACGTCCACCAGCACAGACCCTCTGTCCTTGATGCCATCTTTGCTCTGTCCTTGGCGCCATCTTCCCTCACAAACGGCGGCCCTGTCTGAACCTGCAGGACCAAGGGAGCAGTAAAAGAGGCCATAAAGGAGTGGGAAGAGCTGCCATAAACCGGAGACAGAGTCATTAACAGTTCGTCTCTGATAAGAGCTTCAAGGGCTTCCAGCAGACAGCCTGGTCCCTACCCCCCCCCCCAAGATATTTGAATCCTTGCTTCAGAGCTCACCGGGGAGGAGGATCAAGGGAGAGGAGTGGGGGAGGGGAGGGGTGGAAGAAAGAACAGAGGTGCGCTGATCAAGGGCAGAGACAGGCTTCCAAAGGTTCCAGATAATAGTCCAATAGGGACAGCTCCAGTGAGGAGGCGCTTCCTGTGGGCTGGCCGCACCCCGTCACCTCATTCTCTTGCCCACTCAGCCACTCCCCGAGGTAGACACTATTACTGTCTAGTAACATTTCAGAGCTATAGCCTAGGCTATACTGCCTAGCTGCAGTCTGCCTGGTATGGTCCAATATGCAATGCCGATTGTACAGCGTGGACTGCCTGGCTCAGCCTTAGGAATGTCAAGATGGTGGCTGTGGTGTACTAAACCCAGCCCTGCGCCCTCTGAATGGGTTGGTGGCGGGGAGCTGAAGTGATTGCTCACACCCTGTGCCATGCGGAGGCCCCATCTGGCAAAGCTGAGGTACTGGAAGAGAGTGGGCCAGATGTGAGGGGAAAGCGAAGAACCCTGTGTAGGTTGCTCAGCTACTCTCAGTACTTGTACAAGTTTGACAACAGCCACTGACCAAAGCTGAAAGATTAGGAGAGGACATGAGCAGTTCAAGGTTCCCCAACTGCCTCCCATAAGTCAGGGAATTTAAGGTGAACTGATGTCATCTTGGGCAGGGCAAGCATTCAGGACTGGAAGAACTACTGCATAAATGTCCTTTCCTGGATGGGTGGATGGATGGATGGACGGACGGACGGATGGATGGATGGACGGATGAGTTCTGCCACCCAGAGCTCATCTGCCTTGAAGTCTAGGGCTCAGCGCTGCCCATCTTAGGTCGTCTTTCATAGACCCTGCTGTAGCCTTAAGGTTCTACTCTGAGTAATAGACGCAAACCTACGAAGCTGGTAATATACCCCAGGTTGACCTCAAATTCACTCACAAGCCTAGGACGACGATGACCGAGAACTTCTTGAGCTTCCTGCCTTCACAGGTTGTAGTGCAGTGTTTTACTCTTTTGGCTTTTTGAGGGTCCCACCACCTAGCTCCCCAATAGATCACACACAGAGTCTTATTCTTAGTTATGGATACCCGGCCTTAGCTTGGCTTGTGTAGCTGGCTAGCTGGCTGGCTGGGTGGCTGGCTGGCTGGCCCTTCACGTCCTCCTCTCCTTGTTCTCTCATTGCTCCTTGGGTCTCCCTCTATTTATTCTCTCTGCCTGCCAGCCCTGCCTATCCTTGTTTCTGCCTCACTATTGGCCGTTCAGCTCTTTATTAGACCATCAGGTGTTTTAGACAGGCAACGAATCACAGCTTCACAGAGTTAAACAAATGCAGCGTAAACAAAAGCAACACAGCTTGAAATAATGTCCTACAACACACGGTTGATGCCATCTAGGGCTGGGACCCAGGGCTTTGGGCATGCTAGACAAGCATTCTCCCAAAAATGAGTTACAACCCTAGCCCCGGTGCTGCTCTATTTAAGGACCAGGGCCAAAAAAGTAAGGAGGTGTTTTATTACTTTTTCCAGTTCCTACCGTCTGAGTGTATAATCAGGAGAACCTCAGTGACTATTCAGCTTGGGCTCAGAGGCCTGTATTCCAGCTCTGGCTCCAGCTTCCTCGGTGAGTCAGGCCCCTTAGGCCGCCCGGGTCCTCCTGCGGCCAAGGAAGGGATTGACTGTCTCCTCATGCTCCTCCTTTGTGGAGCGGAGCTTGGCTTTGAGACGGCCACATTCACTGGATGGGAGAAGAAAGGTCATGAGGCGGCAGACCTGCCCATGTCTACATGAGTTGTGTAGCCTGAGCTGCCCCTGGTGTCCCCTGAGACTGGCCAGGAAGGGCGCAGTGATAGGCTGTAGCCTTAGGACTAGCTTTCGGTGTAACTAGGAATAACAGTGTAAGTGTGGAGGTTTGTGCCCCTAATGCAAACACTTGTCATGCAGAGATAAGACTGCCACGAGTTCCAGGGCAACCTGGGCTACAAAAAGTAAGACCTTGTCTCCAAATAATCTGATCAGTCAACCACCCAACCAAACAATGGTAGTGTAAATTTAGTCAGGGACCAATCACTCCGTGACCTCTCCCAAGGAACCACCATAATTGCCCTATGAAAAGGACCCGGCTTCCAGAACACAGTTAAAAGTGAGTCCAGGATCATCTTGCCTATTCCTGAACAACTTCTAAGTATTCAGGTCATATAGACGCACAGGGATTGTCTGAATAAATCACATATAGACTTCCTAGGTTGCGGGGCGGAATGTTCTATGGTGACAGGTCAGGTGATAGAGTAGGGATGCAGGAAACACCCTGAGATTTACTCCAAACTGCAGGATGCAGATTAGAGCTGCTATATACCGAAGCAAGTAAGACGTACAGAAATGAGGGGCTGGCGAAGACAGATGAGGAGAGAATAGCACCCTGCCCGAGAGATGATGGTTACATTGTTCACTGTGGCCCACCACCCCATCCACCCCCGCTCAAACTCAACCGATCGGACTACATTTGGTTATGTCACCCACAAGCAGTCCACCCCAAACTGGCCGGGAACGTAGCATTCAGAAGCTGAGCCTATGATCTGGGTCGATGGCCTTTTTCTCTGGAATTCAGAACTTTGAATATTTGGAAGCAAATAAAGAAATGCTACTCCAAGGGGCCTGTGTAAAGGTGGGAGAATCAGGGGTTTGGAGAGGTTAGGAGAGAACAGGAACTAAGAGAAACAGATTGGGGGGAAGAGAGAGAGAGAGAGAGAGAGAGAGAGAGAGAGAGAGAGAGAGAGAGGGGCGAGGGGGGAGCCATGCACCCATGGACAGAGAAACCAAGGGTGACTGCCTCGCTCAGTCTTTCTGGGTTCCCCCTTTCCCCTGAGGGTCTGATTCCTACAATGCACTCCATTCTCCCTTGCTGAACAGTTAGTAAGTGCTGGGCATTCTTGCGGGTGAGAAATATGGCCTTACATTTCCCAAGATGTCTATGTCGTTTTTAATAAGAAATGATGAAAGAGAGGACTCCACCGCACCTCCAGGGGGCCCTACCGTTGGTGATGTTCTTTTGAATTAAAAAACCTTTAAAAATATTCATTTCTATTATTTAAAAAATATTTATTTATTTTTATCTTATGTGCATTGGTGCCCGTGTGTGGTATGAGGGTGCCAGATCCTCTGGAACTGGAGCTACAGACAGTTGTGAACTCCATGTGGGCGCTGGCTCTGGAGGCGTAGTCAGTGCTCTTAACTGCGGAGCCATCTCTCCGGTCTAAAATATTTCCGTTGTTTTTAATTCTATGTATGCATGTGGAGGTGTTGCACATGTGAGTGAAGGGACCTACGGAGGCCAGAGGCCAGATCTTCGGGAACTGGAGTTCTAGGCAGCTGTGAGCCTCCTCATGTGGATTCAGGGAACCGAACTTGGATCCTCTCCAAGAGCGGTGTGAACCCTTGCCTACCAAGCCGTCTCTCCAATCTCAGGGATGTTTTCACATACGCTCATATGACTGCTCCTTAACTTTCAATGGAATTCTAGCACAATGAGCTTATCCTAAACTGAAAATATTCTAAGTCAAAAGTGCATCAAATGCCTGTAACATTACACAGCCCAGGCAGGGGTTGAACCTGCTATCCCTCCTTTCAGTGGTAGTAGAATTATGGGCATGTGTCGCCATGTCAGGTCGGATCTGACCTACTAATATGGTAGCTTTGGCTAACTTTTTTATGGGTGCTCGCAACTTCCATCAGCCCGGTGTGGGTCAGAATCATGGAACACAAAGCCTGTCTGTAGTGCGTCCCGTGGTCCACGGGACACTGTGCTCACCGTGAAAAGCGGTGGTTATATGAGTTTACTTTCACACCACGGTAAAGCTGAAAAGCCACTCTTGTGAGTCTGGCGTGGTCTGTGTTTAAAATCAGCTCTGCTTTATTTGTTTATTGACTTTTAGCCAGGCTTTCAGAGGAGCTACAGTTCAAGGGCGGTGTCTCAGAGGCGCACAGCCCACTGCCTCTCTTTAGGGTGTTGGCATCAAGCCTCCCAGTCAGTGCGCACCTGACAACGGGGCCCTGTCTGTCTTGGAATTGTTATTGTGTTTGTTTTTCAAGACAGGGTTGCTCTGTGTTGCTCTGGCTGTCCAGGAACTTGCTCTGTAGACCAGGCTGCTCTTGAACTCAGAGATCCACCTGCTTCTGCTTCTTGAGTGCTGGGATTAAAGGCGTGAGTCACTCTCTCCCCACTTGAAATTGTTGTCTTTGAAGAAGCAGCTTGGCGTCCCTTGCCTTGCACTGACTGCATTCATAGGCTGCCATTGGAGAGCCTGTATTTACACGTGGGTCTCATATACTCTCTAGTACACACACCCACACACGTACACACATGCACTCAAACCAGAACAGACGCAGCCTGGACAGAGAAGTGTGAAGCTCTCTATACCTCAGAATTGCCATCTCCTGGGCCAGCTTCCCTGTGTTTGAAGCCTGTGTTCTCCCCACGTGTGCTATCTCAGATTCTTGGCCTCATTGAGGGATTTAAAAGAGGCAGAGTGTGGCCTTGAACATTCTTCCTCCAGACTGAGCACACGTAGCCAGGCTATTTTGGGAATTTCATTCATTCATTTCGAGTGTGTGCATTCCTGTATGTGGGTGGGCACGATGACGTCTGTGTGGAGAATGTGGGCGGAGGTCAAAGGACAACAGGCAGGAGTCATATTTCTCCTTTTCAGCATAGGAGTGTTAGGGATGGGGTCAGAGGGTCAGGCTTGGTGGCAAACACCGTTACCTGCTGGACCATCTTGCCAGCCCTTGCCCATTAGACCATGAGAGCTTTATTCCTAACTGCCCACACTCTGAGCGTAAGAGGCTGAGCATGAACCAAATGAGGCGAGGAACTGACGAGGGGGAAGGGAGTGTGTACTAGGTGCAGGTAAACCAGGTGCGTGCACCTTGTCCCTCTTCCCAGGTCTCCACCCCGACTTCTGGGAAGAGGATTTGCTTTCTTCTGTAGCCGGAGAAACCTGGCATTGGAGACCGCAAGCTTGGATTTATTTTAGGTCCAACGTCACCACCAAAATGTTGCATGAACTTTGCCAAACTTTCTCAGCCTTCCTAAACCTCAGTTTTTCTAACTATTAAATGGAAATAAATTACTCTGTTTTTAATAAAGACGAAATAAGGAAACTGGTACAGTAAGTGTCTTGTAAATGTGTGTTCCTTTTTGTCTTGTAAAACAAGACTGGGCTCTTCTTCTGCACTGACTTCGGTCTCTTTATGGGTAAACGGCCCATGGGCCTGGGGGACAGGTGGCTATGGTATTTTGCAGACAGTGTCAACTGTTAGTGCTGTTCTGGTCCAGGGAAGTAGTGACGGCCATAGTGTCATCAGCAGGCTTTCCATACATGGTCTGGGCCAGGACAACATGGCCTACACCCTCTCCATAGCAGCCAGGTTGGCATGTTGCCCAGGGCACTTAGACTCACCTAAAAAGCTCATCTCTCTATTCCAGAGGCTCCAGTCAGAAGGGCCAGCCACAAGTGAAGGATCTGGCACCACTGGGCATGCGCAGGATAGGTGTGGGCTCAGTGGACCATCTAGTGGTTAGACCAGGCATCCTTTCTCCACTAGGAGGGGGAAGGAACTGGACAGAGCAGAGGGTGGGGAGACACTCCCAGCCACCCTTACTTGGTGTGAACTATCAGCCTCAGGGAAGAGACTTGTGTCCTAGTGGTAGACAGGCCTGGGGCAGTTAGTCAGGGAGCCAGTGGCTTCTCTCGCCTGGGTTGAAAATGGTGGCCACAAAAGTATGCATCTCCACTACCAGCCTCACTAGAGACCATAGCATGCCAGCGGAGAGTCACAGAAGGAGATGCAAATGTTTTGAGTTTAGCTATTAAGCATAGTTTCCAGTGAGTGTTCTCATGTCTTGAGATGAAACAGATGAAAGCAACATGTGTCAATGGTTGTAGGAAAGCAATAATGTCATGGACAGGAAACACAGCGATTGAATGCCGAAGCCTCAGCCCAGAATTTAACCCTTCTGTTTATCTCCCAGTTCTTCTGCACGGAAGACTGAGGAGCTTCCTGCATGAAGAGGTCTCTGCCTATCTAGTCCTTCCCCGGGCGGCTTCTGGGAGTTCCCTGTGAGGATCACGAGCTGAGCCTGTGTCTTTTAGGGAACAATGGTCTTGGGGAGAAGGGGAGCCCTCTGGGTCTCTCTGCAGAGGAAACTGTAGAGCCCCGCCTCCCTTCTCTGCAAAGAGGCTACAAAGCCTTGGCTGGGGGACCACAGTTAAGAGTTCCTGGCAAAGACAGTGCCAGCTGCTGGCAGGGGCAGCAAAAGCAAGGCCAGCGTGCTGCTGCTAAAGAGGGCGGGTGGCGCCAACAGGGAGTCTGTGGGCCCCAGGAGATGCTGGCTACGGGGTTGCAGATGGAGCAGGCTAGGGGCCAAGACATCCCACTTTATCTGATCTCTTTACCCAGGACAG
This sequence comes from Alexandromys fortis, assembly GCF_014885135.2. NCBI lineage: Eukaryota > Metazoa > Chordata > Mammalia > Rodentia > Cricetidae > Alexandromys > Alexandromys fortis. The sequence goes on along the minus strand of NW_026068028.1, from coordinate 2,824,008 downwards.
AAAAGATGTGTGTAGTAAAGCTAGTGTCCCCAGCCTGCAAAGTCTCACTGCCTTCGTCTCTGCTGAGCACACCATACTGCTTGTGGGATGCCTGCCTGCCTTCCCTGCAGACTTTACACGCCACATGTAAACGATGCATAAAACAGGCATAAGGCAGGATGGTGAAGTTTCTGCAGCCTGGTTCTGTGGTGCAAGCCTGAGCCTCGGGCAGCACTTACTTACCACCTGTCCTGGAAGCCTTGGGGCCTCAGTAAGTCAGGGTCTTGAAGCCCAGCAGGTCAGTTTTAGAGGTTGGCAACTCAGCCCAATGGGTTTTAGACTAGCCTGGATTTGTGTATCTTAGGACAGTTGGATGGTGGGATTGTCAAAACAGATAGATAAAATTAAGGGACAGGAACATCTCAGTTCCTCCTCTGTAACACACAACACAACAACAAAAACAGAAATGCCTCGGGCACATCCCAAGGAAGAATTTTAGCAGAGGTGTGTTGGTGTAGATATATCAGGGCTGTTTGTGCCCATATGTGTTAGTCAGCCTGTGGTGCCGTAACAAAGTGTCATAGACTAGCTGGGTTAAACAAGAATTTATTTCTCATAGTTTGGAAGCTGAGAGTCTAAAATGAAGGTGTTGGCCAATTCGGCTCTGTGTGAGCGCTTTCTCCCTGGTGTGGAGACAGCCATCTTCTGGCCAAGTCTTCACATGGTAGACAAAGAGAGCTACTTCCAATGCGGCTCCTTGTAGGGGCACAGACCCCCCCATGTTGGCCTCACCCTCCTGTTCTCACTTAAAGGTAATTACCCCTCAAAGGTCTCGTCTGCAAATGTGGAGGACTGGGGTTCCACCGTTTGAATTTAGGAGACACAATTCAATCCACAGCCCCGTGTTTCTCCCGACTCACATCTGTAGGTGTCTACCTCGTGTGTGCACTGGCCTTGGCTCATGGGTGGTGACAGCGGTGGTCAGATGTGGGCTGTGACCTACAGGAGGCCTCCTCGTGCAGGGGATGAGCCCAGGAAAACAGGCGGATAGCAGGAGAGGAAGGGCTAACGTAGAGATGGGTTCTAGGCACCGGGGAGTAAGACGTGCCTCAGTCTACCCTGGATAAGGTGACAAAGGGACAAGGCCAGCCCAGGGGCACCTCTGGATGGTGTTAGACCTGGGCAAAGCTTCAACATCTAGAAACAGTCTTGGGACAAGAGGGGAGCAACTGCCAGATAGCCAAACTTCAGGGGCTAACACATTGCAGAGGTGGTGGCGCGCACCTATAATCCCAGCACTCAGGAGGCAGAGGCAGGTGAATCTCTGTGAGTTTGAGGCCAGCCTGGTCTACAAGAGCTAGTTCAAGGACAGGCTTGAAAGCTACAGAGAAACCCTGTCTCAAAAAACTAAAAAAAAAAAAAAAAAAAAAAAAAAAAAGCAAGGCATGATCAGAGCTGGCTGAGTGTGGGCATGCATGGCCTTGACTTTGCACTTGGCGGTGGGATGCTGTGTGCTAAGAGGTGTGTTTTAGAAAGCTATCTATTGTGAACTTAAATGACAGCAGGATTTAGGGAGCAGGGACCCCATGGGAGTCTATTACCATAATCTAAGCAGCATTTCTCAATCTGTGGGTGGTGACCCCTTTGGGTAGCATATTAGATATTTATTTATATTGCACTCGTAACAGTAGCAACATTAGAGCTTATAAAGTAGCAATGAAATAATTTTATGGTGAGGGTTGTCACAACACGAGGAACTGTATTAAAGGGCTGCAGCATTAGGAAGGTTGAGAACCACTGCTCTAAGGGATGCCATTCAGATATTTACATTTGACTGCAGCAACTTGGGTTCCCTAGAAACTCACTGTGGGGTTTGATATCATGTGAATTCGCAGAAAATATTTTTTGGGTTGGGGGTGGGGGAGGACCTGTAGAGGAATAAAGAAAAAGAAGGAAACCCAGAAGGAGACCAAGAGGACATGGCATCTCACAAGGGCACCTCGGGTCCACCCATCGGCAGATCCAGGACAACAATGCCTACCATCATATTCCCTCAGGGGATGAGGGAGCTAGAGGCTTCAGGCACTAGCATCTATCAGCTGCTGGTTGCCGCCCTGAGGAGATGATAGAGCATAGATACTCCGTGTTCTCTAAGTTGTGGGCTAAGTGGATTCTAGGTGCTTCCACCAGAGACGCAGGAGAGAAGCCAGGAGCCAAGCATGACGGTGAGATGGGGGGTTATCCACAAGCAGAGCCCTGCAGGTGTCTACTACCCCAAGGAGACTCGAGGGGCCTCTCAGGACGGCTCACGAACATCAGCCACAGCCACACTTACCCAGCTAGGAACGGGTGCTTGGGAAGAGCTTGAATGGTTTATTTCTGGAATGTCAAGGAGATCCCCCAATGGAATTTTTATACCAGCTCCATTTCCAGGGCTAGGTGACCTTGTAGCTCTGGAGCCTCTTCCCTGGTGAAAAGGGGCAAGGGCCTCTGTGAAGAAGGGAGTGCTGGCCGCACACTGACCTCACCAGTTAACTGGGGACCACATCAATAGTGACAGTAGGGCTTTGCACTGAGAACCAGGGCCCAAGCAAAGGCTACCGCTGACTGGCTAAGTGCGCAGAGGGCAAGGTCCAGTCTCAGTCCTCTGTGACTCAGGGTTCCTCATCTCCACAACCAGGATGGCTCTGCCCATCCCACTCATCTCTGTGACTGTTACAAGGATGAAAGTGGGACTCCAGTCTAGGCAAGTTCTCCAAGAATGTGCAAGGCATGTTGTAAACCCAGATCATACCCCACATCCTACATGAGTAATGTCAGGCTAGGGCGAGCAGGGAGGAAAAGTGATGTTCGCCTCCCGCTCTCTGCAGGTCGAAGATGCCGCGGCACGCTTCACGCACAGGATGGGAAGTGACACAACTGGACTTTGGGTATGAAGGCCCGGTGCTGACAGAGACTCAGTTCTTCTCTGGAGCCACAGATATCAGGAAGGCACGGTGTCTCCACCCAAAATGCAATTAATCACAGGCATGTGAGTTATGCTTCAGACTGGAGGATAGAGATCAAAGGCAACTGTTCAAAGAGCCAGCTCCCTGTCCACCCAGCTCAGCACGTCACACACAGTGTGCTCACCACGAGTCCCACCCCACCCTCCAGGGCCAGGCCAGCCAGGACCATTTGGTTTCCAAGTTAATCTCGTTCCTGTTATGGTGGAATAGGAAGTTATCATCTTGCTCCTGGTAGATAAACACTTTGGGGGATGTGACTTGAGGCAACTCACACCTACCAGATCTCACTCTTGTGGGCCCTCAGATGTGGCGCATCCCTTTAGACATACAAGTCTATGACCTCGTCACATTTTGTTTATCTTTGTTGCAAGATTTTGTCTTGCAACAGAAAAATCAGGACTCTGACTGTGGCCCCTGAATTGTCCAGGGGATCTCTATCACCTGTCAGCTCTCAAGCCCCAGCAGGAACTGAGTAAGGGGCTTGGGGGGCATGTGGTTGGCTCCAGGTTGTCTGGGATTTCCCCAGGGTCTATGTTGAAGTTCTCATCTGGTTGGGTGGCAAAGCTGTTTTTGCCAAAAGCTTGAGTCCCTAAAACCTTCAAGGGCAAAGTTTAACTGCCTTTCTTTCTTAGAAGGCCATGCCAAATGGGTCAGTACCAGCAGGTGTCTTGGTGTCAGATTAGTGACGGCTGGCTGTGTTTCAGTACACATCTCCTGAGCAAGCTGGAACCTAACGGCTCTGAAGTGTGGCCAAGCTGAGTTGTCAGTGAAGACAGCACAGTCCGACTCAGCATGGTGGCTCAAGTTGACAGATAGTCTCAGTGCCTAGGAGGATAAGGCAGGAAGATCATGAATTAAAGACCAGTCAAGATCTGTCTCCAAAGGGAAAAAGAGGAGAGGGCTGGGGACATGGTCCAGTCTCTAAAGTGCTTGCTGCACAATCATGAGACCCAAGTTCAGATCCCGGTACGCACACACAAGGTCAGGCACAGCAGCCTGCATGGCACGGGAGAGGCAGAGGGAAGATGCTGGCCAGAGGGCCTAGCCAAACCAGTGAGCTCTAGAGTCGGTGAGGGATGCTGCCTCAGAAAATGATGGCTGAGAGTAAATGAGGAAGACACCTGAAGTTGGCCGCTGGCTTCCGTGTGCACGTACACACGTGTATGCAAACATGGGCAGACTATGCTAAGCTAAGCACGTTTCTGGCTACCTCCATGCTGTCTCTTCTTCGAGTACATAGGCTTCTGTGCTTATATAAATCATCAGATGGGGTTTTCAAAAGTCACATTTGCTTCTAGAACAAATCACACCGCAGTCCCCTGCTGGGCTCTACTGACTCTCCACGATAAATTTTCATAATCAAACCAAATGCCGGGAAGTGGCCAGGCAAACGTGACTGATGTGATTTGGAAGGTGTGGTGCCCGGGAGATGGCAGCTGGTAAAGCGCTTGCTTTTCAAGCATGAGGACCTGATCAACACCCAGAAGCCATGTTTTGTTTGTTAAAGGTAGGCACAGTGCTGTGCTCACATTCTTGCTGTCTGGGAGGCAGAGACAAGCAGATCTCTTAGGCAGATGGTACCTGAGATTGTCCTCTGACCTCCACATACACATGGCTATACGTACAGGCACACACACAGAAACATATACATGTGCATGCACACATACACTCGTACATACACACACACACAATTTCCGGAAGATGCATGGCATGTGACTTACCAAGGTCTGTATTGCATACACACAGTACAAGTTACTTCAGACAGTTTTCCATAATTTTTTTAGATTGTAATTTTGTAAATTGTGTGTGTGTGTGTGTGTGTGCGCGCGCGCGCAAGCGCGTGAATATAGGTTTGTGTACGGGAGTGCAGTGCCCAAGGAGGCCAGAGGCCAGCAGATCCTGGAGCTGGAGTGATGACGGTACCTTGTGAACTGACTGTCATGGGTACCGGGAACTAAGCCCAGGTCCTCTGAAATTAGGAGGCGTGTGTATGTGTGCTCTTAACTGTGGAGCCAGCTCTCCAGCCCCAGGCAGTCCTTTCGCCAGCTATAGAGTACCAGTCCTTTTTCAGGGGACACTGTGATCTCCCTTTCCTGCCCTTTCCCGAATGATAATAAAATACTGGGCCTGGTGACACAGATCTGCAGTCCCGGCTATTGGGAAGACTGCAAGACAGTCACCTAGACAACTCCACGAGCACTGGGGTCATCTAGGACAGTGGCCTAGAATGCACAAGGCTATAGATTCAACCCCCAGCACCACAACAGAAGACAGGAGAAGAGGAGAAGGAGAGAGAGGAGAAGGAGGAAGAGGAGGAGGAGGAGGAGGAAGAAAAAAGAGCAAGAAGAAAGGCAAGAAGCAAGTGTGACCAGCTGATTAGATCCCAGGTGCTGGAAAGTGCTGAAACCGAAGAGTCACTAGCTTCCCAGGACATTATTCAACAAAGAACTGGATGCTGTAGACCAGTGGGCCTTGACAGGAGGAGAGACTGCAGAGGTCTCTGGAGGGCTCATGGCCCTTTCTCGCCTACCCTTGGGACCAAGTATGGTTTTCAATTACAAGTCCATTGTGGCTTGTAGCCCTGCAAAAACCTTTGGCCAGGGCAGCGCTCATACTTCTTTAATGAAGGAAGGAAGATTTTGGGCAAAGAACAGGAGGAGGGAGGAGGTACTGCAGGTGGACCAGGCTATGAAGTAGTCTCAGCCCTACAAAGAGATCCGCGCCTCTGAGAACAGACCCCTGCCCTCTGCAAACATTTATGAAGCCTTGCTACATGTTCTGCACTGGGCCAGCCCTGCTTGATCCCCGAGGACTCAGGAAAGGCTCAGCAGAAGCCCAGGGTGCGAGGGCAGAGGTGTGCTGGCAGGGGTGAAGAGCTCTAGGAACAGCCCCTCCCTTAGCAGAAAAGCCAGGAAGGAGGTCAGAGAGTCCTGCCCGGCAGCTTGCGCGGGGATAAGGCTGTAACTGCCCTGGGCAGCTGTTCAAGTGTGGAGTCCATTTCAAAGGCCTTTTGTTAAACTTTTAACAGCCAAAAGGACTGCCCGAAGCCATTCACTGGGAAGGCCGGGCAATTGCAGTGACCTGGAAGACTCTCGAGCCCTCCAGCCCAGGAGAATGGGGACGGCAGTCAACGCGCAGAGCGATAAATCAAGGGCTGGGTCCCTAAGAGCCGTGCTGACAAAGGGGAGGATCCCTCCACCCTTTATTGAAGGGTCACCTACAGGTGTGTAGAGCAGGAGAGCAGCCGACTGGCTCACCAGGATGCTCCCTTTGTTTCAAGAGTGTCGGGTCTCCCTGGGGCCGATTTTCTAGTTCAATGCAGCCCTCTGCACCCCTCCCCCTAACCTTATCGGCTTGTGGGAGTAAGAATTATACTGCAATCAATTTGCTGACGATTTTGGGGCTCCAGGCAAGCCCTCTCACCTGTTTGAGACACTATCTTTCATTCATAAGATAAAGATTTTGGCCTGCTGGCTATCTTCTCATCCTTAAAGAAAAAGATGTTGGGCCCTGCTCACCGGGTCTGCTGCTCTATGAAGGGAACCTCAGAGGTGTAGGAGGGTGCAGAAGGGAACTCCTCTTCCCACTTCTGTCCCCAGATGGGTAAAGGGTGGACTTGGGTGGGGGTTTTCCTGACGACCGAGGCCCTCCCACACCCACAGAACAAGAAGCTATGCTTTTCCCTCCTAGAGATTGGGTTTCAAATGCCTCTTCATTGATTGCCATCCCCAACGGGTGGGGCTCAGCGGAACCTTAGATCTCCTCCCCTCCCCCAGAGGCCTAGGGCTTGGGGTTCCACCCTCAAGTTTGGGGCGAGATCCCGTTGCTGCTATGCTGCATCCGGGAAGCGCCCACTCGGACCCACACTCGGACCCAGATTGCTGGCAGGTTCGGGCCGGGCGGAGCGCTTGTTACCTGGAGCCCTGAAGCTCATAATGACTCCAGACCGGCTTCTCAAGTTGGTGGCTACAAATGTTAATAAAATTAAAGCCACCTGAGAGTTCAGCCTGGCGATCCTTTGAAAGCAAGTCTGTGAAGGGTTATTACCCTCAATTACCTAGTTGTCCACTCTCTTAGCTTGGGGTTAAACTCTTAACTCTTCCCTTTGAAGTCATTATCCTTTTATCTATGACTGGACCAAGGAACTTCAGGACAATAATCAATGGCAACTTCGTAAGAGTAGAAGAGCCAGGAGGGGAAAAGGTGTGAATACCGGTTTTAACTGGGGGTCGACTGGGGCAGATGGGGGGTGGGGTGGGGCAGAAGAGGCTGTGTCCTCAACTTAAAGAAGGCACAAAAAGGAGGGGTGTGTGTGTGTGTGTGTGTGTAACAACAACCATCCAGCAAGTAATTTTCAGATCTTTTGGAAAATGAAGAGAAAGCGATAATTTGCACCCCCATCAGAGAGGTGCAGCCCTCATCAAAGGAGGAGAGAAAGTTAATGAAGCAAAAGACACAATTAAAGAATGGATTTAATTAGGGCTTTGATGTCTGACATGGTGCATGACACTTCAAGGGGGCAAGGGACTACAGTGCTCATGCACCAGGAAATGGCTTGTTAAAACGATCTGTCCCCCAAGAGGCAGTATGAGAAGGAGGAACTTTCATCCTGGTCTCTCCCACCAGAAGAGAAGTCAGACACACATGGAGCCTAGCTAGAAGGGAAAACATCGCAACCTCCCTTTCTCGCCCCCCAAACTCTGGGTTCCCGGAGGCAGCGGCTGTTGCAGGATCATTATGCTTCCTGCTTCTCTGTTAAAAAAAAAAAAAAAAGGAGGGGGGTGAGAAAAAACGGTGCACGCGCGCTAACTAACGTTGGAAATGTGTGTTTCATTTATCCCTTTTATTTAATCCCTTTTGGAACGCTTGTCTACACAGGGAAGATGAAAATGCCGGGGAAGGAGCCTTTCTCTGCAGTTTTGCAGTGGCGTTGGAAGGGGAAAGGAACCATCTCAGTAAGGAGGCGCAGCTGCCCAGCCGCCCCACAGCCCCTCGCTCCGCACCCCCACACCCCCACACCGTACACACATTCTACACGCCAGCCCGAAGGAGAGCTGCCAAACTCACGTTTTGCCCTGTTACGACTCCCCCACTCCTCATTAAAAAAATAAAAGAAAGAATAAAATAAAAACTGCTTTTATTGTGTGTAACATCTGGAAAGCACCCTTCTCCGTCTGCTCTGGACCCTGATAGGGCTTTTGACCACAAAGACCGAGACTCCTCCCGCAGTGTGTCACCGAGCTGGGGCCTCTGGATGTCCAGTCCAGGAGATTTGGGAGGAGTCAGACAGACAGGACTACCCAGGTCTGCTGGATGTGGGAACTGGGAACCCAGAGTCCCTGTCTGGGTCCTGGGGCCTGGGCTTTCTAGGACTCTGTGGAAGAGGGTCCTGTTCTGGGACTTTCTTGAAATAGGCCCTCTTGTCTGCTCTGGGAAGGCCAGACTGCTTTTGAGACCCTAAGGCTAAGTCTTAGGATATCCGATTGGAAACTGTTAGGGTTTTGCTTCCAAATGGCCCCAGTCTTGGGGTTTTATTTCTTATCCACACACTGAGCTAGCTAGCTAGCACTCTGGCGAGGGGGGTGGGGCGAAGGCAGCAGGCTTGGAAAAGTAGAGAGGTTTATGTGAAAAGATCAAAATGTTTCTCATAGTTTCTCCAAAGGCCTAGGGCTCTTTTCTCCCAGGGACTGAACTTTTTCTCCGAGAACGTAATCCTTTAAAGCCCCAGCCCTCATTTCTTTTAGGTCACTCTTCCATTTCTTGGATTTAAAGGAGGCAGAGGGGTCATAGATGTGGGCACGCCACTCAAAGCGAACCACGGGATGTGCCCATCACTGTGAGGACTGGAACAGACTGAGAAGGTCTCGCCAGCTGAGAAGCTTCACGTGCTCAGGTCCAGCCAATGAGAAGCCTCAGGAATGTAAAAGGCTGGGACAAATGTTGGGGGTGGGGTGGGGTGGGGTGGATGTCCTGGGCCGTGAGGATTTCCCTCTCGATACAGAAATGCTCAAGAATGACCTGTGAGTCCAAGGTGCTTAGGAGTTTGGGATGCGTCTGCTCTCAGTTAACGTGAAAGCTAACGTTAGCTTAACAGAAAACAAACATCTTCGAATTAACCGTAATTATTGTAGATATATAAAAACCGCTTCATAATATGATTTGGGTAGGCCCTGGAGGAGCTTCGAGTTGGACCCCAGGGTTTCATTGGCTTTCCTGCCAAGAGTCCAAGCGCTCAGCATTCTGGGAAGAAATGAAAGATTTAAAAGCCACCGTCAGCCTGAGTTGGGCTACATTTGACAGAATCGTAATCTCTCTTCCTTGCACCCTTTCCCACTTGCGAGGGCTTTCCGAATATTTGCACATTGGAAAATAAGATGCTTGGGGATGTTTACATTAGGAGGGGGAGAAACCATTATGGAGGGACTGATTTAAAAAAAAGGTTTGAAAACGCCCTGGGTTATTCTAAAATGCTTCTGATAATGCCTTGGTGTTCACTCCTCCCAACAAGAAGATAGGACACAAGACGATTTTTAATTATCGGCTCAGGAAAGGCTAAGCCTGCCTTCTGATGTGCAATTATGGGTCTGGCTGGACGGTAAGCTTTGTGGAAGACAGTGCACTGGGCTTGGAGAGGGGGACCTTGAACACACTGGGGGCTAGGAACTCAGAGGTTTGAATATCACTGACCATATGTTTCTTTGGGAATGCACGCTTTGCCTCTTGGAAGGGTTTGTTTGTTTATATGACATATTTCTTGATTACTACTTGGAGCTAAACCTGAATTTACTAAGAGATTTTTTTTTTTTCCAGAAGGAGCTGCAGGCCAAAAAGAAATTTTCCCTTAGGAACCAAGAAAAAGGCTTATCTTTCTTGTTGCTTTCAGAAGCAAGCTTTCTGTGAGATGGGAGGAGGTGTGAGAGACTCCCGTCAGGGTGGCTTTGCTAGAGGCCTGTAACTGTCCAAGGCCAGAAGCAGAGATGGGCCAGATGGGCCCTGGACAGCGCTTGCTCTCTTGCCTGGCCGGGGCCAGCGGTTTATCTGTCAAGTGTAATCTGAGCCAGAGGCTTGACTCTGCCCCAGACTGCCTGAAGGTGACTTTGCTTAGCCAGGTCACTCAGCTTCTCCAGGCCTCAAGCTAACGGGCTGTTAGGGAGAGGCGACAACTCCTGTCTTAGAAGTGCGTACCATCTCTGGCACACGGTCAGGCAACGAGTACACTCATTATTGTTTTTCTACTTACTCTCCTCTGAGAACAGAATGGGTCAGACTGGATTTCTGGAGACTGTGGGTTCTCTGGGAGCAGGAGTAGCTCACATTGTTGCCTCAGTTCTAGCATGGGGCTAGGAACACAAGGCACGAACACATAGTTATGGTAACAGACCACTGAAGAATTGCCGTTAGCCACAGAAGGTGGGGGAAACAGAGCTTCAGTGTCCTTCATTTTACAAAAGTGTTGTCTCATAGGACTGTTAAAAATAGCATCATTAGGGCTGGAGAGATGGTTCAGTGGGTGCTGACTGCTCTTCAAGAGGTCCTGAGTACAATTCCCAGCAACCACATGGTGGCTCACAGCCATCTATCATGAGACCTGGCGCCCCCTTCTGGCTTGCGGGCGCACATGGAAGGAATGCTGTACACATAATAAATATTATTAAAAAATAGCATCATTAAAGGGAATATTGAGCTTTATTGAGCAGAGAGAGGTACCAAACTCAAGGGGGCCGTATTAAATAGCGACACCTCCTGGTTGAGCCCAGAAATGCGACCCAATTCTATTAGGCATTGCTGACAGCCCAAAGGAAGAGGAAAAGCTGGTTCAGGCTGGGTGGGTGGATTGTGACCCTACAACCAACAGAACAGGAAATGAAAGTGAAAGAGACTTGGGACGAGTCAAATGCTGTGTCTCAACTTCTGACCGAATGTGCCACAGGCTACCTGCCCCAGGGATCTGACTAGCCAGGCAGGTGCCCATAAATGTGCTTCCATCTGTCAGAAGTTCAGAACCCCGTGACCTTTCACAGATCCATAAAATGACAGGTTGGGCTTAGTAGCTCATGGTAGGACATGGGAAATAGGACATGCCAAAAAAATGGATTTGACGTATCCTCCAGTAGAGTCAGATAGTCAGAGTCCCCACAAGCAGAGAGCACATCTGGCCTTGGGATTGAAACTACCGGGAAGGCAGGATTCACTGTGCATTGCTGCGGCTGGATCTTGTACATGTCGTGCTTCTGTCTTAGCCCTGGTGTTGGAAGGGAACAGCTATGCAGACAGTGTTCTGTCTACTTGCTTCTGCTGCTGGTCAGGGAACGGCTCATGTGTGTGTGTGTGTGAAGGGCTATGCTAAGGACGGAAGCGTGTTCAAATGACGGGGGTGCCTCAGCGGACACACCTGCCATCGTACATGGTCACTCGGTGTCAGGGCCACCCGAGCAGTTCAGTAGTAGGCGTCACCACTGGTTACCTGCCAGGTCTCGGCTAGGTCATCTCAATTCTTCTGTTGTTTGTTTTTGAGACAGGGTTTCTCTATGTAGCCTTGTTTATCCTGGAACTTGCTCTGTAGACTATGCCAGCCTCGAACTCAGATTCATCTCCCTCTGCCTCCGGAGTGCTGGGACTAAAGGCGTGCCCCAGCACCACGTGGCTGCCATTTAAATTCTTGGGCAAGCAGATTTTTCTCTAAGGTGAGGAAGGAGGACTAGATCATATCCAAAGCCCCTTTGGTCAAAGCTCTTCCAGGCATCCTAATCCATCTGGAAAGGGAGGGGCAGGTGTTGTTGCAGGACATAAGCCACACTGCCAAAGAGCAGAGATGAGTCTTGCCACCGCCACCATCCTGCTCGCCACGCCCTCCCTCTTGCCTATCAAGAAGCCTGCTCCTGCGTCCCCTGTGCCTTGCCACAGCTAGTGCCATCCCCTTCTGGCAGGCAACTTAGTAGAGCTGCCAGCACACCAAGGCTTTGATGCCACGCCTGTCCCCTGACACCAATGGAGACAAAGTCAGGTACGTGGAAGGAGGAAGTGTGGCCACGTGAGGGGGGAGACTAAAGACAGGCTATGTGCTGTCCCTGAAACAGTCACTGACTGGACAATGGCAACGCTAGCCAGAAGACCCTTGCCTCTGCGGGGCTCCTGTGAGTCATCTGATGTCACATGGGGAGTTTTCTGGGAGCGGTAGAAGGGCATCTGTCCCCACATCTTTGGAGGAGGCGATTGGGTATGAGCCTTAGCGTCTTGGCATTTTTTTTTTTTGTAATTATTATCTCGCTTTTTCATTGAAATGGAAATGTCTTCCCACCTACCCTGTTGTACTGGAACGTCCTGTAGGGTAGGTCTTCTGTTGTTCTCAAAAAGAGGCAGCCTTTGGAGCGGTTGGAAATGGCTCGAAAGAACAGTCAAACCATCTATTCAGCTAAATCGGAGTCAGGTCCCCCAGAAAAAACTTCCCAAACTTCTTTAGAGTATGACATTTTCAAAGCAGAATTCTTTTCTTTTTTTCAAAATACCACAAGCAATGCACTGAGTTCGGGGAATTCTGCCTGCCAAGCTTCAATTTTTATATTTAACCTTTCTTCTTTTTTAACGTCTTTGCAAAAACATGCTTGGAACTCTTCAAAAACCTTCCAGTTTTGAAAGTTTAGGAGAAAAGTCTTAGTGGATGAAACCCTTAGTTCTCAGCTTCCCTGTAGCTTCCTTTGCCGCCCTGTGTTAGGGAGAAAGATTATTATCATTGCTCGCCAAAGAAGCCGGCATGGAAAAGGGCCAGACATGTGGTGTTGGCTGCTGACTTGAACATACATAGTCCCTGGATGATGAATTATCGCCTCCTACCCCAAGCACAGGTTGGCACCTCCCTAAGCGCCCTGGGATTACACACATGCACCAGTATATCCAGCCCCCAGTGTTTCTCCAAGGCAGCGGCTCTCAACCTTCCTCACGCTGCGACCCCTTAATACAGTTCCTCATGATGTACTGACCCAACCATAAAATAATTTTCATTGCTACTTCATAACTGTAATGTTGCTACTCTTATGAATCATAATGTAAATATCTGTGTTTTCTGATGGTTGAGGGGGGGTCGAGACCCACAGGTTGAGAACTTTCTCATAGGTCTGAGGCCATTGGACGTGAGGGGCCCTAAAACCACGGTTATACAGAAACACAACACTGAACACAGCACAGTCCACTCGTGTTAGGACAGATGGGTGCTGTGCAGTCAAGCCCTACCTGTGAGGATGAACATGCGTGCATGAAGTGGAAGTAGCTGGTCTAAGGAGTGAACTTGTGAAGAGGTCCTGGTGGAACACTTGTTAGAATAGGGAAATTGGATTAGTGGTGATATTCTGAGCATGGTGTCCTTTGGGTCAAAAAAAATTGTCTTGTTCTATTTTTTTCCTGGGGCCCAGCGAAGCATCTCCCTGTAAACAGCGGCCCCTAATCTTATTTTCCCTTTCTCCGGCATGAATTTTATTAACTCATTTTCTCATTTACCCACTCTGAATAGCTCAGTGGGTAGCATCCTTCTTAGAGGTGCAAACATCCTTGGAGATGCTGCACTGGAGCAGAAACGCACACAAACCCCTCGGCCCAGGGCAGGGAAGAAAAGCCCCCTGTAATCCTGGCTGGTGAAGCCGCGCATTGTCTCCCAGCCTTCCAGGAGCGCGCAGGCCTGATTCAAACAGCAGCCGCCAAGGAATGCAGCTCCTCATAGGCTGGCGGTTTGCAAAGTGATTAATATTGAGGTGGGGATGAAAAGCAGTCCTTCCAATCCATGGCCCAAGCAAATCCTCCCACAAATCTGCCACCTGTCAATAAGCTACTGTTCTCCAACCCAGTGGGTCCAGAGCCCACGGTCCTGTCTGCCAACCCAGTGAGTCCAGAACCCATGGTCCTGTCCTCTAACCCAGTGAATCCAGAGCCCACGGTGTTGAGTGCAGCATACCCTGGAGCCTGCCTCTTAGGTCTGCCATGTGACTGGAATCAGCCACATGCCCTGGGTTAGTTGTGCTACTATCCTGGTTTAATGACCATGGACAGCCGCTCCCCTTCTCAGAGCCAATGTATGAGGGCAGCTCTGAGCAGCTGGCCATTTCGCCCTGAGAAACAGTGAAGGGCAGTTGGACAGTGTTCAGTCCTCTGCCCCAGGATTAAAGATAGAGACAGCATGCCTCTGTTTCAAAGACAGAACTTTATGGTGGGGGCAGTTCCATTTCTTTAGGACATTATTTATGTATTCGTTCATTTACTTAATTATTTATTTGTTTCTTTGTAGTTTTTTGGATAATCCCATCTTTACCCCGTTTCCAATTCTGACTCCAGATCTATGCCATGTTCCTGCAAAACTGAACTTCAAGGAAGAAAGTAGACTCCCTCAAATCCAGCAGACACCAAGTATCTGCCACACATGGAGTCTTACAGCAGCTGCTGGAACACACGTCCAATACGATTCCTCAGCCAGGGAATGTGAATGCCACAACGATCTAATCCTGGACACCCTCCAGAGGGGCTTAAATTTGAAAAGACAACAATAGCACGTGTTGACAAGGACTTAAGGCGAGAGGAACTCGCAATACACTGTTGATAGGAATCTATATTGGTTCAACTACTTTAGAAACTTGTTTAGTAATATCTACTAAACTATATACACATCTACTAGGTCCCAGTAGTTCTACTTTTAAAACTATTTTCAGGAGACATGACTGCCCATGTTCACCAAAAGATATGTACAATAATATTCATAAAAGTTTCAAACTGAAAACAACTCAAATATTCGTCAGGAGTAAATGTATACAAATAATTATGTATAATTAAAAGCAATATAAATGATGGATACTTATACAATAGAATACTACATAGCAATAAATGGAATGAGCTACTAATACAGAACATATAGATAAAACTCATAGCTGCTATGTTGAACAAAAGAGACAGGCACAGAAAGATATCTGTATTGTGGGGTTCCATTATTATACATCGGCAGTTCATAGGGTAACAGCTTAGGGGTCACCCAAGGAGTTAAACGAGGTTCACACATAGGTTTAGCAGCTCCCTGTTTATGGTGCCTTGAGTTCTTATTCTCCCTGCATCCTGCAGTAGAGACTGTTCTCAAAGGAAAGATTATGTAAATATGGCTCTCAGTGAAGTTCCCTGCTTTCAAAGGATGGGTGTGATCCACTTTAGCCTCTTTCCTGTGGTGTTTTTTTTTTTTTTAAAGATGAATGTATGTATGTAATGTATGTATTATGTATACAGTGTTCCGCTGGCTTGTACTCCAGAAGATGACCCTAGATCTCATTACAAATGTTTGTGAGCCACCATGTGGTTGCTGGGAATTGAACTCAGGACCTCTGGAAGTGCTCTTAACTAACTCTGAGACATCTCTCCAGTCCCTCCTGTGGGTTGTTAAAATAATTTTTTTATATCAAGTTTATTATTGTTATGGTAGATAAGTAACTCAACAGACAGCCTTTACCATTACTGGAAGTAGAACTTGATGCCATCTTCATGGTCTTTGACTCTCAATCTTTTATATAATGAATGTCTTCCTTTTACTGGAGAGAATAGCACAAGTTGTGACATGCAGGTGATTCTCATGCCTCGGAACATCTGGACTGGGTGTATGCCTGTTTGTACATATGTGGAGGTGATGGCTGCAAGGAAATTGGCATCCAAAGAGACTCCTGGGTACACATCTTTTTGGGTGGTGGGTGTAGTGGTTTGAAAGAAAATGGCCCCAAAGGGAGTGGCACTGTTAGGAGGTGTGGTGTTGTTGGAGTAGGTAGGGTCTTGTTGGAGGAAGTGTGCCATCATGGAGGCAGGCTTTGAAGTCTCATATATGCTCAAGTCCCACCCAGGGAGACAGTTTACTTCCTGTTACCTTTGGATCAAGATGTAAGGACTCTCGGCTCCAGCACCATGTCTGCCTGTATGCTGCCTTCCTTCTTGCTGTGATGATAATGGACTATACCTCTGAACTGTAAACCAGCAGTTAAATGTTTTCCTTTGTAAGAGTTGCTGTAGTCATGGTGTCTTCATCGCAAGAGAAACCCTAACTAAGACAGTGGGTATATGTACATTTCTCAACAAGTGTGTAGGCCAGAGGTCAACTTCGGGTGCCATTCCTTTGCTATGAACACCTTATTGTGAGGCAGGGTCTCTCACTTGGACCGGAACTCATGATTTTTGCTGACTTGCAAGCCCTGGGGATCTTTTACTGCCATCTCAAAGCTGGGGATATCACCATGATCGGCTTTTTTGTTTTAAATGTGTTTTCCAGGACAACCCAATGTCCTCATGTTTGCATGGTAAGCATTTAGCCAAACAAACCATCTCCCTAGCCTCTATTTAAAATTTCCCGAGCATTTGTGGGGAAATAGTACCGGGCTAAACACAAGGGACCCTTCACGGCAGAGACCACGTCACCCACACACAGCTACCAGGGCCAAGAAACAAGTTGCGTGAAGTGAAAGGTCAATAGCTGTTGACTTGACCTGAATCCAGCTCACGTCCCTGCTCCCAAAGAGCTTCCAAGACGACACGCTCATAAAAACAGCCGCAGCAACAGTTCATCCAGAAACACCACAGCCACCTATGACGAACGATTCAGCCTCAATGGAAAACAGCTGTGTGATTGGAATGACCTGCGCATGAAAGCAGCACCTAGGACTGGAGATGTCGTCAGGGACAAAAGTTCATGTCTAACATCTGTAAAACCCTGTTTACAATCCTTAGAACTGCATACACAAAACAAGACATACGTCTACTCCAGTTGTGTGGTCTTAGTAAGTCTCATAGTTTGACCTCAGTTTCTCCAGCTTCAAATGGCTGTGGTCTCACATGTATCATTAGGGTCCTTGGTGGTTCCAAGCTTCATCACTGTTAAGAACTTGAACTTATTTTGGTTTACAGAGAGCAAGAGGGTCCCTGTGAGTCCTCCTGCAGGGTCCTGAACTGCAGCTTGACGTGGCAGAGTGACCCTGGCCTGAGTTAAGTCCTATCTTGACTAGAGTCCTGGTCACACAACAGGGTGCTGGCATAAGGAATTGTCAGTTAGTCAGCTGCAGCTCAGTGGGATCTGAGGTCCCCTGGGGAAGGGGACTCCTCGACTTCCCTGGTGCCCATCCTTAGGATAAGAGGTAGATCTAATCCCTGTTGGAGTCAAGGTGGCAGAGGAGCGACGGGGACAACAGGAGGATTAGAAGCCATCACGTACTATGTGCCCCTTGTGCTGTGTGCTCCACAAACACACTGGGGCGAGGAACACTGAGTAGGGATCCAAGTGTCACGATTCCATCAAGCTCTGGTCATTATGTTACCTGCCTGCAGTCCCCACATCACACTGGACAGCAACTACAAGCTTCGAGTCACTTCCGGCAATTTCTCTGGAGCCACCCCTGATTTTCAATATCCTGTCAACACCCACACCATCAAGAGATTCCATCCCAGCTGATTCACCCTGGGGTCTTTCCCTGCACTGCCCTTTTAAGAGCTCTTATTAGAATTGACAATTGTAAATTCATTTCTTTTCTTTTTTTGGTTTTGGTTTCTCGAGACAGGGTTTCTCTGTGTAGCCCTGTCTGTCCTGGAACTCACTCTGTGGACCAGGCTGGCCTTAAACTCAGAGATCTACCTGCTCCTGCCTCCTGAGGGCTGGGATTAAAGGTGTGTACCACCACCCCGCTGTAAAGTCATTTCTTTCTTTTTTTAATTACTTTATTAATCCTAGGAATCAAAATTTTAAAGTCATTTCTTTTAGGAAAAGGGATTTTAGTTGTTCACTAATTCAGTGGATCAACACACATACCATGGCTCTCAGTCATCCCAAGCTTAGAGCTGCAGCTTTGTTGTTCTGTGAACTTGGGAACATGTCTCCTTCATAATGTTCAGAGGTATGGCTTCCACCTAGCCATCTCGACTAGCTCAGGTCTGAGGATGTCTGGAGAGGCTGCCAGCTTGACTTTGCTTCTGTCTGCAAATATGATATCACTTCTCCCTCCCACAGAAACACTTGGGAATGCCTGGAATTTTGTGGTCCCTTTGGATAGGATCCTTCAGCCCTGGTTTCCATGGTTTTGGGGAGCAGCATCTCTGTGTTACCCAAGGGAGACAGTGGGGATTAACTCATGGAGGGGCTTTGGAGGGCAGTGGACTCCTATGTCCACACTGGACAGTTCCACGGGAACAAAGGGCACCTGCTATAATTCTTGCATCACCCATGACCATGTTCCCACTGAAGGGGAGGCATTTCAATTACCTACATACAATGTTGGTCTAATGCAGTATTTGTTGCTCTACAAAACAAAAAAATTAAAAACTCCTATTGGTTTTAATTAGAAAAGCTTCAACGTAACCTCTTATCCCCCTTTGATCAATTCAAAGACACAATAAACTGGAATGGTACAATGGTTGTTGTTGAGACAGGATATGTAATCCTGCCAGGTTGCCTCTACCTTATGGTCATCCTCCTGCCTCTACACTCTGAGCTCTGGGACCACAGCTGTGCAGTGCCACCCCCAGCTGCTATAATGTGATTCTTATTTTAATGAGGTCAGTTACACCACGTTCTTGAGGCCAGGGAGTAACTCTTTACATTTGGAAAATGAGTTCTAGAGTAGACATGAAGATAGACAGAGGTTGGGGTGGGAGCTTGGTAGGGGACTGTCAATGGCACTCAGTTTGGGGGGTTTTGAGGCAAGACATAGTTACTTAGCAGATCTAGCCTTTCCTCATCTTGAAACGCTGGTGTCATCATCAAAACTGAGGTCGTGTATCATACTAGGGGGGCAGAGCAGGGCTAGCTAAGTGCTGTTCCATGTCAGGGAGATGTTCTGTCCCCATGTCAGGAGATGACTAACTGCAGTGGGACTAAGTCACTGCATGAGGTTGCAGGGCTGGTAGAAGCTGTGCCCAGATCCGTAGGCTGCCCTGGCTCCCTTCATATGGTCAGGTATGCAGGTATGGAGAGTGGGTGCCTCGGGTTCCTCAGCACCTACTATGCCCTGGTCATGGATGAACCAGTCCCAGGTTGAGCTGGGAGCGACCCCAGTGATCAGACAAGCCTAAGTGGTGGGGACGCATGGGCGGGGGTGGGGGGTGGGGGTGGGGAGGGGGCTTGGATTCAGCCCTTGTCTGGCTATTAGTAAGACAATGCAGAAAGAGTCAAAGTTTGCTAGGGAGGCTGGAGTCAGAGCACAGGGAGGAAATGAAAAGTAAATGGCTCCCTGTGAAGGTTCATTGTCACTGTCACGTGACTGAAGTTAGGATCGCCATGGAGACACACCTCTGGTCGTGTTTATGAGGGTGTTTCCAGAAAGATTCCCCTGAAGAGGAAGCTGCATGCTGAATTGGGGTTCCACTCTCCCTTGGGCTGAACACAAAGAAGAAAGCCAGCTGAACATAGGCATGCAATGCTCTGCTTCCTGAGACCAGGGGACCAGTGTGACCTCACACTGCCTCACGCTCCTGCCACTCGCTGACCCCTCCCCACCATCACAGACGGTAAACTCCAGCTGAGAGTTTGTTGTGAGACAGGGTCTCACATTTGCTATTTTGCCTGGGATAACCTTGTGCTTTCCGCCCTTCTGCCTCCAGCATGCTAGGATTGCAGATGTGTACCACCACGCTCAGTTTTCTGTGGGGTGGGGTTTGCTCTGTGCATGCTAGTCCAGCAGTCTGTTCTTCCCCAGTCCCTAGTAACAGCTCTGTGCACGCTAGCTAGTCCAGCAGTCTGCTCATCCGCAGTCCATAGCAACAAGAAAACAACTAACACACCCCCTTGTGTCAATCACTCCTATCACCATTTCTGGTGGGCTTCCAAGTCTTAGACCCTGCCTAGCATAGTACATGTAAGTATTGCATTCAGTCTTCCAGCATCCACATGAAGCAAAATTTCTGTCTCAATAGGAGAACTTTTGAGGAGAGAGAGAGAGGAGAGAGAGAGAGAAGGAGAGAGAGAGAGAGAGAAGGAGAGAGAGAGAGAG